>NC_090440.1:1885001716-1885340466 GCF_031143425.1 Pleurodeles waltl | reverse complement strand
ATGCCAATGCACTCTACATCACATTACTCAAAACCAATTAACTCTATGCCACTGCACTATATGCCAATCTACTCTGCACCACTATACTATATGCCACTTCCCTCTATGCCACTCTGCTCTATTGAACTCAACTCTACTCTACTTTATGACACTCTGCATCACTATGCCACTGATGCCATTGAACCCTACCTCACTCTCTGCCACTGACTCCATTAAACTCTACTCCACTCTACAACACCACTCCACACTACAACACTGTACGCAACTCCTTCTATGCTACTTCATGACACTTTACTCCATACTACTACACTCTCCTACTCCACTCTATGCCACTCGTCTCTACAACACTCTAGTCCTTTCAATGTCATTCCACTCTCCTACACTACTCCACTCTGTGCACTCCATTCTATGACAACCTACTCCACTCTGCACCACACTACAACAGTCTACTCCTCTTAACAGAACACCCTCTACAGCACTCCACTCTCTTCTACAATACTTCCATGACACTCTGCTTTACCCCACTAACTTTTTGCCATGCTGAGCAGCAGCCATGCTCATGTTTAGCATGACTAAAACATATTGGCAAACCCAATAGCTCTTGTATAGGTGAGATCTATTGACTTTGCCAATGCTTGTTGTATGCCTGGCAACCTCTATATACTTGGGGAATATGTTGTACGAGGCTGTCATCAAGGCCCCAAATCCAGCACAGCCAGCACACTTCAGTCAAAGAATTCTGTGTATCCCAGAAGCTGCAGCCAGGAGCGGCTAACGGTGCTTAATAGGGGTGGGACAGCATGCACGCGAGGGTGGGAGCGGAATTAATAAAAAAAAAAAGTACCTGTATCGTCGCCACTGCACCATTCCTCTGCTGCAGGCACGGGATCCCAGCCTGCCCTGCGGCCAATCCTGACGCTCAGAGCAGCATTAAGATTGGCTGGGAGTGCCCAGCCAGGATGCTCCCAGGCAGCCTGGGAGCCTGTGTCTGCTCTCTCCAGCCCGGCAACACAGTCCCGGGCTGGAGAGAGCCTACTGCGCATGTGTGTTTGGCCGGCCTGAGATGGCAGGCCAAACATACACTCCCCCTCATTGCTCGTCACAGCCCGTGGCCCTGCCCCTTTTACTAAAAAACTATAATAAATGCTGCTGCTGCTAAGTTGGTGGGGGGGCCACGCACCTCCCCCCAAGCGGAGGAGCCACGCCTGGCTGCAGCAGCCAGGGCTAAGACACACAACGCAGTGTAGGGGGGTGGGAAGTGAGGAAGGGTGGCGGGTAGGCTTGGGATAGAAGGCCTTTTAGCCCAATAGGCGCTGGGTGCCTACCCAGCACCCATTATTTGCAAAAACTGGTGTAAATAAATTAAGGACTGGATGAAGCGGGAGACCATGAAGCTGTGTCAAAAGAATAGTTGGAAAGCCGGTAGGCTGCACAGGCCCCGCAGCCCTTATCTGCACTCCAATTCCGTTAGTGTGTCAAACATCTTCAGTCACTGCAGGTCTCTAATTAAGCTCGTCGGCTCATTTATTCTACTGCCTCCTCCAGTGCACATACGGCGTCGCTCTGCGACCCCTAGAGAGCTAATAGTGCATGGCCGGATGGCAGAGACGGTGCCAGTTTAAGGCCAGCTCCGGTGCAGAGTGAGTTGACAGCTGCCACCCGTCCAGGTGGCTGCCTTTCCCCCTGTGAGCGCTGACTTTGCGTAATTACAACTGTTGTAGCAGCTGCTCGTTCAGGAGAAAATCCTCACACTAAACAAGAAGCAGTTTTTGGTTTCTGTAAGGAAATATATTTTTCGCGGCTCCCGCCCTTAGGGCGGAAAGTGCGTAATGGAATGCACTAGGGTCTCGAGAGCCACGCTCTGTCAACACGCCTTAGCTTCCTTTCGGTGCCAGGTGAGGAGCGAGCAGCTGGGTATTCGTGTCAACTACGCTACACACCCATAAGCCACATGCCAGTGCATTGGCCAACACTGATAATTTGGGGTGTTTCTATAAAAGTCGTGCATGCACTTTGCAAGTATCTGGCCTTTTTTCTGTCCAATCACATGTGGCCACATAAACATGCACGAGGGCAAGAGGCTCCTGTATAAAATACCCTCTCCTGTATACATTAAGGCTACTGCAACTTACCAAGTAGTTTTATGACCCTTTAGAGCGGAACAAGGCTGAAAAGAAAAAGAATGCCACTTCAAGGTGACTTGCAAAGGGTATTTTATTCCTTATAATATAAAGTCACACCATTGCCCTTCTTCAAAAACCTAAAACCCTTTGTTGCTGGCTTTTGTGGAAACAGTTTAACTTAAAACACTTTCTAAAAAGGTAGTGCTTCAGAATGTATGCAAGCATGCATGAAGATTTCAGATTTTCTGTAATTAATGATAGCCACTCAAAAAGTAAACATAGGCAGTGTTTAATTAAAAAAAAAAAAAAACATAAATGCTGGGAATCAGCGTTTTGCTCAGACGCCCGTGGGCAGCGCTATCGAATATCAGGGAATGTGGAATACCAAGGACGAATAGTTTTGATTCCAACTCATGCCCCTTTCTTTTACTACCAGTCTCCATGCCCCTTTATTTCACTCTTTCTAGTTCTTTGTCTTCCTTGCTTGCTTTCTTTGTCACTGTTGCTCTGTCTTTTTCTTCCTCCAGCTTTCTCCTTGTTTTTCTTTTTCTCTTTCTTGCTCTAGACCGAAGTCTGATGAGTTAAAATAAGTGTTAGTACCAAAAATTAGAGTTGGTAGGCCCAACCTGCAACCGCTGGCTCAAATTAAGCACTGAATATATGGTCTAGAGAATCATTGAAGAAAACACAGAGCGTCTAGACTAGTTGGCACCAAAAGGGTTCGTGAAATGACATAAATAAAAAATACTGGGGTTTGGCAGGATGGTTGACTTACCAGGTATATCTAGACCAGAAAAGGAGCCCTTTACTTCATCACCACTGAGATAGTTTCAGATGATACAGAAGAAGCTGCAATGCTGCTCATAGGAGGTTGAGATTTGGTGGGGAGAAGCTTCACTCTTTGCTGAGGTATTCCCTGTAGGAAGGGCCTGCATAAGTTTTAAGACCTAATTGAGGTAGGAAGTTGAGGACAGAAAGTTGGGGATGCCCCAATAAGCTGGCAGGGGGAGGGCAGATAACTGGATGACAGAACTGGTGATTAAACTAGAGTGCAGAGCCACAGTGGCCTTTATCACGGTGGATAGTTTGAGATGCTAATAAGGTTCGTCTTTGGAATGAGCTGCGCTGCGCTTATGTGGCACTTTACCGAATGTGTCTGTCCTTTAAAGCACAGGTGACCGGTATGTATTCTTTAAGAGATGGGGACTGACATCTCCAATAAAGAGCTATTGCTGCCAACGTCAATGTTGATAAGTTTGTCAACAGAAAAAAGACTTTTCTCATCTCACTGACAAGGCGTTCTTATCATTTCCATGTGTGCGTCAGCGTGGAAAGCCCCAACTCTAGCACATCCAGAATTCTTTAGTCTGCCACCTTAAGCAAAAAATGATATTTTTTCAGTGGGTGCGGTTTATCCTGGAAGTTGCAAGAAGAATAAACATGTCTCATTGTAGCACCTTTTCTGAAGACCTGCCTTTATGAATGGTATTTAATTATTGGAAAGACTCCCTACCACAAATATCTAGTCAGGCAAACATATTTTGAAGTTATTTACAAAAACTGTCTCAGAAAACCTAATGTGACATCAGCAGTTCGTTACAGACCTGCTGTAAGAGCAAGAATGAGTTGGGAGTTATGAAAGATAATTCCACATTGCCGTTGGCTTGTAGATCAAATGCAAATATATTTCCTCGGTTAAAAAAAAAAGGACACAGCAGTATGGATTTAAACAATTTGTAACAGAAATATAGGGACTATCCAAACAGGCAAATGTTTCTACACAATGAAGAAGTAGCTGAACTTTCGGGGAACTTTGACCAGGCTTAGACAAGAGCAAGCAGTGGACAAAGCTCTTCAGGCCTTGGCTTCGTATCCATGCTGAAGGATCAGAAATTCATTTCCCGTGATTTCTACTCCAGGATACTGCTTCAAAGGTCATTTGTCTTACAATAGCTGCATCTCTGCTAGCTCTTGTGATTTGCTGGAAACATCTGCTCTGTCCTTGAACCCTGGAGGAGGAAATGTACTCTGTTGGTCTTAACTATTCCTCAAGTCTCAGCTGCTGCACTTCCTCAGTGCTGGTGACCTCTTCGATGCAGAGTCCTTTGGACTGCCTGTCTTCTTTAGGTCAAGCGCGGAAGAGCTGTGGCCTGTTGTAATCTATCTATGGGCTTTTAACCATGCCCACTGCACGCCCATCACTATCAGTCATTCATGGGCTTGCCTTTCAAAAATCCTTTGTTATCATTGGTAAATGCATTATGTTTGTTCCACTTTAGGGTAGTTTTGTTACCGCCTTGGCCATCGACCCTGCTACATGGCAAATTGCACGATCGCCGATGCGTTTGACTGTGAGCAGACTTATTTTTTTTCTTTTGGGTCTCTCCTTCGCGTTTATGCTCATGGCGGATGTGGCACTTTGAATCAGCTTGCTTATATCAACTGTTTTACTTTTCATTTTCAAATTATGTGGCAAGAAAAGTCCAGTTATGAATTTACATTGCTTACTCGAGCAAAAGCGAGACGCATTGCAAATGCTTGTTTAGTCTTCCCGACCTCAGGTGCTGCCTCAGTTTAATGTCATCTCTCGACGCACACATCATGCCTTGCATATGTTTGCGTACTACTTTTACTACCTTCTCTGTAAGGTGGTATGTCACAGCGCACGCACCATGAAGCTAGGGCAATACGGAGGAATGTCAGCAATATGCAATTCCTGCCTTCAGAACATTTAAGAGAAAAAAAGATGTTGCTTATGGTACCATATATACTATGGTATGGTACTACACATACACATAGTATCTATACACATAGTACTACATACATATATATATATTATTTTTCTAAAAAAAATATTGCTTCTGGTTAATATGGCGGATCTGCAACTAGACCAGACCTGCCTTGATGACTGCTTTCGAGGTTGAAGAATCTACATCATTGGATGGTGCTGGAGCACTCAATAGGTATTCTGTATCGAATTTCGATTAATTGGATAATATATTGCAAACGTATACAGCTAAATCTTTTGAACGAATGTTTCCACTGGACAAAAAAAGGATATTGGACCGTCAAGTTTTCCTTGGATATCAATTGAAATACTTTTAAGAGTGCTACCAACCTCATTCTTTAAAAGATGGAGCCGGACTTCTCCAACAAAGAGCTATTAGTGCCAAAGTCAATGTTGATAAATTTGCCAACAGAAATAATACTTTTCTCATCTCACTGAAAAGGGGGTCTTATCATTTCCATATGTGCGTCAGTGTGGAAAGCCCCCACACTAGCACATCCAGAATTCTTTAGTCTGCCACCTTAAGCAAAAAACATGTTATTTTTTGAGTGGATGCCAAGCAATTTTACAGCAGTCGTTTTGAACAAAAGGGGAAATAATATGTTCTGTATGCGGTTCAGAGGAAGCCATTATTGAGTATGTCTGTTTCAAAACCCGGTTCTACACTGCTCTGAACAGAGAAGGGGATCAGCCGAAGACAGCGCTTCAGCTGATGCAATTCTACTGCTTCTCGTTGGTCCTCAGAGACCAAATAGAGGCGAGGGAATACCAACCGCTGTGTCTCTTGACAACGTGTATCCACCCAGATTACCCAGACAAGGGATGCTGACAGGCACCTCCCACAGAGCCAAAGGTAGCTCCATGCTGGCTCCTGCAGTGCAGGTAGCGTAAAAGGTGGGGGTAGAGGAAGCCACAGAGGATGGGTTACAAAGGAGGAAGGTGTGGAAGGGTGGCAGGATGCCGGTATAGTCTGTGTGTTTAAAGGGAGGGCACTAGCATGGTGGTGGGGTGGGTGGCAGGTCACCAGGCAAATTGTACTTTTAACCCCTTCGCTGCCAGGCCTTTTCCCCCTCCTGTGCCAGGCCTTTTTTTGCCTATTTGGGGCAGTTCGCGCTTAGGCCCTCATAACTTTTTGTTCACATAAGCTAACCAAGCCAAATTTGCGTCCTTTTTTTCCAACATCCTAGGGATTCTAGAGGTACCCAGACTTTGTGGGTTCCCTTGAAGGAGGCCAAGAAATTGGCCAAAATACAGTGAAAATTTCGTTTTTTTAAAAAAAAATGGAAAAAGTGGCTGCAGAAGAAGGCTTGTGGATTTCCCCCCGAAAATGGCATGAACAAAGGGTTTGTAGTGCTAAACTCAGCAGCTTCCTAGCTTTCAGGAACAGGCAGACTTGAATCAGAAAACCCAATTTTTCAACACAATTTTGGCACTTTACTGGGGCATACCCCATTTTTGCAATTTTTTGTGCTTTCAGCCTCCTTCCAGTCAGTGACAGGAATGGGCATGAAACCAATGCTGGATCCCAGAAACCTAACAATTTCTGAAAAGTAGACACAATTCTGAATTCAGCAAGGGGTCATTTGTGTAGATCCTACAAGGGTTTCCTACAGAAAATAACAGCTGAAAAAGAAAAATATTGAAATTGAGGTGAAAAACACATAAATTTTTCTCTATGTTTTACTCTGTAACTTTTCCCTGCAATGTCAGATTATGGAAAGCAATATACCGTTACGTCTGCTGGACTCCTCTGGTTGCGGGGATATATAGGGCTTGTAGGTTCATCAAGAACCCGAGGAACCCAGAGCCAATAAATGAGCTGCACCCTGCAGTGCGTTTTCATTCTATACCGGGTATACAGCAATTCATTTGCTGAAATATAAAGAGTAAAAAATTGCTATCAAGAAAACCTTTGCATTTCCAAAAAGGGCACAAGATAAGGTGCTGAGGAGCAGTGGTTATTTGCACATCTCTGAATTCCGGGGTGACCATACAAGCATGTGAATTATAGGGAATTTCTCAAATAGATGTCTTTTTTACACACTCTCCTATATTTGGAAGGAAAAAATGTAGAGAAAGACAAGGGGCAATAGCACTTGTTTTGCTAATCTATGTTCCCCCAAGTCTCCCGATAAAAATGATACCTCACTTGCGTGGGTAGGCCTAGCGCCCGCGACAGGAAACGCCCCAAAGCGCAACGTGGACACATCGACAATTTTGGGAGAAAACAGAGGTGTTTTTTGCGAAGTGCCTACCTGTAGATTTTGGCCTCTAGCTCAGCCGGCACCTAGGGACACCTACCAAACCTGTGCATTTCTGAAAACTAGAGACCTAGGGGAATCCAAGGAGGGGTGACTTGCGGGGCTCGGACCAGGTTCTGTTACCCAGAATCCTTTGCAAACCTCAACATTTGGCTAAAAAAACACATGTCCCTCACATTTCTGTGGCAGAAAGTTCTGGAATCTGAGAGGAGCTACAAATTTCCTTCCACCCAGCGTTCCCCCAAGTCTCCCGATAAAAATGATACCTCACTTGCGTGGGTAGGCCTAGCGCCGGCGACAAGAAACACCCCAAAGCGCAACGTGGACACATCCTAAATTTTGGAAAAAAACAGAGGTGTTTTTTGCGAAGTGCCTACCTGTAGATTTTGGCCTCTAGCTCAGCCGGCACCTAGGGAAACCTACCAAACCTGTGCATTTCTGAAAACTAGAGACCTAGGGGAATCCAAGGAGGGGTGACTTGCGGGGCTCGGACCAGGTTCTGTTACCCAGAATCCTTTGCAAACCTCAAAATTTGGCTAAAAAAACACATGTCCCTCACATTTCTGTGGCAGAAAGTTCTGGAATCTGAGAGGAGCTACAAATTTCCTTCCACCCAGCGTTCCCCCAAGTCTCCCGATAAAAATGATACCTCACTTGCATGGGTAGGCCTAGCGCCGGCGACAGGAAACACCCCAAAGCGCAACGTGGACACATCCTAAATTTTGGAAAAAAACAGAGGTGTTTTTTGCGAAGTGCCTACCTGTAGATTTTGGCCTCTAGCTCAGCCGGCACCTAGGGAAACCTACCAAACCTGTGCATTTCTGAAAACTAGAGACCTAGGGGAATCCAAGGAGGGGTGACTTGCGGGGCTCGGACCAGGTTCTGTTACCCAGAATCCTTTGCAAACCTCAAAATTTGGCTAAAAAAACACATGTCCCTCACATTTCTGTGGCAGAAAGTTCTGGAATCTGAGAGGAGCTACAAATTTCCTTCCACCCAGCGTTCCCCCAAGTCTCCCGATAAAAATGATACCTCACTTGCGTGGGTAGGCCTAGCGCCGGCGACAGGAAACACCCCAAAGCGCAACGTGGACACATCCTAAATTTTGGAAAAAAACAGAGGTGTTTTTTGCGAAGTGCCTACCTGTAGATTTTGGCCTCTAGCTCAGCCGGCACCTAGGGAAACCTACCAAACCTGTGCATTTCTGAAAACTAGAGACCTAGGGGAATCCAAGGAGGGGTGACTTGCGGGGCTCGGACCAGGTTCTGTTACCCAGAATCCTTTGCAAACCTCAAAATTTGGCTAAAAATACACATGTTACTCACATTTCTGTGGCAGAAAGTTCTGGAATCTGAGAGGAGCCACAAATTTCCTTCTACCCAGCGTTCCCCCAAGTCTCCCGATAAAAATGATACCTCACTTGTGTGGGTAGGACTAGCGCCCACGAAAGGAAAGGGCCCAAAACACAACGTGGACACATCACATTTTTTTATAAAAAGCAGTGCCTACCTGTGGATTTTGGCCTGTAGCTCAGCCGACACCTGAGGAAACCTAGCAAACCAGTGCATTTTTGAAAACTAGAAACCCAGGGGAATCCAAGATGGGGTGACTTGCGGGGCTCTGACCAGGTTATGTTACCCAGAATCCTTTGCAAACATCAAAATTTGGCCCAAAAAACACTTTTTCCTCTCATTTCTGTGACAGAAAGTTCTGGAATCTGAGAGGAGCCACAAATTTCCTTCCACCCAGCGTTCCCCTAAGTCTCTCGATAAAAATGGTACATCACTTCTGTGGGTAGGCCTAGCGCCCACAAAAGGAAATGGCCCAAAACACAACGTGGACACAACATATTTTTTCACAGAAAACAGAGGTGTTTTTTGCAAGGTGCCTACCTGTGGTGTTTGGCCTGTAGCTCAGCCGGCCCCAGGGGGGGGGCAGAAATGCCCTAAAATAAATTTGCCCCCCCAACCCCTACCCTCCCCCGCCGGGAGCGACCCTTGCCTACGGGGTCGCTCCCCCTGCGTGACATTGGCACCAAAAAACAAATCCCCGGTGCCTAGTGGTTTCTGCCCCCTTGGGGGCAGGTTGACCTAAACTCAGCCAATCTGCCCCCAAGGGGGGCAGAAATGGCCTAAATACAATTTGTCCCCCAGGGGAGCGACTTTTGCCTGATGGGTCGCTCCCCATCTCTAATAAAAAAAAACAAAGAAAAAAAAGAAAAATTCCCCTGGCGCCTAGAGGTTTCTGCCCCCCCCCCCCGGGGGCAGATCGGCCTAATAATAGGCCGATCTGCCCCCCGGGGGGGGCAGAAATGGCCTAAAATAAATTTGCCCCCCCAACACCCACCCCCCCCCCCGGGAGCGACCCTTGCCTACGGGGTCGCTCCCCCTGCGTGACATTGGCACCAAAAAACAAATCCCCGGTGCCTAGTGGTTTCTGCCCCCTTGGGGGCAGATTGACCTAAAATTGGCCAATCTGCCCCCACGGAGGCAGAAATGGTCTAAATACAATTTGCCCCCCCAGGGGAGCGACCCTTGCCTGATGGGTCGCTCCCCATCTCTAAAAAAAGAAACAAAAAAAAAAAAAAAAACACAAAAAAAAAATTGCCCTGGCGCCTAGAGTGTTCTGCCCCCCCCCCCCCCCCGGGGGCAGTTCGGCCTAATAATAGGCCGATCTGTCCCCCGGGGGGGCAGAAATGGCCTAAAATAAATTTGCCCCCCCAACCCCCTCCCCCCCCCCCAGGAGCGACCCTTGCCTACGGGGTCGCTCCCCCTGCGTGACATTGGCGCCAAAAAACAAATCCCCGGTGCCTAGTGGTTTCTGCCCCCTTGGGGGCAGATTGACCTAAAATTGGCCAATCTGCCCCCAGGGGGGCAGAAATTGTCTAAATACAATTTGCCCCCCCAGGGGAGCGACCCTTGCCTGATGGGTCGCTCCCCATCTCTAAAAAAAAAAAGAAAAAAAAAAAAAGAAAAACACAAAAAAAAAATTGCCCTGGCGCCTAGAGTGTTCTGCCCCCCCCCCGGGGGCAGTTCGGCCTAATAATAGGCCGATCTCTCCCCCGGGGGGGCAGAAATGGCCTAAAATAAATTTGCCCCCCCAACCCCCACCACCCCCCCGGGAGCGACCCTTGCCTACGGGGTCGCTCCCCCTGCGTGACATTGGCGCCAAAAAACAAATCCCCGGTGCCTAGTGGTTTCTGCCCCCTTGGGGGCAGATTGACCTAAAATCGGCCAATCTGCCCCCAGGGGGGCAGAAATGGTCTAAATACAATTTGCCCCCCCAGGGGAGCGACCCTTGCCTGATGGGTCGCTCCCCATCTCTAAAAAAAGAAACAACAAAAAAAAAACACAAAAAAAAAATTGCCCTGGCGCCTAGAGTGTTCTGCCCCCCCCCCCCCCCGGGGGCAGTTCGGCCTAATAATAGGCCGATCTGTCCCCCGGGGGGGGCAGAAATGGCCTAAAATAAATTTGCCCCCCCAACCACCACCCCCCCCCCGGGAGCGACCCTTGCCTACGGGGTCGCTCCCCCTGCGTGACATTGGTGCCAAAAAACAAATCCCCGGTGCCTAGTGGTTTCTGCCCCCTTGGGGGCAGATTGACCTAAAATCGGCCAATCTGCCCCCAGGGGGGCAGAAATGGTCTAAATACAATTTGCCCCCCATGGTAGCGACCCTTGCCTGATGGGTCGCTCCCCATCTCTAAAAAAAAGAAAGAACAAAAAAAAAAAAAAAAAATTTGCCCTGGCGCCTAGAGGTTTCTTCCCCCCCTGGGGGCAGATCGGCCTAATAATAGGCCGATCTGCCCCCAGGGGGGGCAGAAATGGCCTAAAATAAATTGCCCTCCCCCCCAGGGAGCGACCCTTGCCTAAGGGGTCGCTCCCTTTGCGTGAAATTCACGCAAAGAAAAAACTCCCTGGTGTCTAGTGGTTTCTACCCCCCTTGGGGGCAGATTGGCCTCATCAAAATAGGCCAATCTGCCCCCAAGGGGGGCAGAAATGGGCAAAATATAATTTTCCCCCAAGGGGAGCGACCCTTGCCTAAGGGGTCGCTCCCCACCAAAAAAAAAAAAAATGAAAAAAAAAATTTATAATGGTCCCTGGTGCCTAGAGGTTTCTGCCCCCCCTGGGGGCAGATCGGCCTAATAGTAGGCCGATCTGCCCCCAGGGGGGGCAGAAAAGGCCTTCCCGAAAATAGGCCCCCCCTGGGAGCGACCCTTGCCCAAGGGGTCGCTCCCTTTTGTCAATTTCAAAGAAAAAAAAAAAAACTCTGGTGTCTAGTGGGGTTTCAAAAGCCGGATTGCAAGCAATCCGGCTTTTGAAACCCTCGGAGGGACTTCAAAGGGAAGGAAATACTTTTCCTTCAATTTGAAGCCCCTCCGGGCCTCCCAAGTGATTGAAAAAGAAATGCTTTTGCATTTCTTTTTCAATCGCGCTGGAAGCAGAGCTTCCAGCGCGACGAGGGAGGCCCCTGTGACACATCAGCGCGCGCGCTGATGTCACAGGGGGGGTGTGGGGGGGGGGTCGGGGGTGGAAGGGGAAGGTCTTCCCCTTCCATCCCCGACTTGGGGGGGGGAAGGGGGGTGCACGGGGGGCGCGCTAGCGCGCCCCCAAGTTCCCCTGTGCCATGGACGAGATGATCTCGTCCAAGGCACAGGGGAACTGTAGCCTTGGACGAGATCATCTCGTCCAAGGCACCCAAGAGGTTAAAGTACAGTTAAGAGCTTAATGGGGAGACGCCATGTTGCTCATGGCTTTCATGATCTCTTCTGCCCCTGCACAGCTGACCCCTGGGATCCTTCATTTAAATAGCACAGGAGAAGGCGATTTGGAAGGGTGGCATACATAACATAATATTTTAGATATGTAGGGCCAGATGTATGAAAACTGAGGTCTGCGAATCGCAAAATGCGATTTTTAATAAATCGCTATTTCCGAGTGGCAATTGGCCATGTAACAAAATTGCGATTCGGAATTAGCGATTTCTTAAAAATCGCTATTTCTGGTTTGCGAGGCCCATTTATCACCAATGTGATAGAACAAGTAATGGGACAGAGGTCGCCACTCCCAGTGAGGTTGCCTTGGGGGACACGGAGGACACCTCGAGCCTCAGTAGTGTGCATCTACCTGCTCCAGACCAGAGACGGCGCAGTGGCAGGCGCAGCACTGCCACAGAGGCTGACATTCAGGGTGCCAGTGATTCAACTGGGCACCCCAGTGGTGTGCGAGGGAGGAGGAAGTGACCCTTGCCGCATTGACTCTGGTGTCCCCACTATGAAGTAATAGGGGGTTATTCCAACTTTGGAGGAGGTGGTAATCCGTCCCAAATGTGACGGATTTACCACCAGCCGTATTACGAGTTCCATAGGATATAATGGACTCGTAATACGGCTGGTGGTATATCCGTCACTTTACCGTCACTTTTGGGACGGATTACCACTTCCTCCAAACTTGGAATAACCCCCATAGTGTGGGACTCAGTTCATTTGTTGATTTTCGTTTTTATCAATCCCCTTTTTACTTTTTTCATCACAATTCATAACCTGCCGTAAAGGAATAAATATTTTTCTCACTATAGCTACAGTAGTCAGTGGAGTTTGATTGTACATACTCACGTCTGAAATGGTTGTGTGTGATGTCAGAACGCCTTTGCCTTCCCTCTGCTGCACTGGTCCTGTCTGCTGGCTGTAGAGGTGGTATGGGATCGTCATCCTCATCTGAATCAGTGTCATTGATTTCTATAGGTATGCGCCTGGTTGTAGCTATATTGTGCAAGATTGCACAAGTAGCCACTATTCTACATGTGGTTTCTGGACTGTACTGTAGTGCCCCTCCACTCTTGTGGAGGCAACGGAAGCGACTCTTCAGGAGGCCAAATGTGCGCTCCACCATGTTGCGGATTGCCCTCTGTGCTGCATTGTATCTCCGTTCTGCTGGTGTGGTGGGATTGAGGTAGGGCGTCATCATGTAGGTGCGCACTGCATAGGCACTGTCTCCTGAAAGGGACAGGTGGTTTGTTGAGTACCTCAGCCATCTGACAAGGGTTTGTTACCTATGCGCCATTGTAAAGAGTGACATTACCTAGTAGATATCCTTCACCAAACTCCCCAGCTAGCAGTCTTGTGTGAATGCTGCTGTGACGAAAGATGTATGAATCATGTGTGCTCCCTGGGTACCTGGCCACAAGATCAGTTATGATATAGGAGGCATTGCATATCACCTGAATATTCATGGAATGTTGGTGTTTACGGTTTCGGTACACATACTCTGTGACAGAAGGTGGACATATTGCCACATGTGTGCCATCTATGGCACCTAGGACGTGGGGGAACTGTGCTATCTGATAAAAGTCAATTTTTGTCTGCTGTATTTCCTGTGGGGTGTGGGGGAATCTGATGTATTGTCGGAGTTTGCTTAGCATGGTGTTGATAAATGCATTGAAGATTCTGGAGAGGGTGCTCTGTGAGACCCCCCCAACCGCTGCTATAACCCCTTGATAGCTCCCTGAGCCGAGTAGGTGTAAGGAGCATAATACCTGCACATGGGTGGGGATACTATGGCGGTCATTCTGACCCTGGCGGGCGGCGGTTGCCGCCCGCCAGGCGGGAACCGCCATTTGGCCGCTACGCGGTCAAAAGACAGCTGCCGGCATTTCAACCTTCCCGCTGGGCCGGCGGGCGCTAACCATGTTAGCGCCCGCTGGGCCGGCTGGCGCTAACCATGTTAGCGCCCGCCGGCCCAGCAGGAAGGAGGCCTGCAACACAGAAGCCGGCTCCGAATGGAGCCGGCGGTGTTGCGGGCGTGCGACGGGTGCAGTTGCACCCGTCGCGCTTTTCACTGTCTGCTAAGCAGACAGTGAAAAGCTTCATGGGGCCCTGTTAGGGGCCCCCTGCACTGCCCATGCCAGTGGCATGGCCAGTGCAGGGGCTCCCAGGGGCCCCAGGACACCCGTTCCCGCCAGCCTCTTCCTGGCGGTGAAAACCGCCAGAAACAGGCTGGCGGGAAGGGGGTCAGAATCCCCAGGGCAGCGCTGCTTGCAGCGCTGCCCTGGTGGATTCGCCCAGCCGGAGGAAAAACGGCGGGAAACCGCCGGCCCCGGTTTTCTCACCACGGCTTTACCGCTGCAGTGGGAATGGGCTTGGAAGCACCGCCAGCCTGTTGGCGGTGCTTCCGTCATTCGCGACCCTGGCGGTCAAAGACCGCCAGGGTCAGAATGACCCCCTATGTGTCCTTAGTGTTCTGCGCTGCAGTAGGGGTTGTAGCTCAGCTATCAGATCAAGTATCATGGCCGAGTTCAACCTATACCTCTCATATATTTCATCCTCTGTCAGGTCAAAAAGTGTAATGCGCACTCTGAAAATGCGCTCCTGTCTCCTCCTCCCTCTCCTCAAACCTGCCAGGATCCTCATCCTCCTCGCCTTGACGTTTTTGCACTCGCAAACGGTCGATTTTTGCGATTCGCAGCGTTTGCGAGTGTAAAAACTTTTCATACATCTGGCCCGTAGTGCGATATTAATGTGCTGTACTGTCTCCTGTGGCAAGGAGTGGTGGAATCCTTTTGAGGGAATCACGTGGAGACAAGCACTAGAACGTCAGAAGAAATATGGAACTCTAGTTGGGAGCTCTTCCTGAAACTGACAGGTGAGAAGCTGGGGCATCGTTTTCCTCTGTTGCTCCTGTTTTGGATGGTTTATCCTGTAAGTTGCAAGAAGAATAAATATGTTTCATCCTACCTTCTGCTGCTTGTGTCCACATCCTTCATCCCTTCCGGTAGCTGTCAGTAATGTGGAGTATACCACCTCTGGCTTCCAAGTAGTGTTGCCAAATGGCCATTTTTAACTTGCATGGCCTATATTTTTAAGTGCACGCTGGTAAGAACCCTTGTTCCGACTGACATCGTAGACAACATATGCTTTGCTGTTGCTGCCTATTTAGAACCCCTTGGGGGAAATAAAAACTGTTATTTACGATAATCAGCAATAACTGCATATAACTGGAGCAAAAATGAAATATTCCACATTATTATCTACAGGCCTCGCTTACTCGACCCCCTAAATCTCTCTCAGATGATTCTTATTCATGAATCAGTATGTAACCAGAAGATGTTAATATGCAAACTCTGACGGGTTTGTTCGTCTGTCAAATTAGTGTACCCACACCTTTGCCTAGGAGAAAAACCCCTGATAAAAGAAGGCAGGAAGTTGTTAGAGAATTGCAAAGAATGGGATGTAAACCACAAGGAATGTTTCTCTAATTCTTCATTTGGTGAAAAAGAGTACAATTGATTCACAGACTATACTATACTTCCTTCATCATGTAGGAGCCTAACATGCTCTGCTCTTTATAGCACCTTTTCTGAAGACCTGCCTTTATGAATGGTGTTTAATCATCTGAAAGACACCCGACCACAAATATCTAGTCAGGCGGACATATTTTAAAAGTTATTTACAAAGACTGTCACAGAAAACCTAATGTGACATCAGCAGTTCCTAAACTGTAATAGCAAGAATGAGTTGGGAGTTATGAAAGATAGTTCTACATTGCCGTTGGCTTGTAGATCAAATGCAAATATATTTTCTCAGTTAAAAAAAGGACATAGCAATATGGATTTAAACAATCTGTAACAGAAATATAGGGACTATCCAAACAGGCAAATGTTTCTACACAATGAAGAAGTAGCTGAACTTTCGGGGAACTTTGACCAGGCTTAGACAAGAGCAAGCAGTGGACAAAGCTCTTCAGGCCTTGGCTTTAAATCCATGCTGAAGGATCAGAAATTCATTTCCCGTGATTTCTACTCCAGGATACTGCTTTGAAGGTAATTTGTCTTACAATAGCTGAATCTCTGCTGGCTCTTGTGATTTGCTGGAAACATCTGCTCTGTCCTTAAACCTTGGAGGAGGAAATGTACTCTGTTGGTCTTAACTATTCCTCAAGTCTCCGCTGCCCCACTTCTTCAGTGCTGGTGACCTCTTCGATGCAGAGTCCTTTGGACTGTCTGTCATTTTTAGGTCGAGCGTGGAAGCGCTATGGCCTGTTGTAATCTATCTGTGGTCTTTTAACCACACCCACTGCACGCCCATCACTATCACTCACTCATGGGCTTGCCTTTCAAAAATCCTTTTTTATCATTGGTAAATGCATTACGTTTGTCCCTCTTTGGGGTAGTTTTGTTACCACCTTGGCCATCGACCCTGTTAAATGGCTAATTGCACGATCGACGATGCGTTTGACTGCGAGCAGACTTATTTTTCCTTTTGGGTCTCTCCTTCGCGTTCATGCTCATGGCGGCCATGGCGCTTTGAATCGGCTTGCTTATGTCAGCTGTTTTACTTTTCATTTTCAAATTATGTACAAGAAAAGTCCAGTTATGAATTTACAGCGATAATAGCTCTAACTCGAGCAAACGCGAGACCCATTGCATTGCAAATGCTTGTTTCGTCTTCCCGACCTCAGGTGCTGCCTCAGTTTAATGTCATCTCTCGACGCACACATCATGCCTTGCATATGTTTGCATCCTACTTTTACTACCTTCTCTGTAAGGTGGTACGTCACAGCGCACCCACCATGAAGCTAGAGCAATATGGATGAATGTCAGCAGTATGCAATTCCTGCCTTCAGAACTTTTAAGAGAGAAAAAAAGATGTTGCTTTTGGTACCATATATACACCATGGTATGGTACTACACATACACATAGTATCTATACATATAGTACTACATACATATATATTTTTTTTTTCTAAAAAAATATTTACTTCTGGTTAATACGGTGGATCTGCAACCTGACCAGACCTGTCTTGATGGTTGCTTTTGAGGTTGAAGAATCAACATCCTTGGATGGTGCTGGAGCACTCAATAAGTATTTTGAATCGAATTTTGATTCATTGGATAAATTGTTGCAAAAGTATACAGCTAAATCTTTTGAACAATATATTCACTGGACAAAAATAAAATATTGGCCCGTCAAGTTTTTCTTGGATATCTATTGAAATACTTTTAATAGTGCTACCAACCTCTACTTGGTATCACAGCCATCATGTCATTTGGCAGTAATTGTAAATATTATGGATGTTTGAAGCCAGAAGCATATGTACAAACTCTCTCTGAACCCATTTAAACAGTATTAGAGTTAAAGGGCTCAATGATTCTTGTTCAGTATCATGGTGCAGAACTTTTCACCTCGATGTAAGTGCAGGATTGCATAATGTTTTGGCATTAAATTAAGCAACATTAATGTGCATTTTCACCATAATTTCAGCAGATGTCTTACTTTTTCCCAGCACATTTATTTTCCCGTGGAAATGTAACCTTAACAGATTTTTTAGTGTGCAGAGTGATCTCTTGATCTTTTCGATGAGTTAATGGTGCACGTTTTCCTCCAAAGGTGTTCTAGAAAACGTGTTTGATCTGAGCTGAGCCAATTGGCCTTTCTGCTGTAAGGTTGTGACAGTACCATTCCGAGAGGGGGCCACCTTGTCAAACGCTCCTGTTACCCATTGGTAAAACTCTTTTATGGGCATTTCTAGTTCTGAGGTGAGAGAAATGTAAAGCTGTTCAAGGAATGAGTTCAGGTTTACTTGTTTCCATGGTCTGGTAGTTAGGGTTGTGTTGTGGTATGCAACTATTTAGAGTCCCACACGTAGGTTCAGTGAGAAATGAACAAGGAAGCAGCAACCCTAAACAGTGGTGGTGTTTTTAGGGACTGAGATTAGTCTTTTTGGCCGAATACTGCATCAAGGGCAGATGTATCAAGGTTTTTTGCATTCGCAAATGGTGCGAATGCCCGTTTGCGAATGCAAAAAGCCAGTTCAGAATGTATGAAAGACATTCTGAACGCAATTTTAAGGAATCGCTAAAATAGCGATTCCTTAAAATTGCGACCCTGTTAAGAAATCGTAAATAAGGATTCCTTATTTGTGATTTCATAGCACATGTTTGAAGCCATTCCTAAATGCGATTTGGGCATTTAGGAATCGCTATTTACCACCAGGTAGAACCTGGTGGTAACCATGTGCAAAATTAAAAAATGCATTTAAAATGCATTTTTAAAATGTACATGTAAAGCACACATGCCCTTTTGGCATATGTGCACCTTACATTTCCCCCTCAAAAAAATTGGGGTGCAGCAGAGGGGGCCTTAGGCCCCCAGCACCCTGGGGTTTTGCATTTCCAAAATTGAGATTTCTGGTTAAGAAATCGCAATTTTGGAAATGCAAAAAATTTGCAGATATGGGCCAACAGGCCCATAAGTGCGAATGGGGACAGATTCTCTATTTGCGATTCGGTAATAGCATTTGCGATTTTTAAGAAGTCGCTATTACCGAATCGCAAAAATCATACATACCTTTTTGCATTTCTGAAATAGCGATTTCTCAAAAATCGCTATTTGAGAATCGCAAATCGGTTGTATGATACATCTGGCCCCAAGTGTCTAACCCTGCTGAGTGAATGAGTGCAGTGAACATATAGTGAAGGTGAAATGATTCAGTGCTGGGAGAAGGGAAGAGGTCCAGTGAAGTGCTGATATGCCATGTCATGGCATCTGCGAAAGCACTGCTTTGTGGATGGCTGTTGAGAGATGAACAAGGAAAAAGCTATGAAAGTCGGAAATGGAGAGCAGCCAAGGAGTGATTCCCATCCAGAGATGGTGAAGTCTTTAAGGTCAGATAACTGTAGAGCATGTTTGTAGACAACTGCTGGCCAGCCCTTTTCTTGTTATCAGGTTCATTTTTGAAGAGTGTTAAGTTACCTGCGGAAAGAATGAGAGGCGTCGTCACCAAGCCAATTTTCTGTAATGAAGAGGAGGACTTAATAACATATCTGTTTTTGCTTAGTGATTGCATGTCATCTAGCATGCATGACGTATCTGTCATGGCATGTCCAGAGAGGTTTGAGATACCTTGTTTATTATCTCTGCTGGAGATTTAGCTTAAATCATGCATAGTGGGCTGCTAAGGTGACATAATATGGTTGGGCTTGGGTCTAAGATTACAACTGGGCTCTTTGATGCAACTTCCAACTATCTTATTGGGATGAGATAAATTAGTGGATGCTTTTACTGGTGTTATGTAGAGTAGTACTTATTCTCAAGTAAGTCGGAGTGATAATTGAAGATTACTCTGTTTGACAATGTTATCAGTTTGGGCAGGGATACATTTGTAGGTGATGAGGATTAATTATAGTGCCTTAGTAGGCCACACTGATGAGACACTGTTGTCATCAGCTCATGTTGCAGCAGATGTAGTTCCGGGTGCCAAGTAGAGTTTGTTAACACGTTCGTCCCATTGATCCTCAAGGGTGAGTTATGATTTTACTTGATTTGGTGGGAAAGGAGAGGCCGTGGACTGGGAGAGCTTGGAAGGGGGTGGTTATAAAGAGATGACGGTAGGGTACAAGGTAGACACGAAGATTAAAAGGGATAGGAAAGATAGGCTAAAGCCAGGAAGCAGTGAAGGTATCGAAAGGGTAGGGATACTTGGGATGTTCGGGCCCATAGATGATTAAGCAGGTAGTCCAGATCTGTACCTTTTAAGATTGCCATTGCAGATGGGGGCATAATTCAGTGGAGGTGCGGGTAATCATAACCAGGGTGTTTTGGTATTCGTATAGGAAATAGAATATCATAGTTAGAGGGGGTTTAGTTGGGAAAAGGGTGTGGAGGAGAGAGTGAGTTAGTGAGTAGTGATAACGTGTCCCACCCTAGGTAATTTATTTAGTCTGGGACTCGTTTTAGGCCAATGAATCTTTTGACCCTGATTGGAGACACCTTAAGACGAGATCTCTGTCCAGCATGTCAATCAATAGATCAATATCCTCATCAATAGTCACAGTAACAAATCAATCAAATGAGTTAATCACATCAACATGAATTTGAAACGCAACACGACCTTTCAGCCATGAATAACCACACGAATTTAGGAAGATTTATGACATTTATTCACTATTTGTTACATTCTACTAGCACCTTTATTAGTCTCAACACCCAAAAACACATCAACAGTGTTATAATGTGGCAACTCGAATAAGATTTGAGCAAAGCAAAGATTATAAACATCAGGACAAAATCACGGCGTCAACATGTATCTATTTAGCAGTGTATCATTAGCGCATCTATTCAACATAGCAAAGATTCAGTCATTTTGTCTGTTTGCATCCAATATTTGTGAACTCCATGACTAACCCCGAATTAGCATTAGCATGTTGGGCTTCATGCAAAACAATTTAGTAACACAAATTTGGAAAACATCTAACTATGGTCTCTGTCAAAAGCAGTTGGTACCTAGAAAGGAAAGGCAAGCAGACAATTACAATTTCATTATCACATAGTTACCCTCCGTAATGGGTCAGCATACAGAGTCAGTCTTTGTCCTCAGGACAGTGGTCGATTCGCCATCCGCCAGGATAGAACAGCAAAGTTTCAGAAACTAGGGCAGAAAGTTCTTCCCTCTTAAGGAGGGGAAGAAGAAAAAAAATATCAGGCAAGACAAGGTGAGGATGGTTTGAAGAATCAAAACAGCAAGGGTAAAGACGGAATTCCAGAGTAACAGCAGGGGTGTCCCTCTAATGGCTGATGTCTCCTTGTGACACAACATTAAATTTAATTTGCCAGACAAGTCTCTAATTTCCCATTGGTCAGTATTTGGCGCACCACTATCTCTGTCCAATGGTTGAGTGGCCACCTTACTAGAATTTTCACCTAAGACAGTTCTCATACAGTTCATTGGCTCCTGCGATTTACGTCTTCATCGGGTGAGATGGCAGGTAGGAAAAGTTACACGCACAGTTTCAGTCAGTAGCTCCATTGTCTTTACCAGTTCAGGCGACCTTGTACCTGTTGCGAATTACACTGTTGCATTAAACAAGAATGTCTCCTTGAGCAAGTCGGGTCTCATGAGAAAGAATATGCTACGTTACACACATCTCTAACTTCTGGAAAAGTACAGCTTTATGTCCTTCAGGAAGACAGCACATTGCACGTTAGAAAAACACATTTAATATGAGACCAGGCAGCTAGGCCCAGACTCTTGCTAACTAAGGCCTAATGATTTATTCAGCAAACCCTTAACATATAACTTTTAATGCTAAAACAGAATCATACAGTAGTACATTAATAATTCATTATTAGTCAATTTCATCAATCATCGTATACATTGGTGGCCACTCCCCGTGGGCACATTTCAAATGCGTACATTAGAAACATATTAATGCGTTTTCTATGCAGCTTCATTACACATTATTTTGCAAGCAGTTCATGTTAATTTTCGATTATAAAAGCTACACTCCAACAGTAGTCGGTCAGTAGGCTATGTTGAAGAGCTTGAAAACTTTGTAAATAGATTGAGGGAGGGTGTGAAGTCGACAAGAGGTGTTCATGTAGGCATGAAAATGTTGAATAAGTGGAGGACAGGGCAGGACAGAAATGTACGACAGAAAAGACCAATACATACTGACACTAGGATTACTTCTGTGCCAAGACGTAGAAGAAAAACAGCCTGTGACCCAATACTTGTATAATGATTTTCAATGAAAGAGGCAAGTTTAATGTTCACTATGGTTTCTATAATTTTAGAGGAGAAAAGGAGTGAGGTCAGTCTAAACCTTACCAACACACAGCTAGGTGTGCTGTGAACTTCTTTAAAAGATGGCTATCAAAAGCATCTGATTTACCCTCAAGAGGAGATTGACTGCAAAGTTCAGTGATGGGGCAGAGATCAAACGAAGAGGCCCATTTGATGGCATACATTTTAGAATTAATTACTGCTTCGGTAATCGGCTGGTGTCTGACAGAGAGGAAATAATTTGAAGACGTTTGCTGTGAGACACAGGAGGGGTGGAAAGTGGCAACATACTGGCAGTATTACGAATATCAATTGATTTTATCCTTTGAAAATGACGCAGAGATTAGGAGGGGAAGATGGTATTTGGGCAGACACTAGGATTAGCCAAAGTGATGACAGTATGGAAAATATTTTGGTTTGATTATAGGCTTTTAAATACAGTTTTGATAAAAGGTTTCCTAGTAGTGGATATCAGCTTTTCGTGGTCATGTTTGGTGTCCTGTGCAGAGATTTTCGAGCAGGTTTACAAGAAAGATGCCAACAATGTGCCAATGTTTTGCAGTTCCTTTTAAACCAGAACCAAGCTGATAGCTAGATGAATCTAATCAGTATCCTGTTTGATAAGAGCAATAATGTTTAAGTGTATAGCCCCAGAATATTCTAACCAAAATATTATCCTAAATATAATTTACACAAATATTGCCCTGTTGGAATTAATAAAATTAAACTCTACATCAAATGGGATAATATTTTTGTAAATAATATTTAGGACTTAATATTTCTGTCAGATGTTATCTGTGCTAAAAATATTCTAACATAGAACGTTTAGGGCATTCAGTGGATCCAGCCCTTCTTGACAGACCTACGATATTATCGTTAATGTAACTTCTGCCTTCAACCAATGTCATGCCACGTACCTCAAGACTCAGACTTCCTCTGTTCCCATTCAATAATTACATGTGGCCTAGAGCAGATGTGGATATCAACTAAATTTCAAAAGCATACTGATGACACTCCAATTGTCGTCTGATTGGATAACAATGTGCCAAGGCCTCTATCTGCCTATTTAGATGAGGGGAAAGTTTCTGTGCATACATTTCTCAAAAACGGAGATTGTGGTTGGGAAAAGAGTGATGACTCTTCCTTAGGAATCATTCTCCCTACTGAGCTGAGAAACACTCCCACACCAAACCAAATAGTGAAAGATCCTAGGGTTTGGTTTGACCCTAAAGTCTCTTTCAGAAAACAGATCATGGCAAAGGCAAAAAATGTAAAAAAGCTTTTGTTTTTTGGAAGGGTCTTACCTTTATTGCAATTGAACTACAAAAACAAACCTATAAGACTTGTGTTGTCGTGCCTAGACTATCGCAGTTGAGTGTACATTAGTGCTCCAGAGAAAGACATTCAGAGATTTCAGAACACCTCAGAACCAAGTGGCTTGACTGCACCTAACACTGCGGATAAAGTAGAAAGCACTGCATTTATTTCCAGTGGGCAAAGGGATGGAATTACAAGATTCACCTTAAAGTAATTTCAAGGAAACAACCCCAAATATCTGAGAAGCCTGACTGTCCTCTATACTCACTGTCAGGTGCTCAGATACCCTAGTGCAACACCAATCAGCAGTATCAAATAGAGTAGGAAGAAATTTGGTGAAGAAACTATTGTAGTTGTAGGACTTCTGCTGGAGAATTCCTTGGACCCTTGAGAACGTTTCACTTACCCGTACACTTACAGGACACTTAAACGTAAGTTAATAAACTGTCACCTTCTTCCGCTTACAGCGCGAAAGCGTAGCTCACACAGATTACTTTGGCAAGTTCTTCTTAACGAATGTTTAATGTTTTAAAAAGCGTCAATATTTTTAAATTGATTATTAAATTGAATTTTTTGTGGAAACCTCTCATTGTTGAATGCTTATTTTGCACAAACCTTAGTAGAACAAAGTACAAACCTCTCCCTGCACCGTGGTCCATGTTCAGAGGCCAGGTTGTGGGTACGTAGGGAACCTCGCTTTTAGACACCATTTTTCCTCCTGCTATTTGGCACTATACCGACCGCCATATTTGCAGGTCGGCGGTATAGTCTTTGTTGCATCCGGGCTATTTTTAGCCCAGATGCAAGCTACGCGCGCAGCAGGCGCGCCGCTGGTGCGCCAAAGGCGCACCTAAGGCAAGCCCATTTGCACCCGTCCGCTCCAGGACAAGCCCAGAGCTCAGTCCCTATGTCACAGGCACCAAAAATGAGGTAAGAATTAAATATGAGGCTGATGCCCTTCATGCCTTAAATACTCTCACTCAGAGTATTTGTGCTAATACTATAGACCCAAGGTACAATGAACACTTATGCCCCATATGGCAATGGGCTCCTCAACAAAACGCGGACCTGCCTATAACCCAGGACACTAATAAAAATCTAATTTTTCTAGTTAACTGTCGTTCTCTAGGGGCTCATAAACATGATATACATTTACTCCTTGAGGAAACCAAACCAATGATCCTCTTTCTGACCGAAACATGGCTTAATGAAGGCTCAGCGCCTGATGTCGTTATGGCACTACCCACCGGGTATAAAATAAACAGACTCAACAGATCTACTAGGGGAGGGGGAATTGCAATAGTTTACAGAAATACGTGCTCTATTAATATGTACCCATTACAGATTACAGGCTGTGAAAGTCCGTTTTTTTCCATCAACATGAGTCCTCATTATACCTTCTCAGGTGTTTTGGTGTACCGCCCTCCGGGCCCCACTGAAAGCTTTTTGCATTCTTTGGCAGAGAATATTGCGGAATTAGTCTGCATTAAATCCAATTTTACATTATTAGGAGATTTCAATATACACGCAGAAGAAGTAGACAATTTAACAACCAAGTCATTGATTGCAGACATGAATGCCTGTGATCTAGTACAGTTGATTAAAGGTCCCACACACAACAAAGGTCACACGATTGATCTTGTCTTCTCAAATGCCTCAGGATTAACACCTTCGGCATCAAACCCCTTGGCTTGGTCGGATCATTTATTGATAAGAATGGAACTGGCCATACCAAAGTATAAGACTATGATCTCTAATACTCCCCCAATGACCAGATGCTGGCATAAACTGAAGGCTGATGACTGGATCAACATACTCAAAAAATCAAATAAACCAATCAATCAAAATAATGTAATTGATCTGTCAAAATCCTGGATTTCTGATAGTTTAGATGTACTCATACCACTTTCTGTTTCTGTTGAAGGACGCTGTAGATGGAACTCTCCTTGGTTTACTTCGGACCTACTTCAACTTAAAAGAGGTTGCCGGAAGTATGAAAGGAAATGGAGAAAATCTCAAGATGAATATTTAAGACAAGAATATAAGAAAGCGATTCGGTTTTACCATACCGAAATAAAAACTGCACAGACTAGATACTACACCTCAAAAATTGAACTAGCGGGCAATTCACCTAAAGAATTTTTTTTGTCCTTAAAGAAATCACTTACCCCCAGAGGATCTGGGACCTGTGGATGCACCTCAGGACCATGTTGATAATCTGGCGGCTTACTTTCAACAAAAAATGTTGGACATTTTCGCGACCTTTCCCAGTATCCCGAATGCGGAAGATAAAGCTACTAAGCAAGAATCGAGGGAATTAGCCACCCTATTTGATTTCTTGCCAATACAAGAAGATATCGTAATGAGACATCTTGGAAATATTAAATCAGGCTCCCCTCTTGATCCAGCAACGCCCCAGATATTATCTATGGGTTGGACAGTGACGGTCCCGGCTATTACGAACCATATTAATTCTTCACTTCACCAGGGTAGTTCCAGAATCATGGAAACAGGCCATCATCAAACCACTTCCGAAGAAACCTAATCTGGATCCAGAACTGTTCAGCAACTATAGACCTATTTCATTGCTGCCCATTTTGTCTAAAATAGCAGAAAAACATGTGCACTCTCAGCTTACCTTTTTTATGGAGGAAAACAAGATCCTGCACCCCACTTAGATGGGCTTCAGACCATTGCATGGAACGGGAACTGCGTTAATCGCTGTCACAGAAGAAGCCAAAAAGCAGCTAGATAGTGGGATAGAAACAGCGGTCATCCTCTTGGACCTAAGTGCGGCCTTTGGCACGGTGGACTTGGATATATTAAAGAATAGGGTACCAGAGATCGGAATTTCTGGATCAGCCTTAGAATGGATTACCTCATTTATCAATGGCAGGTCGTTTCAGGTATTAGATAGATCCCACCTGTCAAAACGCACCATTGGCTGTTGCGGAGTTCCGCAGGGGTCTTCCCTTAGCCCCACACTATTTAATATCTATATGTTGCCTCTGGCTGAAATTGTTCAATCTTTCGGCCTGAAGGTGGTGTCATATGTAGATGATACTCAACTAATTGTCTCATTCACAAAAGACTCGCGGGTATTCGGGGCAACATTTGGGCCCTGTCTCCAAGCAGTTGCTGCTTGGATGACGAAAAGTAAACTAAAACTCAATGATGACAAAACGGAGGTGATGTTCTTCAGGCATCCAACAAAGCCAGTTGTGATCCCAGCAATGATAGATGGTGTGGGTGCTTTGCCCCTCCTAAAGAATTCATTAAAAGTTTGGAGGTCTGGCTGGATCCACATCTTTCAATGTCTCATCACGCAAACAGGATAGCGACAACCTCCTTTGCCCTTCTTAGGATGCTGAGGAAGGCCTTCATGATTCTTGCCTTTGTAGCTAAAAGACTAAGGGGCATATTTATAATCCGTTTGCGCCGAATTTGCGTCGTTTTTTTCGACGCAAATTCGACGCAAAACTAACTCCATATTTATACTTTGGCGTTAGATGCGTCTTGCGCCAAAGTTCATGGAATTAGCGTCATTTTTTTGCGTGAACACCTTCCTTGCGTTAATGATATGCAAGGTATGCGTTCCCGTCTTAAAAAATTACTCCGATGCTATAGCGTCGGATTTATACTCCCGGGCAAAAATGACGCCCGGGAGTGGGCGGGTCTAAAAAACCCGCATTTGCGCCGGATTTTAGCGCCTGGGTCAGGGCAGGTGTTGAGGGACCTGTGGGCTCAGAATGAGCCCAGAGGTGCCCTCCCCTGCCCCCAGGGACACCCCCTGCCACCCTTGCCCACCCCAGGAGGACACCCAAGGATGGAGGGACCCACCCCAGGGACATTAAGGTAAGTCCAGGTAAGTATTTTTTTTTTTTTTGTGGCATAGGGGGGCCTGATTTGTGCCCCCCTACATGCCACTATGCCCAATGACCACGCCCAGGGGACAGAAGTCCCCTGGGCGTGGCCATTGGGCAAGGGGGCATGACTCCTGTCTTTGCTAAGACAGGAGTCATTTCAATGGAGGATGGGCGTCGTAAAAAAATGGCGCAAATCGGGTTAAGACGTTTTTTTTGCCTCAGCCTGACTTGCCCCATTTTTAGACGCCCAAAAGCCATTTTTCCCTACGCCGGCGCTGCCTGGTGTACGTGTTTTTTTTTCACACACACCAGGCAGCGCCGGTCGGCTAACGCCGGCTAACGCCATTCAATAAATACGGCGCCCGCATGGCGCTTCAGAATGGCGTTAGCCGGCGCTAATTTTTTGGGCGCAAAACTGCGTTAGCGCAGTTTTGCGTCAAAAAGTATAAATATGGGCCTAAGGGGCATATTTATACTCCGTTTGCGCCGAATTTGCGTCGTTTTTTTCGACGCAAATTCGACGCAAAACTAAGTCCCTATTTATACTTTGGCGTTAGACGCGTCTAGCGCCAAAGTTCATGGAATTAGCATAATTTTTTTGCGTGAACACCTTCCTTGCGTTAATGATATGCAAGGTAGGCGTTCCCGTCTTAAAAAATGACTCCGATGCTATAGCGTCGGATTTATACTCCCGGGCAAAAATGACGCCCGGGAGTGGGCGGGTCTAAAAAACCTGCATTTGCGCCGGATTTTAGCGCCTGGGTCAGGGCAGGCGTTAAGGGACCTGTGGGCTCAGAATGAGCCCAGAGGTGCCCTCCCCTGCCCCCAGGGACACCCCCTGCCACCCTTGCCCACCCCAGGAGGACACCCAAGGATGGAGGGACCCACCCCAGGGACATTAAGGTAAGTCCAGGTAAGTATATATATTTTTTTTTGTGGCATAGGGGGGCCTGATTTGTGCCCCCCTACATGCCACTATGCCCAATGACCATGCCCAGGGGACAGAAGTCCCCTGGGCATGGCCATTGGGCAAGGGGGCATGACTCCTGTCTTTGCTAAGACAGGAGTCATTTCAATGGGGGATGGGCGTCGTAAAAAAATGGCGCAAATCGGGTTAAGACGTTTTTTTTGCCTCAGCCTGACTTGCCCCATTTTTAGACGCCCAAACGCCATTTTTCCCTACGCCGGCGCTGCCTGGTGTACGTGGTTTTTTTTCACACACACCAGGCAGCGGCGGTCGGCTAACGCCGGCTAACGCCATTCAATAAATACGGCGCCCGCATGGCGCTTCAGAATGGCGTTAGCCGGCGCTAATTTTTTTGGTGCAAAACTGCGTTAGCGCAGTTTTGCGTCAAAAAGTATAAATATGGGCCTAATTGTTCAGGCATTGATTGGTTCTCTGATTGACTACGGAAATGCCTTGTTCATTGGCTCACCAAGCTATGTTATTAAAAGATTGCAGAGGGTGCAGAATGCCTTCGCTCGTCTGCTGCTGGATGTTCCCAAGAAAGAATCCATAAGGGTGGGATTTCCTCGCTACATTGGCTCCCGGTGGCCAAAAGGATACAATTTAAGGCACTTTGCCATGTGTACAGAGCACTGCACAATCAAGGTGCAGAGATGCTAAGGTCCCTAGCTTCCTTCTACTCACCAAATAGATCACTCAGATCCTCCCCAGCATTGCTAGCAGTGATTCCAAAAGTGAAGAAAGCTAGATGGGGTGGAAGATCACTTGTATATCAGGGAGCGAAACTGTGGAATTCTCTCCCTTTTAACATTCGAGCAATGACACAAGAACTCTCCTTTAAGAAGGCTTTAAAAACATGGTTATTTAGAGCTTGATTATTGGGGTACTACTGTGTGATGCTGCTGTTTCGGTTTTGAGCACTGCGAGGCCCCTGGGCAGTCAGGCGCTATATAAATCCATATAACATAACATCATTCAATAAAGAGTTGAAAATACCCTTTCAAAGCAGGCCTTTGATACATAATGGGGCATACTGGGATCTCAACCTTCCTTCCTTTAGGTACTGTGACCCTACAGTGTTACCTGAAAAGCAGTCACATTTGTATCTACCAACGTTCTTTATTACTGCCCTTTGACATTTTGGGACCATTTCACTGAGCAGAACCAATCCTGAATAGCCTTGTAAGTTTGGGAACACCCACAAACTTGTACATTTGTTGTTATTCACAAACTCCAGTCTTACTCTAACCATCCTGGTAATTGAGAGACATTTAATCCAGCCAAGAAATGTAGTAGCGCCCTTTCGAGGATGGGAAGGGGAGCGGAAGATCAGCTGATTTAGAGGAGGTAGATGAAAAGGGAGTACTTCTTGAGGCAAAAGGTTTTCTCGACAGACAAAAAAAAAGGAAAAAGGCCTGCATTTGCAAAGTGGCCTTCATTCTCCCTCTGCGTAACTCCTCACTATGTATAATTAGGTACAGCAGAAATAGCAGCCAGGGGACCTGTTATATGACATTCCCAGTAGCATGCCTAGAAACCTGCACCTGATCCAGCTTTAGTCGTACTACTGGAAATGTAAGTCAAATACAAAAAAATTGTAAACCCCCACCCATACTTAGACATAATTTTACAGCTACAGGTTTACTACCTTCTTTGTGAATTGGATCAATTGTCATATTTCTTCATCAATCCTGTGGAATCAATATGAGTGTATATCACTATCTGTGAAGTAGCCTATGATGGAATGCTTGACATGGTAGGCCCCAAGTAAATTAAGACTCTGGGAACTGCCACTGTAGCATAAACCTGCAGGAACATGTACAGTGTTGGGTGCATCGACATTGAGAGTGTTTGAATGTCTTCAAAACTGAGATACTTCTACAGGATATTGGCAACTGAGCTTCATTTGCATTTGCCAGGACCCACGTTTTGGATGGTTGTGTGTCAGAACCACGCAAGCCATGTTGGCGTGCTGGGGCTGGGAAGATTTTCTCCCTGCTCCAGGTTCAATAACCACAAAAGCGCTGGTGAGACGCCATCACTATTCTCACCTATTGAGGTTGACTCAATCTTTGGACTTGGCAAAGAGTGTAGTAGTCACAATTCAAGGCACCATAAAAATTTAACAGCAAATCAAGCTGCAAACTGGATAAAGTTTCAAATCCTTATTACAATCCCAGAATTAATGCCACATATATGATGCACAAAAGTAAGTAATAAACATCCATTATAACCACAGACTGACTGAAGCATCTGAAAAGATTTAACCTATTAAACATCAAGACTGTTAAATAATCCAAAACAATAATGCAAATTAGCAACAACAGTCTATGCACATTATTATTAGATTTTAAACCAGATGATGGGGACATTGTTAAATCATCAAAATACAGTTTATCATGCAAATTCCAGGTTTTAAGATTCAGGGCTGGGCCATTCTTATCACTAAGACAAATATGAACTTGCTTGTGTGGGAACAGCTAACACAAGCGGGCAAAAGCTAAAATAAAAGAAAGACAAAAATAATTTGAAAAATGATCTTATTAGGACAACTCGCTATAAAAATACGCTGGTGTAAGTACCTAACTGAAAGGGAAACAAGAAACCACATTTAATTATACCTCTTCTCATGGGACAGCAGACATTTGTGTTTCATCGGTAAGAGCAGTCGCTTCTTCCAGTGTCAGTTGACAGCAGCATCAGGACAGTGCAGAACACGAGCTGCACATAGGACGGATCAACAGTTCAGAATTAGTTGGCTATATTAGTACTGAACCGCACATCAGAAAAGGGCAATTAAGACTAAGATGAGAAAACTCATCCGAGAACTTAAAGAAATGCAGAGTGTGACAGCAGACTCATACAGGGTTCTGGACAGCTTCAAGGCAGGACTGACCTCTGATTTCCTAAGTTCCTCACTAATTTAGAAGTATGCACGATCCAGTCATTGGTCCTTCAGGTGGATGCAGTCCAAACGTCAGGTTTATTGCCCAATGGCTGTTGATGGCACCATCGAATTTGCAACTATTCCAAATCTTCTCATCAAAAATGCATTGTCATTTGAATGATTTCACACAGTTCGGACAGAATATTACATTCTCTAGTTATTGGTTACTGGAGAACTTTCTCTCACAAAACTAAAGCTGTTTCACATAAGAATCACGAGTTTCCTGTCTTGTTCGACAACTAGAACAAATAATGCAACATTGTTAATTCTGAAACATGTTTCTTGCCTTCAATACAATAGGACATTCAACATCACATTAACAGCCTAGGAAAATAATTCTGGTGAGAAGGGGCAGAATAAACAAGTTATTTTCCACTGCTGCTGCAAAATAAATCTTCCAGGCCTAGTCAAGCTAAGAAGTCTTAATACACTTTAATACATTAATAAACCTATTGTGCACCTTACAATTCCAATCAAATATGCAAAGCAAAATATTTAATTGCAAACATTATTTGTAACATGTTAAAACTAATTTAACCGCACAGTTATTTTTCTACATGCATGTAACTTGCATTAATTACATTCCATTTAATTCAATATAAGTACAATTAATTCTTATTCATTTAATATTTTCATTCTTAATCTTCATTTTAATAAGAACACTCTTAATGTTGATTCACATTAGTACTTCATTTCATATGAATGCAAAACTCTCATGTTAAAACATTGGGCCAGATTTAAGAAGGCCTTAACACCACCTTGTGGCATATTAGCTTCAATTTTTTGACACTAATATGGGGGTAAGGTGGCAAAAACACTGGGCCATATTTACAAAGTGGCGCAATGCATTCCATGCATTGCGCCACATTGTAAACCCCTGCGCCACATTATGCTTGTGTCAGGCATAATGTATGCAAGGGAGGCATTCTGGCGTTAGGAGGCCTAAAAAATGGCTACAGTGGAATCTATGGCAGACGTTAAAATGAGGCTCCTATTGTTTTAAATGATCCTCTTGTCACTTTGCGGGATTAGTGCCAATGTTTTTGACGCTTATCTTGCCAAGCGCCAAACTAGTGTGAAATGTATGATGCTAGTTCCCTAACGTGCGTCATGGTGCCTGTATTATAAATATGGTGAACACATGATGGCATTAGGAGGGCGCAATGGGTCTCAAGAAAAGTGGCACATCATTGCATGATGTGCCTTTTTTCATAAATTTGCCCTATAGTGTTTAATACAAATGGCGGCCACATGGTCCAGCATTATTCAAAACTTGCACATTTTACAACTTTTGTTATTTTCTTAGTTAGGCCTTTAAATGTAGGTTAATTAATCACCATATGCTAACTTCCATGCCACCAAGATATTACTAACATTTGTTCTCTCTCAGTCCCTCTTCTGACAGAAATCTATGCCATCACAAAATAACTTTTCTCATTTACAATGAGAGAAAAAATCAAAACCTTGCAGTTTAATAATGCATAGATCTAGGTTTGCGAAAATTGTCAATTCTCTTCATCGTCTGATAATATATGCTTTTCATATTCCCCATTTCCATTTCTTCCCTCCCTTGTTTATTCTTTACTCTATTCCTTTCTCAGAAATTGTAAGCTTTGTAAAATCCAAGCGCAAAACTTATGCACACTGTCACAATCAATAAAGGTTTCAGGATCATTCTCACAAAACCACTTTCCAAGTTACCAAACCAAGATCCTACTCGAGAATCCTTCACCTATTGTCTCTGAGACATTTGTCTCTTTTAAGTCATTTAGGTCATTTTTCAGACTCGTCAAATTAGATAAGGATCGCCTTATCTCCCTCCTGTTAACAGGAATGTAAGTGCAGCAGTGCTGTGACTTTAAAACTCAGCAGACTCTGGCCTTATTTGTTAAAAGGATGTCTTACGCAAGGCTATTCTGAAGAATCATAGACCTTGCCACAACCATTTCTGTATTCATCAGGAGCATTGCACCTGAAAAATAGTTGACATCTTATTAACAATCATTGATAACTTCCTTATCTTTAAGCCATCCAAGATCACACCGATTTATGGAATAAAAGCTCCAAAAATATCTCCTCTAATCTCTGAACTACTTGCTCCGCATTTAAGTCGCATTTTAAATAGATATGTGGGTCGTAATTCTGTGGGCGGTGTTCTGCTGGCGTGGCGGTGGAGGTTGACCAGTCTCCACTTTTCCGCCGACCGCCAGTGTGGCTGCTGGCGGTTTCCTGGCGGAACGCTCCCAGCGGTCGGAATGCGCACAGCGGCATACCGCCGCGGTCGGCGGTCTTCACCGCGGCGGTAACTCGGCGGTCTCGCGAAAAGACCGCCAAGGTCAGAATGAGGGCCTATGTGTTTTAAGAGGACAGTGAACTTTGTGTGTATGGCTTGCAGGGATCCAGTTCAGAAGACCAGCACACCTCACAGCTGTTGTTGTCACCAAGATAACTTGTAACAGTCCTTTCCACCTTGGCTCTATCAAGTCTTTCTCACATGCTTTTGGATTAAAACCCAATCACCAGCTTTCAAGCAGTGACACTGCTCTTGGGACATTTTAACTGTTGCTGCTTCAACTTGATGAGACAAAGAGCGACTACATCAGCCAGACCTTTGCAATAATCCAACATTGTCATCAGTTATGTTCACAAGTGCATTTGCAGGTACTGCTGGTAGCCTCATTGCACAATCCAAAGAATCTCATGGGGAGGCAGACCTGTCTTCCTCTCAGGGGTGCTGAAAGCGGCAATGCATCAGGCCATTTCAATGCTGTAGAGGCACAAACTTTTGCCAATCGAGCTTTCAATGTTCCATTCATTTGTTCCACCAATCCAGATGCCTCTGGTCTGTAACTGCAGTGCAAATTTTGCATAATGCTCAGTGCTGCACATAACAACTGTATAATCTCATTTTTTAAATAAGTTAGTCGATCTGCTTCCAAAGAAGTCAGGAACCCATACATAGGTATCAGTTACCTGAGCAGCAGCTTAGCTACAGTGAGACTATCATTCCTAAGTGTTGGATAAGCCTCAACCCAATGGAAGAACACACATATAATGACCAATACATACTTCAATCATTTACAGGAAGGCATCTCAATAAAATTAAGTTGCATTCTGTTAAATGGACCTCCTGATCTACCTATGTGGCTAAAATAAACCACTGTACGTTTCCCTACATTCATCTGTTGGCATGTAACACATCTGTGACAAACTGCTTCTGCAATGACTCTAAATCTGAGGGTTGTATCATGTCTGCTTGAAAGTGAGAATCATTGCATCTCTGCCAAGATGAACCTGACCATGATTATATCTAGGCATCGAATTCAACAAACAATCTGGCAACACAATCTTCCCTTCATTTGAAATCCAAACATCATCTCCCTCTCTTTGAACACAACCTGCTTTTATACAACTTTTGTGTTCTTCCTCTGTTGCTTCTTCCTGCAAACTCTTGATTTCATCCTCACTGACATCAAGAAATTTTGATTTGTCCCATTGGTGTCACTTCCACTACTCCACTCTTCATAGAAGGTGACGCAATGGAGTGCACAATACCTGGCAATTTGGTCCGCATAGGCATTGCCCAACGATACATAGTGATTCGATGTTTGATGGGCTAGACACTTAACAACCGCAATCTTCTCAGGTAACTGTAAAGCATTTAACAAATTGTGAATTCTTTCACCATTCTGAATGAGTGATCCTGATGAGGTCATGAAGCCTTAATGGTGCCATAACTGCCTGAGTCATGCACAACTCCAAATCCGGATTCACTATCTGTGAATATTGTCACTTTGAGCTGCTCTGATACATAGCATGCTCTTGTAAGAGCAACCAAACTCAGTTACTGGGCTTTCTCCTCACTATAGGTAGGACTCAAATGCTGTGAAAGCCTTTTGCACAAACAGCTACTTTACCGGCTATGGCTTTCTCACAAACGCAAGTAAGATTTGACCTGCAAATCTCACTCTGATTAGTACGGATTCTCCTTGTGCACTCAGGGTTTACTTGATACCAACCAACACATGCACTCAGGGAATTTACTGCCATTGTCAGCAGCACTCAGTTGACCAACACCTTCCCTGCAGAAAATAAATTAACCAAGTGTCTCCATACACTTGTACAATGCTCCAGAGTCTTAGTCCTCTCAGGACCCAAAAACATCAACAACCATGTGGGCAATTTTTTAGCATAAAGCACAACATTTACTTGGAGTATGCCAATTCACCATTCTCATACTTGGAGTACACAAAATCCCTACTAAATTACCTACTAACTTCAGACATCACACTTCACCACAATCCAGCCAAAGCATTGCAAACAAAAACCCTACTCAAAAACATATTGTAGACTTGTAACACAATTTTAGCAACTCTTGCACTGCACCAAGAAGAACTCAGAATGTGGGCAAATTTTGACTCTCTTCCTCAAAACCATCCTCTGCTACCAAAACTGTTGGTGCTCTGGGGCCAGGAAGATTTTCTCTGCGCTTAGGATTTAATAACCACAAATGCGCAGGTGAGACACCATCACTATTCTCATCTATTGAGGTTGACTCCATCTTTGGACTTGGAGAAGAGTGTAGTAGTCAGAATCATTCAATCACAAATCAATGACATTATACCATAAACAATTCTAGACACCATAACAATTTAACACCAAATCAAACTCCAAACTGGATAAAGTTTAAAATCTTTATTATAATCCCAGAATTAATGTCATATATATGATGCACAAAAATAAGTTATGAACATACATTATAACCATAGACTGACTGAAGCAGCTGAAAAGATTTAACCTACTAACCATCAACACTGTTAAATACTCCAAAAGAATAATCGTGGTCATTACAACATTGGCGGTAAAAGGCGCTTACTGCCATGCAGAAGACCGCCAACACACCGCCGCGGCCGCGGAATTCCGCCACACCTATTATGACCCACATCTCGGAATCCGGCAAAAGTCAGACACCCACACAAGTCCGCCACACCAAAGGTCAGTGATAAACTGGTGAAAACAAAACCTCCACCGTCACGCCAACAGAAATACGCCCACACTATCACGATACACGAATCCACGCGGCGGTCTTTCAACCGCAGTATTCGATTGGCGGTACACACCGCCGCGCTCAAAATACACACACTCTTAAAAAACACAGCCACATTGGACAATTCAAAATACACACACCTGAGACACATACACACACCACTCCCACACACCCATTACAATATAAAACACACACCCACATCACCCACAAACCCCCACGGCAAAAAATTCCGAAAGAAGGCCAGAGAGAGACACCACCAGCAAGAACAACAGCATCCACAGGCACACAACACCATCACCCACACAACTTCCATGCACCTCACACAACACACCACTACATATCACCACACTTATCACCACACACCCCACCCCACATATCACCTACACCACCCCATGGCACGGCAAAGACACACCAGGTTCTCGGAGGAGGAGCTCAGGGTCATGGTGGAGGAAATCGTCCGGGTAGAGCCACAGCTATTCGGATCACAGGTGCAGCACACCTCCATAGCTAGGAAGATGGAGCTATGGCGAAGAATAGTCGACAGGGTCAACGCAGTGGGACAGCACCCAAGAAATCGGGAGGACATCAGGAAGAGGCGGAATGACCTACGGGGGAAGGTGCGTTCCGTGGTCTGAAGACACCACCTGGCGGTTCAGCGGACTGGCGGCGGACCCCCACCTCCTCCCCCACAACTAACAACATGGGAGGAGCAGGTCTTGGCGATTCTGCATCCTGAGGGCCTTGCAGGAGTAGGTGGAGGAATGGACTCCGGTAAGTCAAAGCTTTACTATTACATCCCCCACCCTACCTGCATGCTATCACATACCCCCACCCTCACCCTCACCCCCAGCACCCCAACTCCTCACAAATGTCCCAACATCACAAACCACACATCCCAACACCAAGCCCTGCATGCAACAACAAAGCATGGACACCCATCACCAAAGCATGCCCACTGCACATACCCATACACCCCCCTAAACCATCATCACACAAGCTCCCACACAGGAATGTTAGCACTGGGGTACATGGTCACCCACCCATTGCACACCATTACACACACACAGATTTAATAAACATCCTTTTATACCCCTGCAGGACCCCTACCCAACGTCACCGGACAGGAGGGTCCACACATGTCCACACCACCAACAGAAGAGGCCCACAGTAATGACAGAACCTCTGTCCAACTGGATCTAGATGACCAGCCCGGACCATCGGGGACCTCTGGACAGTCGATTCCCCTCACACAGGCACAGGCCACCACAGACCTTCCCCCCTCTGCAAACACCAGCACAGCACCCACCCAGCGGGCCCATACCTCCGTCCCCAGGACACATCAATCAGCTGTGTGTCCACCACTACAGGGAATTCCTCACTGGGGTCAGTAGCCATGACAGGTTGGGGTAACCAGAGTCACCTGCAAATGGTGAGGGGCAACTGTTAGACACACACTAACCTGGAGGGATAACCCCAGACCCAGACAACCATTCCCACTGACTTGCTTCCAGGTGCTCACCTAAGAGCCACACACGGTGCCTCTGGAGTTGACCCATCACATAAGGGATGCTGACGTCATGGTCAGGGATCTTGTGTTGGCCTCGCCCATACCGTGTGGTCCCAGTGTTTCACGGACTTTCTTTGTGCTGTACCTGGACAACTATGCCTGGTATATATTTTTTACATGGTGTATATATATATTTCTGCCTACTTGTTTGTAATATATTCCGATGGTTACACTCATTTTCTTTGGTCTTTGCATTCTTCCGAAGGGGATTTGGGGGGGTGTAACTGTGATGTATTGATATGCATTAGTGTGTGTGTTGTAGTGGGTAAGGGTGGGGGTGGGGGTGTTGCGTGTGGGTGTCCCTGTTTTTTGCCTCCCCCCTCCCCTGTGTCATAGGTGCAGTACTCACCGTGGTCTTCGCCGCTGGCATTCATGCTCCTGGTAGAGGAGCAGGAAGACTATCGCAGGTAGGATTTGGAGTTCCGGTTCCATGGTGTCCTCGTTCCTCATGGAGTGTGTAGAGGTGAGCGTTTTCCCTTCGAAATTCCTGTTTCCACCGTGTTTTTATCCGCGGTGTATCCGCCCCGGAAAACGTGGCGGATTGGCCTGTCATAATAGTGTGGGTGGTACATTGTCTTCCGCCTGTCTGTTGGCGGTGACCGCCGCGCTGTTTGTTTGTACCGCCGTGGCGGTCGGAGTGTTAAAGTGGCTGTCTTTCTTGGTGGTTTCCGCCACGGTCGTAATTGCTATTTTTTTACCGCCGGCCTATTGGCGGTCTTACCGCCGCTTTAACACCGTCCGCCAGGGTTGTAATGACCGCCAATGTAAATTAGCAACAACACAATATGCACATTATTATTAAATTTCAAAGCATATGATGGTGATATCAGTAAATCATCAAAATACAGTTTAACATACAAATTTCGGCACTGCCTCAGGTCTACATTCCATTGTTTCTGTGAGGCAGTACCAATTGCAATGGATGTTGCATTGGTAAGCCCACAGAAACACCCATTGCATGTCCCTCTGCCACAGAAATCTGTGTTGGGTGGGAGCCATGTATACAGTGTGGTGTTAAGACACCCCAAGTGGCTTTATGCCATCCTTGAAAATTAGTGAAAGGGCACACTGACTGCACAAGAATGAAGTGACTGATAGCTATGTGAACAAGCAAGTGGAACCTGAGTATCCCAAGCATGGCATTTGACAGTTAGCATGCAAGTGTTGTGATAGCTAACAGCAATCACAACGCAAGTGACTGGGCCTAGCAAGGACGGTAGCAACAGGAAAACCATTGGCATTACAGATAAATGATGCGTGTGTGAGAATGTCAGGGACAGTCATGAGTGTCTAAGTCACACAATCTAGATGTAGGGAGAAGTGCAAATACAGCAACATAATGACAATGCAAGTCACATTACTTAAAAATATAGAGGCATGCTGTTTGAATCCCTGTTTTGGTATGTGTATCCATGCACATCAAGACTGTCATCTGCGTTGCTGAAATACGTCTGGAGTTGGAGATGTGACACTATTACCAACCTGGCAGGAACTTGACAATAGGGGATACACATAGTCACACATGTAAACTAACTATAACTTGCAAAAGCATGTGTCTAACATGACCTGTGCATACATGCTACCACCTACACTATAAATCAGAATGGGGACTATATATTAGGAGATTAAAATTATATATTGAACTATAAAACTAAGCCTAAAAATCCTAAACTAATTAAACTACCTAAACTAACCTAAACCAGACACGGCTCACTTCGCTCTAAAGGAGCGGGGTGGGTGCAGCGTGTGGGGGTGACCTAAAATGTAATTACATTTCAAATAAAATAAAAAACACTTACCTTTTCGACGCTGTCCTGCGCTGTGCTCCTCTTCCCTGCTGGCTGCACGCAGGCACAGGCTCCCAGCCTGCCCTGCGGCCAAACCTATTACGAACACTATGGTCCAAAAGGGGGAAGTGTATGCCTTCACTCCAACGGCAAAAATAAATAGTAACAAAATAAGGAACCACATATATTCAGTCTGGTATCCTTAGGATTGTTTAATATCACATCTATTTATTGAATCATCCATTTTAATTTTCAAATTTACTTCATGGATTCATTATCATTGTTAGTAAGTCATAGGTGCTCCTAATCAAAAAAGTGAAGGTGAGTATTGTGATACACAAGGAAAGTGCTGGTGTTATGTATAATATATACAAAGATATACAAAAAGTGTGGTTAAAAATTGAACATGAACTTCCAGTAGGCTCCTTCAATCCAGGAGTCTCAAAGTCAATGAATTATGAAACATCAAGCCACATATAATTTATGTCGACGTTTCGACCCTGGGAACAGATATCAATCAGCAATGGGTCATCATCAGGACTGGGAATTTCTTTATAATGATAGCACCTATCATATCCGATGTATCTAGTTCACTTATTGCAGTTATCTCACAAGTGAAGGTAACCAGAACCATTGGTCGTCATCCTATCATATCCGATGTGTCTAGTTCACTTATTACATTTATCTCACAAGTGACAGTAACCAGAACCATTGGTCATCATCGATAATTAATGGCATTAACCCACGTGTCGTATAGTGGTAATCTTATTGGAAAAGGAATCACCGTATCATGGGAGTCTGTAGCATATATGGATGACTCCACATCAACCGCCACACTTTCTTTTACAAGCCGTTCTGGAAGGTGTAATGGTACGCCTGCATTAATTCTTTCAGGCCGTAGCGGACGCGACGAATCAGCAACCTTGGGCCAAACCTGACGCCCCTCAGAGCAGTGTCAGGATTAGCTGGGAGCGCTCTAACTGGGCGCTCCCAGGCAAACTGGGATCCTGTGCAGGCTCTCTCCAGCCCGGCAACTGTGTTGCTGGGCTGCAGAGAGCCTACCGCGCATGTGTGTTTGGCCTGCTGGATACGGCAGCCCAAACATACATGCACAGTGATGGGGAGTGCTGAGCACTCCCCCTCACAGCTCCTTATCCCAGATGCCCGACCCCTTTCACAAGGAGGGGATAATAAACATAGTGAATGTTTTGCAGCTTCTGCTGCTTGTGGGGGGTAATGCTCCTCCGCCCTAAAGGAGGAGCCGCCTCTGACCTAAACTACACTATCTTAGTCTAATTTAAACACTACATGATAAACATAAACCCTCCACCCCTCTTAATATAAATCTAATGACAAAGACAACAGTTACTAAAGCTAAACATTGACTAATTAAATATATGGCCTGAGAATTTTTTTTATTTTTATTTTACATATACCCAAACATCACCCCCTCCCCAACAAAAAAAAGAGATACCCTACACCCCCAGCCCAAAGATGAATTATCACTAAGTACTACAAACTAACTTACACTATGCTAACTTAACAAACCCTAGCTAACTAAATATCACAACTATATACATGCACATTACAAGATGGGAGGGACTGAGTTTGTGTCCACATGTCCCCTCAGCACTTCATAATATGTGCTTTAGGTTCTCATAGATGTGTCTAAATCTGGCCATTCTGGTGCTCGAACCGGGCAATACAGTACTTCTGGTCTGCCAACTCCGTATGAAACTCCTGCATGTAGGGGGGCTCTACGTAGGTATGTGCTACAGTTGTAGATGTCACTGAACCAGTTGATGGAGCTGAGGTTGAAGGTCCTGCCCCAGGAGAAGTGACACTGCCTGTAGCCACAGGCCTTGCTGCAGCATAGGTGGTGGTGGTGGATGCCTCCATTGCTGGCCCCCTTGAGGGAAGGCCTTCTAGGCCCCCGAGGCATGCTTCTGGTTGTACCTCCCCTGCATCCTCCTGTACCCCTTGGCAACTTGTCTGATGTGGCGGTACCTCTCTGCCCTCTTTGTAAATTCTCACCTCTGGGGTGCATTCATGTTTGCAGCTGCAGCATGAAGTGGACACATCAGTCAATTGTATTCTTTGGCAAATGAACAACACACTTGCAATGGATACACCATCTGCAGTTGTAACATGTTGACCAGCACAAATCAACATAACATCCTGAAGGGCAGGGGGGACATACATCTGCACACCAACCGTCAAATCCACATTGTCCATGTCCATGGTCGAGACTAGATATTGTTGCATGATTACTTTGAACCATCATGGAAAATCATTGAAGGTCCATGTCACCATTGACTAAGATTGTCATACACATCAGCCATGTGAGCATGCAACTTCATACTCATCAGGATGGTTTGTTCATCAATGTACCTCATGTTTGCGCAAGTGACCTCACATCTGTTGACATTTAACTAACTCATCTGAGGAAGTACCGCAAGTAAAATGTGGCCTCATAACAGGACACCATATGGCAAGTAGAGATGTCAGGACACATTGCTAAATGCTAAACTGAATATGACAGACATTATGGGGGTTATTCTAACTTTGGAGGAGTGTTAATCCGTCCCAAAAGTGACGGTAAAGTGACGGATATACCACCAGCCGTATTACGAGTTCCATAGGATATAATGGACTCGTAATACGGCTGGTGGTAAATCCGTCACTTTTCCGTCACTTTTGGGACGGATTAACACCTCCTCCAAAGTTAGAATAACCCCCTATATGTGAAATTGTAGAGTGGTGTAGTCATTCATGTCACACAGAGGATGATGACACTACTCTCATATTGACACAGGCCAGTACCAGGTGAGCTGTGCCATGACTTGGTGCATAGTCTCTGAGTAACTTTTTTCCTCACACTATGCTGGCGGCCATTGGTTGTATATGTATCTCAAACTATGCTCGGTGTGTTGCATGCGGCACTCAGTACCACCACCTCATATGTTGGTGTGTGTATTTCCTAAACCACATCTGCACAGGTATCTTGGTATACCACTGGCTAATTCTGTACATTGTGTGTCATTTGTTTTTACATCACATCCTGGACGCTATCTGGATCACCACAAGTGGATAATGCTGTGGTTCATGGCATGTCATATGTCAATGTAGTATGGATAGCTCTCTGCCAAACATTAATGGCAAGACATGTGAGGATGACATAGGTTAGAAATATTGCAAACTACGACTCAGATAATGGAGCATCACACCACAATGGTGGTTGAAATTTGGCCATATCAAGACTCATATATACAAGCCCCTTGCTTTGCAGGTGCGTAACTTTTTACTTATATAAAAAGTGATGTACCCGCGGCACTAGTGGCTTGTAAATAAGAACCCAAGTTTGGTATGTTGACCACTGTTCTGCTATTAGGTGACTATTCACATGGTAATGCATCACACCATAAGCTGAGTTAATCAGTGCTACGTGTGGCACACAAATCAGTGACATGTATAGTCAACAACATCTAGCAACTGTGCAGACATGTCGGACCCTTAACTTCAGCCACATGACCATACTATCATCATTGATATGGGACACATGTACCAGGTCTAACATTTCCATGGCCTTTGCTACACATGTTGCCACCAGTGCAATCATGTAATGGGATGCACAGCCTAGACATATCTGCAACCATACAGAACATATCCTGGTTAAGCCTACTATGTTTGTGGTAGCATACATGTACTTGGTACACGGCATTGCATACAACATACAACTGCACACACAACAGTTGCACAACACATTACACATGCAGATTGTTACTCACTGGTTGCCCCTGGGTCTTTTAAGCTTTCCAGCCTCTTTGATTGTAAATGGTTGGGGTCCACCTGCAAGACGGAACATGAGAAATGGCACTGTGAATGTTGCACAATGAAGAATATGGACAAGTATTGCTCATCAGACATTATTTACCTATGACACTAGTATCCCTATGTTGATAAATACTTAATAATGGCATCTTACATGTCTCAGTGACATACATTGGTAGGCCAGGCTGACATGTACACATATGTGCAGGAACCTAACATAAATTTCACAGCTTCATTATTAAGTAATCACAGATGGCTTCATACTGAAAACTTTTTTAAACATTGGTAATTGTGATGTCACCCTGCACATACATAACTCACAGGACACACTCAGCCATGACTGCCTTTACTCCTTTGAGATTTGTGACATCAATTGTACATGACTATGCAACATACAACAGTAGATAGTCACTTCATGGACATGGACGCATTTTCCTGGTACCCATGTACTCTTCCACCATGACACACTTGTGTCAGCATTGGTGTACAACAGAATTAAGTGGCAAAACCCAGTGGACAATGACAGGACTAAGCATTTTGTCTCATTAATGGTGCAGTGTTGCCATTGTCATGGTTGCTCTTTTTTGCACCGACACTATATTTACAACCCTCCCTTTGCCTTAACTTGCTAAAGGGGGGCCTATGGCCAACAGACATGTAGCTCCAATTTCAAAGCAACAGTCATTCACAGAGTTTGTGTACTCACCCACAGTTCCTCTGAACTCAATCCCAATGTGGTCCAGAAGGTCCTGCTCCCTGCTGACAATGCCTGCCCAGAGATGCTTCGGTTGCTGGTCAGTCCTCTCCACCTCGAAGATACGGTTCATCTGGGAGAGGACCTTCCCCCACCACAGCTTCCTCGCCTCGTTCCGGTAGCCCTGGATCACTTGCCCACCCATGGACACCAGGTTGGCCAGGTAATGGAGCCAGGTGAATGGAGCCAGGTGAAACTTCCTAACTCCTCATCGCTGAGGTGACATGCCTTTTCCCTTGCAGACATTCTCTCAAACACACCCTCTGTACCCTGAACCCCAAACAAATTAACCCAAACAACCCCAAGTATCCTAACGAACTATGCTACCACAGAGACAGACACCCAACAATACAATGACAACACTATATAAAAGACTAATTGACAGGACAATACAGAGATCAGGGACAAAAATAGGACAGCAGACGGCACAAAATACACCTCTCTCTGACACAGATCTCCAAAACACCTCCTCTCATCAAGACAGGCAAAAAGACTGTGACTGTAACAGAGAGTGAAAGTAATTTTTGTAGTTCTTGGTGTGCATGGTACATTCATCACCTCACTTTCTGTGATGATGTGTCACTTTTTTGATGATGCATTAGTTTTTTTTTACGCTACGCACCTGTGCATGATTTTTTATGTCTCATGGCAAGACAACATTAGACACTTCAATGCATAGCGGCAATGCGTTTATTTTTTTGATGCAAGGCATGTTAAAATACTAAAATATATGGTGTCCTACATATGGTGTCCTTACATTGAACTGTCATGTGTAGTGTTGTGTTACTTGTTGATATGTCAGGCCAACATCCTTCTCAATTTCCATGTGTTTAAGGTATGTCTTATAAGTGTACATGTGTGGTGGTGTATGCCTTAAAAGGACCAGACAATACAGAGGCCACATTTCCCATGAGTCATGTCAATGTGAGCTACATAGGGTGGCCTTATGTGCCACCAATGCGACACATTTAAAAGGCCCATGTGTACATTTGTGCCTCCGTAGTTTCATACAATGTTAAACTACGGTGGAATTAAACAGGGCCTCATATATGTTCAAAGTGGCACAATCCTCGCATTGTGCCACTTTGTAAACCCATTGCGACACATCATACCTGTGCAAGGTATGGTGTGTGCAAGATGGGCATACCCCCGCAGAGAGGCCAAAATAGCTATTGTACTGGGGAAGTAACTAGATGTCCTTTGCACCATTCTTGCCTCATTTTGCAACGAATCGACATAAGAGGAGTTAGACTGATGCTAGTGCTATGTACTATGGGTTTTCATTACCTTTCATGCCCTAGTGCAACATTTCTTGGTGCCAGTCCAGCACAGTGCCACAACTGCGTTCAATGTTTTTGGCTCAGCTTTGCTAAAGAGTGCCATGGAGTACTGTATTGGGAATACAGCGCTAACATGGTGTTGTTAGGGGGTCGCATGGCAATCCTGTGAAAGGTGCTCATCATAGCCAATGCATCAGTTTCTTGTGAATATGCCCCTATGTGTAGCCACTTTAGACCATTGATCAGTTCACTCCCGCAGTTGCCATGGACTAACCATGGAATGTGGCCATACACCCACATGTTCAACAATTTGTACTTTGTCCCGATGTACAGAGAGCAGGCTGTCACACAAGGGATGGTAGTGTTTAAATTGATTGTTGATTGTTGATAGCAAGTGTGGTGATGTAATTGTTGAGCCACTTTCTTGAAAGAAGCTTCACCATTCACACCTTTCTGTCTTCCCATGTGTACAACATGTTTTCTGTAAGTCTACGTATGTGGAGGTACATGTTTTTTTGGGATCTGACTACACAGATAGGACAGTTACACTATTTGTGAAGCCACACAGCTTCGGATAGATTACCTATGTGTTAGACATGTTCACTCACATGATACTCTTGCTAACTGGTCTTCCTAGAATGCATTAGATTTTTCCTAGATTGTGGCCACCTAACCCTCCTCATGACACTACATTTGTGTGTCAGTCTTATGTGAGTCCAATGGAGCAGACATCAGCCTATCATGCAAAATAGATGACTTACAGTTCCCCATGCAGGCAAGTGTTGTAATGTTTAGGACAGACATGTGCCATGGATGTGCTTGTCATGCTATGCATATGGTTTGTTTGTGTTTTGCATGTGTGATTTTTTTCTGCCTAATACACTGGTATGTGTGGGGTATCAGTTCAACAGTTTTCATAATCCATTTATGGGTCATAGCGCTACTTCAGAACAGTATTTTTGCTCATTTCAGTGACTAATATGTTACCCTCTGTAAATACATTGCTACTGTTTGTAAGTGTTAAAAGGTGGCTTCCTCGAACACCAGGAGCTATGATGCATCTTAGAATTTGTCCATGCTCACAATTGTGGGCCACACAGAGCCAGGGGCACCTGTGGTACATTAAGATTGCATTTTGTAACAATGTCTTTTCAACATACACTTCAACAGTACAATTGCTCACCACATAGTTTTGCACATAATTCCCTTTTAGCACACACTATGCATGGCATAGTTGCAATCAGACAGGGATGGCAGGCTATATCAGTGCACACTCAAGTGCTGGTTTCCAAATGTACATCTACACTCCCCAGCCCTATCTACTAGGGTCTTACAGGATATTGATATAAGCCTTGCACTATTATCAACTGGGGACTTACAGGTAATTTCTGTCAGCCTTACCCTATTATCTACCAGAGATTTACAAGGGATTTCTGTCGGCCTTGCCCTATTATCTACTAGGGACTTACAGGAGATTTCTGTCAGCCTTGGACTCTTATCTACTGGGAAATACAAGAGTATGTGATTAGGAATTGTATATGAGCCTTATTTCTTTTGGCACTCTATTTGTAGATAGTGGGACAGGGACATGTCTATAGACCCAGGGTACATATATTGTTATTTTATACATGCATCACTCATACTTGTTTGCGCTGGGCAAACACACAGGTGGACTTGCTGACAGTGTGACTGGGATGTCAAGTGGCCAACAAAATGTGTGTGTTTATGTTTATGGTCTTACATATGTACAGCATTGTATTGTGGATTAATATGATGGACTTGTTTAGATATTCCCACCTGGAGAAGCCAGATATGTAGGCCTCAATTGCCTCATTGCTGGAACTGTTTAACAATTGTTATTTGCTCCTCATCCTCACTGTCTAGTCCTTCATGCATGTCACTGTATCTTGTCACTGTGATATTTGCCAATGAACCTTGAGTTTGCTACAGAGCAAGCAATATGAAATGTTACTAATCCATTGAATGCAGGATAGGTGACTGACATCCACACATCTCTGGACTCCTCTTGTGTAGTCTTTGAGTCACCTCGACAAAGTGGCTATGCCAGTTCAGTATAGGAATGTCTCAGCTGCCCTTCAATAAATGTGTGTTTAAAATGGGCACTCACACACAGCTGCTTCCAACATCCTATGTGAGGTGCACAATGTGTGTGGATGGATTGTATGTGTACTCCTGACAGCTATGGTACATACTTGCATGTGTAATTATGTCTGTGTCCATACTGACACATAGATTTTGTCAAGGGAATGAGTGATGCAATGACAATTTTAGATATACATGGGAGATGAGTACTTATTTGAGTGGGGTAGGCCTAGACATACTGGTGCTGTGTCCTCTGTATGTCAAACACTATGGCCCTCATTACGACTTCGGCGGTCTTTCTAAAAGACCGCAGAAGCTGCGGGCGCCACTATACCGCCAGTGCTGACGGTATTTGTGGCTCCCTATTATGACTTTTCCGCTGAGCCAGCGGACGGAAACTGTGTTTCCGTCCGCTGGCCCAGCGGAAAAGTCACATCAACACTGCATCTGGCTCATAAAATTTGGGCAGTGAAATGCGTGATGGGGCTCATGCCAAATGCATGGGCAGTGCAGGGGCCACCAGGGGCACCCCGAGTCCCCCTTACCGCCAGCCTTTCCATGGCGGTGTCTACTGCCATGGACAGGCTGGCAGTTGGGGATTATGACCGCCAGGTGGAAGCCTGGCGGTATATTGGAGGGGCCCGGCGGTATGGCCATGGCTAATGCGCCACAGTCATAATAAGCTGGCGGTACACCGCCAGCCTGTTGGCGGTGTTACCGCCAGCTTACCGCCGGCCGCCAGGGTCATAATGAGGCCCTATTTGTCATGCACGTGTCTGTCACTGAGAGATGTGTTAGGATGTTTACCTACTGTTGTGGGCACTGACTGCTCTTGTCCTACCAGGGGCTGACATCTGGATAACATTCCTCACAAGGAGTAACATTATGGTTGCTGTCAAATTTCAACCCAACAGACCTGTGTGACATATATGTTTCAATGTGACATGCATGTTACACTGGCATTGCAAACTTTATACCCGCACATTCCATTCTCATTGCTTTGTGTGTAGTTGTATGGTATACCTGAGTATGTTCCTACTTGTTTTCCCACTGTTTTGGCATAGTCTTGCTTTCCTAAATGTGTATGCTTTACAGTTGCATTTGTGTGTGACAAAATATTGTCAACAATGTGTGCACACCTGCGTGTCCCACCAGTGGTATATGGTCCTTCCTCATCCTAAGGTGGGTCATCATTGTCCTGGGGTCCTCCACCTGATCCTCCCAGGGGACATTAGTCTGCACACATATGTTGTGCAAAATTGCACAAACAACCATAATCTTAAAAACCGGTGGAAGTGAGTACTTCCCCTTGAGACATCTAGCATTGAAATCTTGCTTTGAGAATGCGGAATGTACGCTTAACTACATTCCTGGTGCGAACTAGCACAACATTGTAAGCCTTCTCCCCATCACTCTGTGGATTCACATAGAGTGTCATCACCCAGGGATGGCTTCCATAACCTTGGTCAACTGCAATGGAAGAGGAGAGACAGTGTCAGACTTGCCCTTGTGTTCTGTACCAACTGGCCTTGCATAGTATGTGTTTGCGAAGTAGGGATACAGGCTTGCTTCTGGCATTGTGTGGTTTCCTATGCCCATGCATGATTGTTATTGTGTGTGATAGTGCACCTTCCAGTCAAGGATACAGGCTTAGGAGCTTGCTGATAGTGTGAATTGTGTGGCATGAGAGTTCACCCATGTGGGATGTGTGATGTTGCAGATTCTTGTACATGTGTCCAATAACATGGGACCTGCCAATGAGCCATGCTGTGTGAGTTTTCTCCTAGTTTGTGTTATGTGAGCCATGATATGGGTGTTGTGTCCTGTGTGTTGCATGTCCCCACCCCGTGGACATTGTACACCTCCTTTGCACACCGAGCTGTTATCCATATTATCTGGCAGACATGCATGTGTATGCATAAACATCATGCAAAATGTGGCATAGTGGCTTCAGATCTATTGCAATGTCTGCGACTGATTTACAAGGCCCTGTGGCATGGGGCAGGGCATTAAATGTGTTGCTGCACTACCCTGCACCACCATGAAAGGCCAGCAATGCACCATCTCCACCAGATACAGTGAATTTCTGTCCTCAGCCCCTGCACTGGCACAGAGGCAGGTGCCAAAATGCAAATGGGCACCATAGCACAGATGCCTGTGTTGTGGCTGAGATTGATGATGAGCAGGGAGATGTTCCTTTCTGCACATGACCAATCAATGACAGATATGTAGTATTCCTATGTGTGCTGTGAAAGCATCAGATATAGGAAGATGGAAATTACTTTAGTGAAATCAGGTATTTCTCTTGCTTGCACCATAGTAATGCCACCATAGGGTGGAGTATACATTTTAGATGCTGCATTATGCTACCATTTTTTCGTAAATGTGGGGCAGTGCACAAATCCAATGGGTGTAGTGGATGGAACACCCACAGCAACACCCATTGCACACCCCTTCCACGCAAAGTGCTGGGTGTGAAGGGGCCGTATTTACAAGGTGGCATTAAGCCACAAAAGTGGCTTAACGCTGCCTTGTGAATACATCACAGTGCACAGCGCCTTCAGAGTATCACAAAAAGTGACGCTACGATGGCACTAGGGGCTCGTATATAAGCCCCTAAGGACCATATTTTTAGTATGTGGCACTTTGCTCCCAATGCTCCCCTTTTCATGCATCCCCCTTCCCACCTCCTAACAACACCATGGTTGTGCAGCATTTACTGTCTGGCGCAACATGGCTGTCATTACCAAGACAGAGTCAGAATGTTTCACACAGTTATGGTGTTTTAGCTGGACTAGTGTAAAAATTATTTGGATGCTAGTGCAGCAAAGGTCAGGGAGACCCATAGATTATGATAGAGACATCACTTTTGAACTAAGGTAAAACAATTGCACAGTGAAATTGTGTGATTTTACCTGTGCCATTTTTTTCAGGCATCCCTAAGTGGGAATGCCCCCCTTGCAGACACTATGCCTGACGCAGCCATGATATGGCACAAGAGTTTTCAAAGTGGCACAATGCATGAATATCACTACTTTGTTACATGACACGGGTGAATGGACACCTTAACATCACCTTAGCATCATAGACGTGACACTAAGGTGGTGCTAAGACAGTACCAGGGGCATGTATTTATGCCCCTAAGTGATGTGTGTGAAGGTGCTGCATTTTCAAGAGAACGTTAAGACACAAAAGTGACTTGAAACCACCTTATAAATGCAGAGTGGGCATTGCTAAAGTGATGCTCTAGTGGTGCAAGGGTCTTGTAAATAAGGCCTTAAGTATGGGTGATGTGCATTGGATGTGTGGAGTGATGTATGTTGCATATGTGTTGATGAGCAGTCATCTATGAGTGTGTGCAGAGTGTGCTGTGTGCATTGTTTGGCCCATGTGTCTTATGTGTTATATGTGTTATGTAGTGTCTCCTGGTTTACCTATGAGCAGGCCATTTCCATATTTTACACCCTGGAAACGTTGACTGATGATTGAATGCCTGAAGATGAAGACATCATGAAAGCTTCCAAGATATTTCATTAGGACATTTGTAAAGAGGCCCCGATGGTCCACAATGGCCTGCAAGTTTATTGAATGTGTATGGTTCCTGTTGCGGTACAGGTATTCCGTAGCAGCAGGAGGGACAAGTTACACATGTGTGCAGTCCAGGGCACCCAAACCATGAGGAAATTCAGCGATGGCGTATAACCTTTCTTTGATCTCCTGCTGGAGTTGTTGGGTGTTGGGGAAGAGGATGTGGCAGAGAGTTAGGCGGATGATGGCATCCAGTACAGTGGGCAGGAATTGCGAGAAGGAGGACTCGGATAGCCCACCCATTCATGCTGCAGTTGTTTGGAAGGTCCCAGAGGCCAGCATATGCAGCACAGCCAGGAGCTTTGTGAGGGGTGGAATGGTGGTTTGCCTTTCTGCTCTTGCGGTAATAACAGGTGCAATTTCTTGGAGCAGCCAAATGATTGACTCCGGCTTCAAACGGTAAAATCTTGTGATATCTTCTTCTCGGACCACATAAATTGTTGTTCTTCACCGATATATGCACTCTCTCCTCCTGCGCTGCCTTTCTGGTTTCTGTTGTAATGATGGTGAGTGATGTGGTGGTGTTGGTGGTGCCTAGTGTCATCGCTGGCATCATATGCTGGTTTTAAGCTGTAGTAGCAGCAGCTCCATGGTGCCCTGTGGGCTGCCAGGATGTTTTGTGAGTATTTTCCTTATGTATCTGTGCGTCATTTTAACGCCTGGTCTGACCAGGTGTTTAAATTTTGACGCTATTGTAGACTAGCATCATTTTTCTTAGTGCGTGTCTTTTTTCAAGAGGTTTGTAAATCTGGTGCTAGTGAGCCAGTGTCATTTTTTACAAGCGAACACCTATTTTGCATTAAATTTTTGGTGAACGACGCAAGGTGAGGCGGCGCTCTTAAAAAATTACGCAAGCCTAGAAAAAGTGGCGCCCGACATGTCTTGCGCCACTTTGTAAACATGGTGCTGGGTTTGTGCCACTGTAGCGCCAAAAACATATTGCAATGGCGGTGCAAACTCTTTGTAAATCTAGCTCATAGTGTTTAATACGAATGGCGGCCACATGGTCATCCATAATCTAAATGGGCACATTTTACAACTTGTGTTATTTTCATTGTTAGGTTAATTAATCACCATATGCTAACTTCTGTGTAATAATGTTTGACCTCTCTCAGCATTAACATATATGCTTTTACAATGAGGCCAGTAAAAGCCATATGTTCAGTAAAAAATTCTACACACCTATATATATATATATATATATACACACACACACACATATATATATATATATAGATATAGATATACCATTTGTACCTACCTGTACATTTTTTACTGAACGTATGGCTTTACCATGCATGTCTTTACCACAACAATGTAAGTATTTTACAGGAAAATATATACAAGTTATATAGTCATAAAAAAGTTTTCTACTTACCTGTAAAATACTTACCTTTACTTGCAAAACCTTTATCACGCATCAGCCTTTACCATTCATATCCTTACAATGAAATTATATATACATATTATATATTACCTAATGGTGGTCGCCACTGCATAGTTACAGTTAGGACCATGTTTCCATAGAAAAAGCATTTTTTTACTTGCCTATATCTTTGGCACCATTTGGTGATTCTTCACAAAATTTTCCAAAAAATGCCCCAGTGATTCTTGTTTCGCAGTGGATGTTTGGGTGTGATCCATCAAGTGGGGGCCGAGAAAAAGGGGGCTCAAAAAACGTTTTGTTTCCCATGTTAATTCCCATAGGACCTGTCAACACGTCTACAGCCCGAACCACTGGACGGAATTACACCAAATTCAGCAGAAATCTAGCTGCCGGTAGGCAGATTGTGCTTTTTGTTATTTGGTGTAAATCCATTCAGTAGTTTTTGAGACATTTAGGGAAATTCAAGTTTGTATATCTCTGGCGGCCAAGTATTTGCGAACAAAGATGTGCTCGTGCAGGGAAATGCACAGCTCTGATTGGCTGCCAACACTTCCAGCCAGGAAGTGTTGGCAGCCATCTTGGTACTCACAGTGTCCCACTAAAACGTAAAAGAAAAAAGAAAAGGGGGGCGGGGTAAGGACACCTTGACCCCTTAGCTCTGGTGACTCCCCCATAGCAAAAATATATTTTTGTAAGAATTTTATTGCTGCGAATTCTGGATATTTGCAAATTTAGTGCAAACAAAATTTTGCAGGGCTCAAGGCCTCCTGCATTTGTTTTTGATAGGCCTCTGGGTGGGCCAGGTCCCAGGGGCCAGAGCCCCCCTCCCCCCACTGCCCTGGGGACCACTATCTCCCCGGGGCAATTTTTTTTTAGCTGTGGGGGGAAGACATGACGCCACCCCCCCGCAGCCCCGGGGATCACCACATACCCAGGGCTATGTTTACATATGGTGCGGGTGGCCGTGTGGCCCACCCAGCTCCATGGATCACCAGCTCCCAAGGGATAACAATAAAAAAATGGAAAGGGGTCCATTTCCGACCCCATTAGCCCTATGGACCACCACCGCCCCAGGGCTATCTTCACATTGGAGGGGGGCCGCGCAGCCCCCCTTGTGGAGCCAATAGTAGTCCTGGGGACTGCCACCCCCCGGGCCACTATGTCAAGGATTTGCCCACTGCTGGGACATAGCAGAGATGAAATGCTTCAGCAAGCTCCCTGCTTGCCTAAGCAATGGCACCACAGGGGAAGCCTTAAGGCTTCCCCATGCCCGTAAATGGCATTTTATTAATTTATAAAAAATAAATAAATAAATATGTTGGAACTGCAGGGGAGCCATTGAGGGTTCCCTTGCGGTCCCAGATAGCCCATAAAGGGCTAAAAAAATAAAAATAAAAAAAAGGCAGACCTTCCCATTGAGCATTGAGGGGTCGAGTCGAGCTGGACTCATTTCCCTCCTTTTTTTTATTACAAATCTTTAAGGCTCATACTGAAAGATAATGTTACTGTTTTTAAATAACAAATACATTTTTCTTTTTAATTTGTCCAGACATATCTCATTCTAAGTCTGACATATATCAATGCTTAAGAATGTCTCTCTCCCTCTCACTCTCTTTCTCTCTCTCTCTCTCTCTCTTTCTCTCTCTCTATCTCTTTCAATCTTCTACCCACTCACACACCCACTGAGACACTTACGCCCACACTCACAGACCCAGACAGCTGAAAACCATGCAATCCGCCTCACCCTGGGCCTACAGTGTAAAAGTCACACCTTATTTCTCCTGACGTCTCCCTGCTGTCGTCATATCAAGCACAGGTTTGATGCAAAACAGTGTACTTACAAGCAGGCCACTCATAGTGGTGGCAAATTGTACACTCACTTTTTGTAACCTCCCTGTCTGTCACGGTAGCAAAATGACGTGCCTAAAATGGTTTTGAATTTATTTTGTTTAGGAAAAGCAATCTGTGTCCCTTATTAAACATTAATGCTTAGCATTCGGAAAGGCATCAGGGGAAAAGGGCATTGGGTGTCTGTTTACACTTAGGCCACCCGACACATCTACCAAAGGGAAGCTTTGCTAATCAAAAGCCACCCCAACTCGGGCTTCAGCCTGATCAATGGTTCATCTCCGCAAGTGCGGGGACAAACCATTGATACGTCATTGCGAATTCGAACTGGGTGTGTGCCCCTTCCGCGTTCCCTCATAATTGTCATTTATTAAGAGTCTCGAAACCATTTTTGCTTATACAAAATGCTTTTGAGACTCATCAAAGTTGTCTTCTACATCGAAAAAAAGGTTTTTGGCAGGCACAAAGCCTGTGATTTTCCAGATCTCAGATCACGCAAGTATAACATTCTTTTGCACAGGAGTCCGTGAGTGCCTGGTGCATCAGGGTCTCCCAGGGCATACGTCCTCCTATCTTTCCAACCCGATGCTACCTCAAGGGATGCCCAAACACGTTCTCCTTCCACCATGTGAGAGATATAGGTTTTACTTGTGTGCTGGAGCACTGCACATCCACGGCCTCTTCCTCTGTCTCTGACCCCATACACACCTCAATCGTGCCGCTGGACTTGAAATATATTATTATTATTATTATTATTATTGGTGTTGTTGTTAATGTTACTATTATTTATGTATTATGTTATTTTGTAAAACTACTACTACTAATAATAATACTAATGATACTAATATAATAATAACAACAATAATAATAATAATAATAATAATAATAATAATCATGATCATGATAATAATAATACTGCATTATAGTTATAACTGTGATTGTGATAGGAGTCATCATCATCATAATACAAGTAGAAGAAGGTTTTGCTAGTATTAGTTTTGGTGTTATTATTTATGTATTCCATGGTTTATACCGTTCAGAGGTGCTGTAAATAGAAGTGATTCTGCTAGAAACGCCTAAGTATAGCTGAACATTGTGGTAGCAGGAGTTACCACTAAGTGACCCAATAATACTTATGTCATCAATCTCGGGATTATAAAAGGATGAGTCAGTCCTGAAGGGAGTTCAAGGTGGTTGCACAGAGGTCTCTTTATGGCTTACAAACCTACTTAGCTATTTTACCGAGTGTTCACGAATAAAACCTAAAATCATGAAAACCTTTTAATGTTGCAAGTTTGCATACATTTTATGTGCATTGCGCCTGTCTAATCACAGCAAAGAAAATACCGATTCAGCAAAAAAACAAAAGATTCGCCAGACTATGAGCAAAAAAGGGATACAGAGTCTGAACACTGGGAATTGATGTATTTGGGAGATTCTGTCTTTTCTCATTTGTGTTACTTCTTGAAATTGTGGCTGTCATTGTTTCCTACAACGAACCACAGCTCGCATTAGAGTTCCGCAATTAAAATTGATTGTGGCTGGAGGGAGAGATGGTAATTGATCTGCTACACAAGCAAAAGCATATCACATTGCAGGAAAGCTCAAGGGGCAAAAACCATCCAACACAATGGACCACAACAAACAACCCAACAAAGAGAATTGTGATGGACAGGCGAGCTAGCTGTCAGGCGGACAGTCGCAATTAGAATATGAAATCCTTTTAAAATAACTGGAACAAAAATCATTTTCATTCAGTTTCCATAGAAACCACCTCTCTCTGTTCCATGGATGTCCGTCTGGCTGTCAATAGACCTCTAGTGATACTGTGCTCAAGATCAAAACCGACATTTTATCCGGATTGTGTCTACTGCACAATGTTAGCACCCCGTGCAGACAAGTCCCCAATCAGGTGACGTCAGAAAATAATACCCGAAGTATATTGTGTGGTAGATTAAATATAGAGGATAGTTGGACTTTACATAGTTTAAATCAGAATTTTCATCTACTGCAACACTTTATAACATTCTTTGCAGAATCGTGAAATAACAAATTTGTAAAATTTACTTTTCCAGTTACACTTATAATTTGCCCTTCCAAGACAGAAAATGTTAGGGAACCCACTTGGCACTTTCATGTGCACAATATGGCACCCAAGTCATACAGTTGGCAAAGCATTGATCAGCAGTACTCCCCTGCGCACACACAAACATACATCCTAGAGCCAGGCGGATAAAGCTAACATAAACATACCACATCCTCATGTGCACAAAGTCACATTTTAAGTGGCTCAGAATGCTGTCTAGAAAATAATCTTCAGAGAGCAGGTAATGGACAACCATTGACCAAGCTCAAGGAAAAACAGCAAAGTCCTTCGACCTACCCATCAATGCACGTATCTCACATTTACTTTCATGTTAACAAACTTAAATCATTATAGAACTGGACATTTAACAAAAAAACATTAACAACAAAGCAGAGCAGAGATTGTGATTTATGAAGCTAAAGACTGTCCCAGAGAGCTTGAGAAAGTATGGGGACCTTGGATTCGTTACTATGGCCTGGAACATTAATAATGTCTCATTGAGAAGTTGGCTGCAGAAGATAGTCTGCCTGGCCTGTCCAAGGACTAAGTGATCTCCAATAGACCTGCACATTTTCCCCGGAGATACAGGGAAGAAAAACAATGCTGTATTTTTCTCTAGAATAAAGAACGATGACCCAGTTTTTAGAAATGTTTAATATGATGTGCTCTTAAACAAAAATATCTTTAAAAAAGTATTAAAAAGGAACCAAAAGACATACACAACAAACCGATATAGGTCCTACAACTGTACAAAGACACTCATATTAATAAAGTTATTTGGTGCCATACTAATGGTAGGAGGTGTTATATAAATGCTCATTACATAACAAGGCCGGATATGTTTTGCTAAATGCAATGCACTGAGATTGAAGTGGCACAACTATGTCTTTGGCAGAATTAAATGTTTTTAAAGTCAGCCTGGCTTGAAACAGGAGCAGTTTTACCCCAATCTACGTAGGATATCCAAGAAGCTAAGCTGTTTGTCACTTTTGTTCTTGTTGCCAGCCTATCTGCTGACTAGGACGGTGGTTTGCTTGGTTTTCTGTTCTACACTAAAAGGTAACTGAGCTCCATTGCTCTACACCACGTTAAACTTTTTGTTGGAATAATCATGACTGGAAATTAGATTAGGTATTAGGGAATGTGTATAGAAAAAGTGGATTATCTATCATATACCTACAAGCGATGGTTGATCCTTATGTTCACCTCTACTACTTTTACCTCTGATTAGTCATGGGCATGTTACTTTGATCTCTGGGAAGTGAAACAAGGAATAGATGGAGCAACCTCTATGCTAAAAGCCTACTCCTAACAACCCCCAATTACTTGAGGTATGTAACTTACGAAAAAAGGCCCTCCACCCTAAAATTTCGGTAGAACATCTTCAATGAACTAATATAAATACAGTACATAATGACATACCTTCCCCTGGATAGCTGTTGTATGAGAAGTGATCATAATGGATACTGCAGCTACCATAACGCTGTATTAAATTTAATAATTACATAGGAGGGAGTCGAGGGGTAGGGTTGCCCCATTAAAAGACTGACCGAACCAGATTACGCTATATTGTGTCCTCATATAGAAGCACAAAATCACATAAAAATGCTGTACACACAGTCAATTTGCTCTTGGTCAAATACACAATAAAATTCAAACGTCCCCAAATAGATCCTCAGATATTACCACATGATGAAGCTCTGCCAATGGATATTTAGGATGCAGTCAAACTTTTAGAGGTGCAAGGAGATCTCACCTTTTGACAGACACATCAGATCTCACAGGCATAAGAAAAGGACATTAAGACTGTGGAGACCCTGACTGCAACGTTAGAAATGCTGGCAATGTTAGCACTCTACCAGGGTAACTCTTTCTGTCTGAGACTACACAGACTTCCCAAGCTAAGATGGTGGAGAGGTTCTTCCAGGTAAAATGGGGAGTAAATAGAATTTCACCCTACACGACTAAGAAAACCTTTTCTGGCAATGGTGTATTTTCTTGGATTTATTCGCTCTTGCACTTATTTACACCCGGCCTTCCCTTCATTTGCACCTTGTTTGTTTTGGTTGCTCCCTTTGGTTTCCCTCTGAAGACATCCTGCTTAAACTCTTCATCCTTCCAGTTCCCTACTACTACAAAACAGCACTTTGGGGCCCCACTACTATGATCATTTCCGCTTCTCTGATTCAGCGATTAGAGTGATTACTTATGGTGTGGTTGGCTCTATACCCTTAGCTTCTGACATGTAACAAGCGTATTACTTTTGAAATAGCTGTTCACACATAATAATATACCTCTTCTCGCCTTGGATGGTGGACAACTAAGAACAAGGATACCTGTCCTAAGAAGCCTGGGGGACATTCCACTGTTGCTCCCTTCCCTCATCCTTCTTCCCTGTTTTCCTCAGTGTATTATATGTTTGGCTTGTTCTACTGAGTACTTGTAGTCAGACTCACAAGAAGGGACCGGTCAACATTGGCATCCAGACCACAGATCCCTGACATAAACCCCACAGCTCTTAAACACCTAACAGCTGATCTGTTCATTCTAGCCTTTGTTAAAGCAGCAACGTGAGTGTTAGTTACTGAGTAAACACTGGATAAGGGGACACGAAGCCTGGCTGATCTTAAGCAGTCTTGGGGGGTGTTCTGTGTTACTACTTAAAGGACAGTTCCTTGATGTACAATGTATACATTGCATCACTTACAGTGATTTGTCACTACAGGAGGCATTACATCGATGGCCACTACATCATCTAGTTTGGCCTATAAATTTATTTAAACACTAGTCTGACCCTGGTACCCCAAGCTCACCCCGACCTTACATTGACTGTTTGTTATATATGTTTTAATTGCATTATTCTTAAATTTTGTTATCTAATTAGCATTTCTTACACTAATTATGACATGAATGCCTAATTTATTGAATTTCACTTTAGCTTGTTTTAATTAGTATCCATAACCTAACCCTGCGAAATATCCCAAACACCTAATTTATTTAAATTACTTGTAATTTAAGCAAATAGTTTGTATTATTCTAACCCTAATCCTAATACTAACCTTTAATTGATATCATGTTAATTACAAAATAATTAATTATCCTTAACCTGAAACGTAACATAACACTTAAATAATTCTAACTCTTTTAAAACTTACTTACATGCATTAAATTCCTTTACTTAACCCCAATGCTAAAGCTAACCCAAAATTCATTTAATTTGAAGCAGGGGTGGGTGGGACTCGTGGAATTTGACTCCATGGAATTCCACGGAGTTACATAAAAACTCCCTAAGATTCTGTGGTGTTCCACCAATGGGTAGAAATAGGCACGTTGAACTGCTCAGACTTTGAATTAGCACTAGTAGCTTCTTCCGCGCTGAAATATCAGCATGAACTGCACCACATGATGCTGCAGAGAGCATAGCTACTTGAGTTCATTTACCTGCAGCTCGAGTACATTTTCTACTTGAGCGGCAGCCTTCTGACCACGAATGGTTATGATCCCTAGCCCCCGACCGTACATGTTAGAAAAATCTCATCGGAAGTCCTCCAAGTATCTGGAAATCACACTAGTAGACGTCAAATCTCACTCATGCTCACCAATTTACCATTCTGTAGCCTCATGCAAGAAAAAATTCTGCCGCATAGCGATTTGTGAATTTGGTCAGAGCTCCATTTTACAGTTGACAGTTATGAGGGCAGAATGAAATATTCCACCCACCACTAATTTAAATAAAATGAAATATAATTACTTTAGGATCTGTAATATAAATGTAGTAATAATTCAAACCCTTAATTTAATAAAAATTATATTAAATTTGCATCATTAACTTATTATTTTATTAACCTTAATTATTATTTACCTTGCATTAATTTAAACAAAATTGATATATACACATTTTACCTAACTCTAATTGTAACTTATCCCTACATCTCTAATTGTTATTACATTGAATTAAATAACTACTCCTAATCCAACATTAATACTAACCCTACCATGATCGTCAATTCATTTTCCTTTAAGTTAATCCCTTGGGTGCCACAGACGTAAAGGTTACGTCCTCGGCAGCACCGCTCAGGTGCCGAGGACGTAACCGTTACGTCCTGTACCAGGCTCTCGGGGGAAGTGCTAGCGCTCCCCCAAGGGCCTTCCACCCCCTCCCATGTGCAGGGATGGAAGGGGAATCACTTTGACAAGGGTCGCTCCCCAAGGGGCAATTTTTTTATTAGGCCTTTTCTGCCCCCTTGATGCAGATCGGCCTATATTATTTAGGCCGATGTGCCCCCGGGGGGCAGAAACCACTGGACACCAAGGATATTTTTTTTGTTTAAATTTATAAGGGGAGAGACTCCTTAGGCAAGGATTTCTCCCCAGAGGGCAGTTTTTTTATCAGCCTATATTAATTTGGCCGATCTGCTCTCAGGAGGGGCAGAAGCCACTACACACCAGGGATAGTTATTGCTTTTATTTTTTACATGTGGGGAGCGACCCTGGGGGGGGGGCATATTGTTTTTAGGCCATTTCTTCCCCCCTTGGGGCCAGATTGACATATTTTATTAGGCCAAAAACCACTAGATACCAGGGATTTTTTTTGCGAGAATTTCAAAAAAGGGCAGGGACCCCTTAGGCAAAGGTCACTCCTCTGGGGGTCAATTGTATTTTTGGCCATTTCTGCCCACCTTCGGGGCAAATCAGCCTATTTTTCTTAGGCCAATCTACCCCCAAGGGGGGCAGAAAGCACTAGACACAAGGGATTTCTTTTGCACCAATTTCATGCAAGGGGAGCGACCCCTTAGGCAAGAGTAGCCCCCTTGGGGGGCAAATTTATATTAGGCCATTTCTGCCCCCCTTGGGGGCAGATTAGCCTATTTTTGTAAGGCTCATCTGCCCCCCAGGAAAGCAGAGAGCCCACCAGACACCAGGGAAGAATTTGTTTAAAAAAAAGGGGGTGGGGTATTGCCATATCCCCGCACCCAATAAATGGGGACAAAGTTGTTCTGCCCACCGGTCGACAGATGGGGCAATTACCCCCGATCCACTCCCCGGGGGCAGAAAAGCCTACTAGAGGCCAGGGAATTAAAAAAATATATAGTGGGATGGTGGCTACCAACCAGTATGGGCATGGTTATGCCCTGACCCCAACAGAAGGGGATAACAGTCTTTCAGCTCTTCCCCCACACACTAAAAGATCTTATCCCAATAGCAAACAAGAGGGCATTTGATTATTTTGGGTTTTGGTTTTATATTTGGGCCATGAGAGCTTGTGTAACTGTCAAAATCATCCCACTTGGAATGAGGAGGGCTGCACTTTTTGGACTTTGGGACACAGCCATGTAGAAAAATCTACAAGACCTAGACACATCTGAAAACTAAACATCTGGATGAGTCCAGGGTGGTCTGCTTCACATGCACCCAGCACCATGTTTTTATCCACAATGCCCTGCAAACCTCCAACGTTGCTTGAAATCACACATTTTCCCCACATTTTTGTGATGGAACCTTCCGGAATCTGCAGGAATCCACAAAATTCCTACCACCCAGCATTGTCACATCTATACCGATAAACACCCCACTTGTCAGCCTAAAAGTATTTTTATTTTCAAACCGCCCTTTTGGACCCGCTTTGGTTCCCCCTCAATTTCGACATGTTTTTGTCTCTTCCCAGTCACAGGCACTTGGCCCACCTACACAAGCGAGGTATCACTTTTATCGGGCGGTTGAGGGAAACGTTGGACGGTAGGAAATTTGTGCCAGTGTGGGCCCAGAAATGAAAACAGAAAACAGAAATGTGGGAAAATGTGATTTTTGTAGCTTCATTTGAGGTTTGCTGAGGATTCTGGGTAAGAAAACACTGGGGGATCCACACAAGTCATACCTCCCTGAACTCCCTCAGGTGTCTAGTTTTTAGAAATGTCTGGTTTTGGTAGCTTTGCCTAGATGGCTGCTGAGCCCAGGACCAAAAACCCAGGTGCCCCCGCAAAAATAGGTAGTTTGTATTTGATCATTTTGATGTGACCATGTTGTGTTTTTGGGCATTTACTGTCGTGGGCACTAGGCCTACCCACACAAGAGAGGAACCATTTTTTATTGGAAGACTTGGGGGAATGCTGGATGAAAGGAAATTTGTTGCTTTTCTCAGATTCCAGAACTTTCTTTCACCGAAATGTGAGGAAAAAGTGTTTTTTTTTGCCAAATGTTTAGATTTGCAAAGTATTCTGGGTAACAGAACCTGGTGAAAGCGCCACAAGTTACCCCATCCTGGGTTTCCCTAGGTGTCTAGTTTTCAAAAATACACAGGTTTGGTAGCTTTACCTAGGTGCCCGCTGAGTGATAGACCAAAATCCACAGTTAGGCACTTTCCAAAAAACACATCAGTTGTCAATGTGAAAATTTGATGTGTCCGTGTTGCATTTTGGGGCATTTCCTGTTGCGGGCACTAGGCCTACCAACACAAGTAAGGTACCATTTTTATCGGAGACTTGGAGAAATGCTGGGTGGAAGGAAATTTGTGGCTCCTCTCAGATTCCAGAACTTTCTATTACCGAAATGTGAGGAGAAAATGTTTTTTTTGCCACATTTTGAGGTTTGCAAAGGATTCTAGGTAACAGAACCTGATTGAGAGTGCCACAAGTTACCCCATCCTGAGTTCCCCTAGGTGTCTAGTTTAAAAAAATGCACAGGTTTGGTAGCTTTGCCTAGGTGCCAGCTGAACCAGAGACCAAAATCCACAGCTAGGCTCTTTCCAAAAAACATATCAGTTGACAATATAAAAATTTGGTGTGTTCATGTTGTGTTTTGGGGCGTTTCCTGTCACGGCCACTAAGCCTACCAATACAACTGGGGTAACATTTTTATTGGGAGACTTCGGGGAATGCTGGGCGGAAGGAAATTTGTGGCTCCTCTCAGATTCCAGACCTTTCTATCACCAAAATGTGAGGAAAAAATGATTTGCCAAATGTTGAGGTTTGTAAAGGATTCTGGGTAAGTCACCCCATTCTGAATTCCCCTAGGTGTCTAGCTTTCACAAATCTGTAGGATTGCTAGGTTTCCCTTGGTGCTGGCTGAGCTAGAGGCCAAAATCCACAGCTAGGCTCTATCCAAAAAACACTTCAGATTTCAATGTAAAAAACGTGATGTGTCCATGTTGCATTTCCTGTCGTGGTCACTGGCCTACCCACAAAAGTACAGTCAGGAGACTTGGGGGAACATTGAATAGCAGAACAAGTGTTATTGCCCCTTGTCTTTCTCTACATTTGTTCTTTCCAAATGTAAGACAGTGTGTAAAAAAGACGTCCATTTGAGAAATGCCCTGTAATTCACATGCTAGTATGGGGACACTGGTATTTAGAGATGTGAAAATAACCACTGCTTCCCAACACCTTATCTTGTGCCCATTTGGGAAACACAAACGTTTCCTTGAGACCTATTTTTCATTCTTTATATTTCACCAAATAAATTGTTGTATACCCGGTATGCAATGAAAACCCATTGCAAGGTGCAGCTCCTTTATTGGCTCTGGGTACCTAAGTTCTTGATGAACCGGCAAGCCTATATATCCCCGCAACCAGCAGATTCTGTAGGAAAACCTTGAAGCATCTACACAAATGTCCCCTTGCTCAATTCAGAATTGTATCTACTTTTCAGAAATGTTTAGCTGTCCTGGACCCAGCATTGGTTTCACACCCATTTCTGTCACTAACTGGAAGGAGGCTGAAAGCACAAAAAATAGTACAAACGGGGTATGTCCCAGTAAAATGCCAAAATTGTGTTGAAAAATGTGGTTTTCTGATTCAAGTCTGCATGTTTCTGAATTCTGGGAAGAGGTTCATTTTTGCACCGTAAACCGTTTGTTGATGCTATTTTCAGGGAAAAAACACAAGCTTTCTTCTGCAGCCCTTTTTCCCATTTAAAAAAAAAAAATGTTTGCTGTATTTTGGCTGATTTCTTGGTCACCTCCATGGAAACCCACAAACTCTGGGTACCTCTAGAATCCCTAGGATGTTGGCACAAAAAGGACACACAGTTTGCATGGGTAGCTTATGTGGGCAAAAAGTTATGAGGGCCTAAGCGTGAACTGCCGCAAGTAGCCAAAAAAAGGCCTGCCACCTGAGGGGGAAAAGGCCAGGCAACAAAGGGGTTAAGTCAGGTAAATCAGTAAAAATAAATACTATTAATTTAGCCCTAATACTAATCCTAACCCTAAAGCTTAAGTAAATGTAATTTACTGATACTTAGGCCCATATTTATACTTTTGTTAGCGGCGCATTTGCGCCTCTTTGTAACGCAAAGGCAGTGCAAACTTACAAAATACAATTGCATTTTGCAAGTTTGCGCAGCTTTTGCGTTAAAAAGCGGCGCAAATGCGGTGCTAACAAAAGTATAAATAAGGGCCTTAAAATCTTATGCTTGTTGATTGAATAGTAATATTTATTTAAGCTTTCCCCTTAAATTAGTTATATTACTTTAATCAATGTAGTGACATGAATGTAATGGTGATCTTTTTTGCTTCTTCATCGATGGAGTGGCTCTTGTAGCTAAAAGAGTTCACTTACCTATTCACAATACTACTTACACCACTCACCTCTGCGAATATAACTCTTGCGCATGATAAAGCACTCAAAACTTGCCCAAGCATTTGTTATGGAGTCTTTTTCCTACAAATTCCTTACCTTAAGGATATTCTCCCATGCCAGACTGAATTTTGGAAGACTTTTCCTCAGCAATCACTCTCCAGATTAACCAATGGCAACAAAACTCAAGTTCCAACATCAACCTAAGTTGGGCAGTTCGAGCCCTAGTCTATTATGCTAATGGAAATCTTGCAGCCGTTTTTTTCAGCCCTGAACCTCTTATGCCCTTCAAAGATGTGCTGCTAGAGCTGGCTCTGTCTGCCTGGGGGAAACTCTTTTCAGACGAGGCAGTTCACAGGTTGCTCAGTTTTACAGGCTGGTGCCATCCGATCTCAAATTATTTTTAATGCGTCCTTCTCCCAGGAACACTATGGTTAAAGTGTCAACTGCAAGGCTCAACCGCAAGACTTTCCTCACTTCCCATCTGAACTGTGAGTCCAAACAACTGGATTCCATAGACAGAAAAGTTTTCAGATAAGCTAGATCAGTCCTAAGCACTACCAATGTCACATGCTTCCTTGGCTTGTCTGTTCATGACTGTGGGAACTGGTAAGGATGGCAGTAATAAGCCTTCTGGGCCACATAAAGAAGTCTTTCTACAGTCTGGTGAAAAAAACAGTTTCGATTCTTCCAAAAAATCATTATATGTGCCCTGAATCCATTCAACACGATGGCCCTATCTGTGGCCATGCAGTCACTCTCCACAAACAGGCCTGGATGCATTTCTCTGGCTTGTAGGGAGGTTCTATGTCGTCTTAATGGGCATAACCCTTGACGGAGAAAGACTGGGGAGAAAGACAACTCCTTCTTAGAAATATTCAAATATGTCAGTATCACAGCTTTCTTGAACACCAGACAGTTTCACCAACAATCCATCACCTTCAGGGGTTCCTTAAGGGCTTCCCCGGGGGCAACCCTCACAGCAATGTTAAACTTCTCAACTGGCCCAAACACTTCTCCCGCTTTTTTTCCAGGACCAGGAGGACCTTAAGTATGTCATCAATAGCAGCTCCTGTTTCCTTATCTTTTTCCATGGTATTCAATAGTATTTCAACTATTATTGTCCACTCTCCGTAAGCTCAATGGGTTCCTCTCTGCATTATTCAGTTGGGCAAGGGAAAAAACAAGGAAGTGACGTCAGTGCAGCGTATGGTGTTTTATATAGGCCAAAGTGGTCCCATCTTGGAGGGAGGGAGCTCGAACTGTAGTCAAGTGGCACCACCTGATGATGCTGGTGAGCTATTGCTGAAGAAATAGTTTTTTCCGGATGCTGCCTAGCACTTGAGGGACATTCATAAGGTGGGGAATCAGCAGAAGATAAACTATCCACCAGAAAATCAACTCTTCCACCAGCAAACTTTGAAAATCTTCAAATGTGCAGGATTGGTTAGAAACAGAAATGCAGATTTCTCCCTCTACCACTAACTTCCATCGAAGTCTGGGAATTGCTATGGAAAGTAAATGCTGAAAAATGTTAACATCTTCGAAAATAACCAAGAGTGTTGTATTAAAACAGGAAACCTCTCTCAAATATGGGAAGAGCTGGCATTTTGGGTCCAAGATGATATGTCGCCATTATATAAAATAAACGAATTACGTTGTAGAAGATGACTAATAAATACACCACAACCAGTATCACGGCAATGAGGGCCTTGGAATACATATTTCTAAGCATGGAGTGAGCAGCGTGGGTGGTATACCAGGGAAATGAGACAGCCATAGCATGCAGGCATCAGCTGTTCCTGAAAGCCTTTCTGAAGTGAAGCCAACTGCTAACGAAGGGTGAGTCCTGTGCCATCGACAGTAGTCTTAGGAGGTGGAAATGGAATAGAAATAAGACGTATTAACGTGTGACCCTCGAGGGAAAAGGAGTGGTCTGTGGATGACCCTCCTATGCCACTGAATGTCAAGGAGGCCACAGTGGTTCCATTTTGATATCAGCCGGTCAGCGAAGTTTATCACATTGTCTAACTAGGGCAGTGATTCTTAACCTGTTGTCCGGGGACCTCTTGGGGGTCCATGAGGCCTGCTATGTCGGGTTTGCAACTGTTTCACAAAATTATATAATATCAAAATGATTCGATTAAAATGAGTGCAGCATATACAAATAAAGAAGACAATTGAAAAACGTTTTCTATTTGTGATTGTGAATTACACAAATATTTGAGTGTTTGGTGTTTTCGTACGTTTGTGTATTGTTTTGAGGTTCAATTCATAGAAATTGCTTAGGCTAGGGATTCCAAAAATGACTCAGTGGGGGTCCCCAGATTGCAGTAATGATTTATTAGGGGTACCCACAAGTCAAAAGGTAAAGAACCACTGTTCTAGGGAATCCCTTAAAATATAAGGGGGAATGCAGGGTAGAAGCTTGACTTGGGACAGCAAGCAAAGTAACAGGGGCTTCCTGTGCATTGTCTTGGAAAGTTCATAACTGAGAATTTAAGTTAGGATATCAGGGAAACCTGCTGTCCGTAGTGGTCTAACATTGGAAATCCGAGGCAGCAGCACTGCAAATAATTCACAATTCACTTTGTTTTATTTGGCATAAATTACACTGTTTTCACTGGAGCCTCATTTCAGAATACATAAAGTATAAAGAAAAGGAATATGAGAGGAGGTGGTTAGGTCCAGAGCTGCCCACTTTAGAACTGTGGAACCAGGTTCGAGTCTCAGCTCAACATCTTGTCTTTCTGGGCAAATCTAAAAACGTAAATTAACCTGACCATGTGTAATGACTGGTGCTCATGTAAATCGCTCCAAATGCCTTTGGGCCGAGTTGGCGCTATTTTTAACTGCAGAAAAATAATTTCAAATAAGGTGAGATTGATTCTACCTACAGTCAGCAATGTCCAGCTTAGCACGGGGAGGAAGCACTGGTTTGAGTAGGTGCGAATTTTCAGCTTCCCTCCTGTGTGGGATGTTATATGTAATGAGAGAAGGCGCTATGCTGAAAGACGTCCCACGTATGGCCAATGCACTCGTCTTCCATGTCACCCATCTCTCCCTTGGGGACCGGTACACCGGGCCACACAAATATGTGTAACTCTAGCTACTGCCGGGGGAACTGACAAAGTGCCAAAATACCACGGTGCCCCACATCACAGGGGTTACACATGCCAGTCAGCCATGAGAACGCTGTGTGAGCGGCGCTCGAGGAAAACGAGTCACGTAATAACATAAGTAAAGACAACTGGTAAAGCCTCCAGCCGCCAACTCAGGAACTGGATACTAATCAAAGAGTAGAAAAATGTCTATCGGGAAGAAGATACATACAGAATCGAAATGAATGTGTACAGTTTTTTAGGTCTAACTGGAGACACTCCTGTTGGGTTTCTCCCACCATGCTTCCGGACACAGACCCTGATTTAGAGTTTGGGGCACAGGGCTTAGCAGGTGTAGTTTGCTTCCAGGTCCTTGTAATAAAAATAAATTAGGAAGTAAATAAACTCTACAAGCAGACATAGAGAGGGTCAGCCCCCTTCTGTATTTATTCGAGTGTCCTTCGCAACGGCTTTTCCCAAAAACAGCATAGTGCATGGGGCCGTGGGTTAGCCCATTTGTGCCATTGTCTCTATTGCCCTAGGTGTAACATTTTGCCAGAGTGTCTGTGCAAATCTGCTTTCAAATAAATGTGCTTCTGCGCTTTGGCTGGTGGCCAGTCCTTTCGTTTCCCTTTTTTCTTTTCTATGTCCCCTTTCATTTCTTCCCTTTTTCCTTCGTTGTTTTCTAACTTTAGAGCATCCTGCAGCTTCACAGACAGCCCTGTCTAGCCACTCGCTCTGTGCTCATTTCCTTTGCACTGTGCTGCACCATGTATTGTCCATAGTGTATCTTTGTTTTGCCACTCAAAGATATCCGCCATATTCAGAAGCATTATGTTGGCTACCTTGGATCCGTACAGCAGTAATACACAACACACCTTAGCATTTAAAGATGGGTTTCCAGTGCAATGTATACTAAGCAGGCTTGATGTTGTGTGGTGCATAACATGTCGCTGTTTTTTTCTCTCTGAGAAGGCCAACGCATTGGTTCCAAATGCTGAAACTATGTTGTAACTTTTAAGAAGGATTCACTAGATACATTACCATTGTGAGTCGCCACCTGATGTTATGTTTAGTTTATTTTTTGTACTGCAAATATATGCCCTCCAAGTTTAGACGGTGACATGATTTTTTTTTTCTACTTTATTTGTTTTTCATTTATCTTCCATACACTTGTTGAGTTTATGCTTACGTTTTATTGTGGATGGGTAAGTGGGTGAATGCAAGAGTGAGTCAGTGGATACATGAAGGGATGTATGAGTCCAGAAAAAGTGAAAAGGCGGGTAAATGTCCACTTTCTGAGTGCCTAAACTCATTGGTGAACGAAGGGGAACTTTTAGCTATAAATCAGACTGATTTTCCGTGCCACTGCTTGTTCCACTCACAGTGAGGCGTAAAAGAGAATGTAGGCAGAGAGAGCTCTCGGAAGATGAGAGGTAACTCCCCCCACAGCAGCACGCCTACTTTGATGGAGCCTATTTTGTGTTTACACTTTTAATTTATGAACCTTGGTAAAATGTGCCGTTTATAGTTTTTTTCTAACCTGAAATGTGTGGGGTGTAGTTACAGTACTGGGTCAGACTGCTCAGATTGTTCCTCGTTTCCCTGCCCAGTGTGCCCGAAGTTCTCTTACAATACTAGTTTATGGTTGATCTTGGAGTGGAATACTTTTCCATTTAGTTTTAAACCCCGAAAGCAAGAAGTGCTGTAACATGTCAATGTGCTGAGAAGGTGAGGATTAAACGACATAGGCCTTTGGCCCCCTCATGCCTTGTGACGCAGTCCCCCGCTCGAAAGTTGAAGTGCACCCTTTTAAAAAACCACAATACATAAATAAATCCACAGAGAGGTTCCAAAGCCCTCTGCCATATCTCTTCACCTCAATGTAAGGCATGATGCTGAGAACCCCTTCCTCGTGCTCTTTGAAGGTGTCTGGAGACACCTACGTCTCCTTTAAGACCCCTGCCCAGCATGACAATTTTCCTATCGTTTTTGCTTCACAGAACTGTGGCCTACACTATGTTAGTCCTTTTGTGTCAGAAGCCTACAAGGCAGCGCAGCTCTCTGGTTGCTCTCTGGCTAAAGACTTCTTGGGGAGATTCTGAAAGCTGGCCTAGGGATGTATTCTGCCCAGTGCTCATCATTGACTTTGTGGCTTGTAAATCACACTTGCTTGCTTTCTATTTGCTGGCTTTATTGGTTTTAGGCTGTCCAACATATCTTTGTCCCTCCTGTGGAACAAAGCCTGTTTACTGTATTCTGCCACAAATGTGCTCTTTCTGTATCCAGGCCTTTACATTTTGTTTTATCCTTGTCACATTTGCTGTGCACTCATAGACAAAGGTCAAATGAAATTCAGTGTAGCTTAATCATGCGGAATTACATAAAAATTCAGTGGGACAAAGTATAATTATGCAATAAAGGTAACTTTGCATTTAAGGCATTTTTTTTTACACCAAAAATCCCCTTGCATCTAAAATGGGCACGAGAATGCATGTTGTGCTAAAAAATAATGCTAGATGCAACAGAACAAGAACAGCAAGCAGCTGTTTGCTCTTACTAATTTTGCTCTTGGGGTAGGATTTTCGCCCAACTTACCCCCAGCATTTAGAATTTTTTTATTGCAAATTGTCCCCCTGCATCCAAAATGGTCATGAGAAGGCACTTTGCCAAAAGAAATGGTGCAAAATGTGCTGTTGGGGTATAATTTTCCCTCCAACTTACTCCCGACATCTAGTGCTATTTTCTTAGGGCAAAATGCACAGTTGCGTCCAAAATGGATAATAAAATGCGTTTGCTTTAAGAAATAGCACTAAATGCAGCTGAATATTTCTCCTTGATTTTTACTCTTTCTACATGTGCTGCCTTCTGCAGCACACATAGAAAGAGGAAAAAGGCTCTGAGGATTGTCTTTGTGCAGGAAGTTGCCTCTTCATGCACAAAAACAATTCTACCTGTAACACAGGCATCCTTGCACCATGGTGTAAGGGTGTCTGCATTGGCGCTAGGTAGCAGAAAGTGTGCTAGAATAAGGAGAGGGGAGGGATGCACCAAATAATGTTAAATATGGTTCATTCTTGCCCTCTCCCTGTCACGCAGCATAGAAAGATTTCCTGTTGCCCATCGCTGTGTGATATTTTGATAAATCTGCCCCCTAGTACATTGATTCTATATTCTGAAGATACTCTTCACTTCTTTTTTTTCTTTTTTATTATTGACATTTATGTAGCACACAATTTGACATTAACATGGCATTGCAACTCAATAGTGAGTGGAGGGCTTTTGCACATGTTCTACTAATTGGAAGGCGTTTTCTGTGTGAAACCTGCGTAATCTCACAGTAATTATGTTTTATAACAAGGGTGTGCAATGTAAGTGCATTAGGTTGTCCTTCTTGCATATTAGCGCAGGTGCACAATCACTCTGCCTAGTGACACACACACACACACCCGCTCACACACACACACACACACACACACACACACACACACACACACACAGGTGTGTGCTTGATGTTTAAAATAGGTTTTACACTGGAATGAAACCTTTTAAAATGGTTCTGGCTTTGAATATGTGTGGTACAGTGTGCCACACATACAAACAAGTTTTGCTCTGAAAAGTAAATACCAAAAAAATATTTGTACCAGTTTACTCCACTTTTTAAATGCAAACCCCGGGCAAAGATGTTAGTAAATCTGCTGCAAATTATTTAAATTGTGTTCATTTACATTGACAGTGGTTGGTCTGAAAACCCAGCATTGATCCTACTTTCCCAGGCATACATGGATACCCTCTCTTTTATTGATTTACACAAAAAGTTTCTTTTTTTGTGTAGCACTTATGCCATCTTGTCTCAGTACATTGAAACCCATGTTTAGCTCTGATTACGCAGAAGGGCATAGCTTAAGACAAGATCCTTCCTATACATTGATATTACAAACTATGCACTTAGAGAATCTGAGCACAAGGTGTTGATTTGATTCATTGAAATAAAATCTCATTAAGATGTCTGAGGAATGCTGTAAATTCAGGAAACAGGAGTAAGGCAGCTTAATGCTTATATTATATTAAATATGTATGTGTGCTTGGCTAGGACGCTACCTAAGATGGCCGCCTGACCGTGGAGCTCTGCACCGCATCGGAACTTCAGGAGGTTTTTCCCAATTTGTGCCGACTTAATGGATCGCCTAGGACATGAATATTAGATGGGATGATGCCTGCAAGGAATTCCATTGTTTTTGAAGCCCGTTGAAGGTATTTTTCACCTCAAAATCACAGTTTTGTTGCCTGAGTGACACCGGCGGCCATTTTGATTTCCTCACTGGGTTGTTTTTATTTTTCTGTTCCCTCAGGAATTACTTTTTCCTCACTTAACTCACTGTCTTTCATGCTCCTTCATCATTTTTTTGCATTTTCTATGTTTAAAATGGATATTGAAAGGATGGATACTTAATTCTTTCATTTTTCTTGGAATTACACTGTGGAGTTTTGGATGGATCATTATTTTTGGTGAACTTTGGACCTTTTCTCTCAGAACTGAGTCGGGGATCTTGTTGGTTTGTATATCACGTCATTTGCTTCAGAATTTTCTTCAAGTTTGACATTTATGGGAAAAAGCAAGAAATTGCTGCAACATACTAATGCTTCCTCGAATATTATCTTGGATTTGGATAATCCTTTTATGATTCCTTTGATGGAGGCTTCAATTTCTCCTGCTGACATGGCTCAAGCGAAATCTCCTCGTCTAACGATTTCTACGCTTCTATCCTCAAAGTCATCAGTATCGTCTTTGGCAAATCAAAGGCATAAACACGGCCCTCCTTCCCCTCCGAAGTCTACATCTCTGGTTTCTCTACATAATATACTGGAGGAAATCAGGGACATGTGACCAATTATTGACGAAACATATGCTCGTATTCAAAATTTGGATGATAAATGGTCCTCTATGGAATCTAGGATTAATTTGGTGGAACAAAGTGTCAGCACTATACAGGAATCCTCTTCTCAAATTGCATCTCTAGAGAAAGACGTCTCAATGTTGAAGAAACATGCTGAAGATCTTGAAAATAGAAATAGACACAATAACTTATGCTTATATGGTCTTCCAGAGGGCATTGAAGGTGGAGATCCAGTTTCTTTCTTCACTTCCTTTCTACCAAATCTGTTGGATCTACGGTCAACTTCTACTTTGAATATTTAACGAGCCCATAGGTTGGGCCCCCAACTCACTTCTTCCTCTGCTCCAAGACCTTGCGGTGTAATCATTTTATTTTTGAAGTGCACAGATCTTTTACAAGTTCTCAATGCTGCCAAAATGAAAAAGCAGCTTATATGGTCTGGAGCAAAAATATTTTTGACCCAAGATGTGTCTTATGCCACTGCTAAATGTAGAAAGGATTTTCTTGATCTTTGTCCTGCATTGCGCTCTTTAGGTTCAAGATATGGTTTGTTTCTTCATTGCACTTTTAAAGTTACATTTCAGAATATCACATCCTCTTTTGAAGATCCGGCAGATCTCTGAAAATGTATCCATTTTCACTCTAAAGATTTGATGGATATTACAGGCCCCTCAACATCAAGATGAATTCATTTTTGATTCTCATTGTCTTTATTCTTGATCCATATGTTTTAGATTAATAAATATTAATGTTTATTGCTGATTCAACCATCTCTTTATTCTCTTTACAGAACATCGTGGTTTCTCATGGCTTCATGTCCCGTATGCTCCCATGTGAGGTTCCGGTGTGGCCCATTTGTTCGTGGTGGTCATGCTGTCTCCAGTGTGTCACCACTCCCCATTTCCTTCTTGTTTCCTATAAGGTACGTTGTTCAGTCATCGTTTGACATGTACTGTCATCTTTTACTGTATTCGATTCCCTTTCCCTCCATATTTCTCTTTTCTTTTTTCTTTTTCTTATTTCCTGTATTCTTCTCTTTTTCTTTTCCTCTTTTACCTATTCCTGAAAGTTTTTTGTCTTCATTTACAATTTTTCCATTTTTGAAGGTCGTGTAGTTCTATATTTATTTTCTGACAGTTACATTCAGAATAACATCTTGGAATGTGAAAGGATTTGTTAATCCTGTAAAAAGACAGATACATTTATCTCATCTTGTCTCTTACAATCCAGATTTAGTGCTTTTGCAAGAGATTCATCTTACAGAAAAGGGGGCATTAAAACTGAAGCGAAATTGGGTGGGGTCAGTTTTTGTTTCTCCCACCTCTACTAAAAAAAATGGAGTAGTCGTTTTATGTCACAAAAAGTTGAATTGCATTGTTGTCTCTCAAGAAAATGATTTTGAAGGTAGATGGTTGTGTGTAAAATTAGTTATAAATGATATTCCATTAACTGTTCTTAAGATATATGGCCCAACTCAATCAGATCATTTGTTCTGGCCTAATATTGCTAAGAAATGTCTTCAACATAAAGATGAGTTTTTTTATTTTAGGTATTGACTGGAAGTCTCAAATTTATTTTAATCCGATAAGCAATTCAACCTCACCATTTCCCAGAATTCCTTAGCTGATGCGTTGAGTTTATGAAATCCCACTATTCCAGAGTATTCCTTTTATTCCCCCCCTCATGGTTCTCTTTCTTGCCTAGATTATATTTATCTTAGAAAATCACTTACACAGAACATTATCGCTGCCTCTATTGAACCTATAGTCATATCTGACCATGCCCCTGTTGTTGTTGATTTAGATATGGTTCAATCACATCCCAAGTCACCTAGGTGGAGATTGAATAGTGCACTTTTGTTGGATCCAAACTTTTCTTCTTCCTTTGTCTCTTTCCCTAATGAATACTTTTTATTTAATACTACTTCTGATGCATTGCCCTAATTGGTTTGGGATTCATTTAAAGCCTCAGCTATGGTTTTATCAAAGAATTTGTTTCAAAGAAAAATATGTTTTCTGCTCATCAACTGAAGCTTTTACTATCTAACAATAAATGTTTAGGACATTGATTCTATTCCTCAGCTTTAGATTCTTCGTTACATGAACTGGTTCAGGCCAAATTAGCTTTTAATAAAAAATCAACTGATCAAGTTTCCTCCATATTTTTAGGTAGTAGTGCCCGTTATTATGGTGGTCGTAATAGATCAGGAAAACTTTCAGCCAATTATTTTAAAATTCGTAAAGAGCGCTCTTTTGTTGAATCCATTCAGTTATCAGATGGGAGACTTTAATTTAAAGACGGTGACATTTTAACTGAAGTCATGAAATTTTATTAAAATGTTATATACTCCAGAACATCCTATTCATTCTACTTCTATTGATTCTTATCCTAAAACTGTTTCTCCTCCTTCCCAGTCTTTATTGAATTTTGATCTTCTTGAAGCTGATTTGTCAATTATAGAATTTCTCAAACCCCTTAATATATTGAAAAAAGGAAAGTCACCTGGCCCAGATGGGTTTACTGTAGAATTTTATCTTCATTTCTCTAGTCTTTTAATGCCCATACTTCTACAACTCTTTCAATCTTTCTTTCTTACTGGCTAGGCTGGTGGTACTTTTCAGGAAGCTAATATCGGTCTGATACATAACAGTGGACGAGATCCTACACAATGCAAGAACTATCACCCTATATCTCTTGTTAAAGTAGATTATAACATGTTTGCCAAATTACTAGCCCTTCGTATTGAATCTGTTTTGCCCAAATTAATAGGCAAGGAACAATGTGGTTTTGTTAAAGGCAGATTAACTTCAGATAATTCTTGTTTATGTATTAAATTAAGCATCTCCTCTTTCTTATCCTCTTCCAGCTATTTCTATAGATGCTGAAAAAGCCTTTGACAGAGTAAGCTGTTTTTTTTACTCAAAGTATTGAAATGGTATGGCTTTGGACCCAAAATTATGTCTCCTATTTCTTTGCTTTGCACAGATCCTCAGGCAGCAGTATTAATTAATGGCCATGTATCTCACTATTTTTCTTTGCAGCAAGGGGTTCTTCAAGGTTGTCCTTTATCTCCTCTTTTATTTGTTTTAGCCCTTGAACCTTCCCTCTCTCGTATCCATGAAAACACTTTTATATCAGGTTTTCAATATGGTGATGAGCATTTAAAACTATCCGCCTGTCCAGATGGTATTCTTCTTTTCCTTTGTAATCCTGATATATCTAGACCTGCTTTAGTTAAAGAGATTTCAAAATCTTCATTTGTGTCTAGTTATAAAATTAATTCAGAGGAGATGGAAATTCTGCCCCTTGCTACATTTTGCACTAAGCATTCCTTTGACTCCACTAGGTTTCATTGGAATAATTCTAAAATCAAATATTTGGGTATTTGGTTTCCTAACTCTGTTTTAGAATCTGTTAAACTAAATATGAAGGGTTGTATAAATAGAATTGACAAACTACTGATCTCCTGAAATCCTCTTTATTTATCATGGTGGGAGTTGTATGGATTCCATGAAAATGGTGATTATACCTATTATTTTATACATTTTATCTATAACGCCAGTTCATATACCAGATACTTGCTTAAAAAAAGTGACTCACTTCTCTCCAAATTCCTTTGGAATAAGAAAAAATCACAAAGTTCTCTTTTACTTCTTAAAAAAGCTAAAGATAACGGAGGGGTGAACTTTCCAGATTTTTGGATATACCATAAAGCTTTTTGTTTAAAACAAGGTACCAAATGGGTTTCTTCTGCCCCCTCTCTTTTTACTCTCTTGTGGCTTGATATTGAACTAACATTACTTGCACCTTTATCTAGTAAGGACATTTTAACGTTTTCTTCAAAAACTAACATAATTTCCTCACCAATTATTAAACATACTTATTTTTTATTGAGTCCCTATTATCAAAACAAAATCTCATCCTGAGCCACTTTTTTATAATCCCTGCTTTGAATATAACAAACTTATAACTATTAAGAATAGACCCTTATTTTGGAAATCTTAGAGAACTAGGGGAATTATCTGGGTTCAAGATCTTTTTGATGGCTTCAATCCTCGTTCCTTTCCTCAGTTCCAAGTGAATTTTGACTGTTCTCAATTATTTTTGTACAAATTTTCAATCCTTATGGAGACAGTCTTAGATATTTTCTGTTTGTTCCCGTTAGACTCCATACCTATTTCCCCTTCTCCCCCACATTCACTTTTACATTTGTTATCTTTAAATCCTAAAGCATCTTTTATATACAAACATTTTCGATCAACTGATCCCTTTCACCCTAAAGCCAAAGTAGGACTTACTTGGGAAGCTGATTTGGGGTGTGATTGGACCATTTTTCTCTTGAACACAATATGGTCCATAATCTTTCAAAGTTCAAGGTTGGCCTCTACCACGCTGTTAGACTTTTCATCCTTGGCGTGATCTCCCTTAACGTTTTGCCTGTGCTTCCCAGGTTGTTGATGTGAGCTGGACTCTGTTTTCAGTTTTTTTGTTACTCTGGGCACTTTACCACTGCTAACCAGTGCTAAAGTGCAAGTGATCCTATACAAAATGTGTATGTAATTGGTTCAATCATGATTGGCATATTTGATTTACTAGTAAGTCCCTAGTATAGTGCACTAGAGGTGCCCAGGGCTTGTAAATCAAATGCTACTAGTGGGCCTGCAGCACTGGTTGTGCCACCCACATTAGTAGCTCTGTAACAATGTCTCAGACCTGCCACTGCAGTGTCTGTGTATGCAGTTTTAAACTATAAATTCGACTTGGCAAGTGTACCCACTTGCCAGGCCTAAACCTTCCCTTTTCGTACATGTAAGGCACCCCTAAGATAGGCCCTTGGTAGCCCAAGGGCAGGGGCAGTGTATGGTTAAGGTAGGACATAAAGTACTGTGTTTTATATGTCCTGACAGTCAAATATTGCTAAATTCATATTTCACTGTTGCAAGGCCTGTCCCTCTTATAGGTTAACATGGGGGCTACCTTTAAAAATGATTAAAGTGTAGATTCCCTTTGGGAGCGGATAGACATGTGGAGTTTGGGGTCTCTGAGCTCACAATTTAAAAATGCATCTTTTAGTAAAGTTGATTTTAAGATTGTGTGTTTGAAAATGCCATTTTTAGTAAGTGAGCATTTTCTTGCTTAAACCATTTCTGTGGCTCTGCCTGTTTGTGGATTCCCTGTCTGGGTCAGTTTGGAAGTTGGGCTGGTTGCACCTCTCAATAGTCTGTGACACAAAGGGAGCTGGGGTGTAGCCTGCATATCCTGATGAGCCATCTGTGCTAGGAGGGAGGGGAGGATTGGTCACCAGTCTCCAACCCCCTGGTGGGTGTCTGAGGCCAGGCCTGGGCAAGGCAGGAGTTCACAATCAAGAGAGACTTTCCTTTGAAGTAAGCCTACTTCAAAGGGCAAAATGGGTATACGAAGGGCACCCAAAACCACAGAATTTAGATCACTTCTGGAAACCAAGAGGGACCTCTGCCTGGAGAAGAGCTGAAGAGCTGGGGAAGAAAAGCTGCCCTGCCTGTGACTGTGCTTTGTGGAGCTATCCTGCAGTTGCTGCTTCTGCCTGTCCTAGAGGACAAAGATTGGACTTTGTGTTGCCTTCCCACTTGTGAAGATCTCCAAGGGCTTGATTTAGAGCTTGTTTCCTGTTGTTTGAAGTCTCAGGGACAGCAAAGACTTCTTTCTGCCAGCACCTGGAGCATCTAGAGAGACTCCTACTCTGCCAAGTGGTGCCCATCCAGTTCCTGGGACCCTGAGAAGAGAAGCTGGCAGCCCAAGAGTGAGAAATCCAAGCACACACTGCCATGCGGGAAAAAGGTTGAAGCAACTCTGATCTGTGGCTGAAAAATCAACGCGCTGCCAGGTTCGCGGCTGAAAATCAACGCTCGCCTGCAACGCGACCGTAAGATCGACACCAGCGGCTGAAGAAACTATGCGCAGCATCGCTGATGGAGGCTGGTGAGATCGCAACCCGTGCTGTGTGGTTTTCAGACCATCGTGCGTCTGAATTTCTGACACAAACACCGCTGGGCATGTAAAATCATCGCAAGGCCTGCCCGGACCTGAGAGTGCTGACCGGATCGACGCATCGCTCTCCTGCAGAGAGAAGAAATTACGCACGCCGACCCAACTAAAGGAGAAACAACGCCAGGTCTTGCTCGTGAGTGAAATCGATGCATCGCAAGCCCTTTTTGCCGCACAGTCACCTGTGCACGGTTATTTTTGACGCATTAGCGTTGTGTTCAAAATTATATGAAGACTCTTTTTGCATCTTTAGTGATAACTTGACTTGTGTAGTGTGGATTTTTGTCCTTTTGGTCTTGTTTTATTTAGATAAATATTTTCTATTTTTCTAAACCTGTGCTGTGTCATAGTGTAGTGTTTTCGTTGAATTACTGTGTGTGTTGGTGCAAATACTTTACACCTGGCACTCTGAAGTTAAGCCTACTGCTTGTGCCAAGCTACCAAGGGGGTGAGCAGGGGTTAGCTGAGGGTGATTCTCTTTTACCTGACTAGAGTGAGGGTCCTTGGTTGGACAGGGGGTAACCTGACTGCCAACCAAATACCCCATTTCTAACACATGCAATCTATGTTTTTCCTTCATCATAGATTATATCAGACACCAACATCCTTAGCCAAATTTGGTATCACGTCTAGCTCTGCCTGTTGGTAATGTCATTACTCGAAGGGGGATTTGCTCCACATCATGGGGGTCATTCTGACCCTGGCGGTCGGTGATAAAGCGGCGGCCAACCCGCCAACAGGCTGGCGGTCCAAAAAATGGAATTCTGACCCTGGCAGGAACCGCCAACAGAGCCCGCCACTTTAACACTCCGACCGCCACGGCGGGACACACAAACAGCGCGGCGGTCACCGCCAACAGGCAGGCGGCAGACAATGTACCGCCCACCCTATCACAACTCACCAATCCGCCACCTTTTCCGGGGCGGGAGCACCGCCGATAAAAACACGGCGGAAACAGACTACGAACGGGAAAACGCTCACCTCTATACACTCCACGAGGACGGAGGACAGTATGGAGCCCGAATTGAACATCATACCTGCTCTCGTCTACCTGCTCATCTACCACGAGTACGAACTCCGGCGCAGACGACAACGGTGAGTACCGCACCTACGACACAGGGGAGGGGGGGAGGAGGAAGGGTCACGGGCACACACATACACAATACACCCACCCCCCAACTATCTACACACCAATGCAGAGCACCAAGTCAAAGTGACCCCACCCAAACCCCCCGGAATAATGAAAAGATATAATTAAAGTGAGAAACCAAATTTATGTATAAAATAGGTTCATTGAAGTCATGGTAAAATAGGAAAATGAATAAAAAAAATTCAAGTTTAAACATTGCGTAACCGATAAATAGAGGCAATAAGTCCAGCACAGTCACTGAAATTTCAACTGTCCGTGGGCCAAAGTGTATCAACACATGGGCAAAGCCCACACAGGAGACCTGAGTCCGTTGGAGAGAACACTGCAGGGGCATCAGATGATAAAACTACAGGCACCTCAGGGGGAAGGGAAGGGGGGGCACCACAGCCACATGAGTCCACGACGCCAGATCCAAGAAGGGGCCACCATGCCCACTGTCCAATCCTGGGGAGTGCAAAGCCACAGTCTCTCAAGTCTCTACAGTGGGTGGCTTGCCCACTGTCATATCCTGGGGAGTGCAAAGCCACAGTCTATCAAGTGGATAACAGTCTCCACAGGCAATGGAGGAGGCAGGGTGGCCCGAGTGCAGCGTGAACAGTAGCTCGACACAGAACCGGCACTGTCATTGGGCCAGCGGTGCTTGAGACGGCGGGGCCCAGCGGAGCGGTGCTTGAGACGGCGGGGCCCAGCGTAGCGGTGCTTCAGATGAAGGGCCCAGCAGAGCGGTGCTTGACAGGAAGGGCCCAGCGGAGCGGTGCTTGAGACGGCGGGGCTCAGCGGAGCAGTGCTTGAGATGAAGGGCCCAGCGGGGCGGTGCTTGAGACGGCGGGGCCCAGCGGAGCGGTGCTTGACAGGAAGGGCCCAGCGGAGCGGTGCTTGACAGGAAGGGCCCAGCGGAGCGGTGCTTGACAGGAAGGGCCCAGCGGAGCGGTGCTTGAGATGAAGGGGCCCAGCGGAGCGGTGCTTGAGATGAAGGGCCCAGCGGGGCGGTGCTTGAGACGGCGGGGCCCAGCGGAGTGGTGCTTGAGACGGCGGGGCCCAGCGGAGCGGTGCTTGAGACGGCGGGGCCCAGCGGAGCGGTGCTTGAGATGAAGGGCCCAGCGGAGCGGTGCTTTTGACGGCGGGGCCCAGCGGAGCGGTGCTTGAGATGAAGGGCCCAGCGGGGCGGTGCTTGAGACGGCGGGGCCCAGCGGAGCGGTGCTTGACAGGAAGGGCCCAGCGGAGCGGTGCTTGACAGGAAGGGCCCAGCGGAGCGGTGCTTGAGATGAAGGGCCCAGCGGGGCGGTGCTTGAGACGGCGGGGCCCAGCGGAGCGGTGCTTGACAGGAAGGGCCCAGCGGAGCGGTGCTTGACAGGAAGGGCCCAGCGGAGCGGTGCTTGAGATGAAGGGCCCAGCGGGGCGGTGCTTGAGACGGCAGGGCCCAGCGGAGCGGTGCTTGAGACGGCGGGGCCCAGCGGAGCGGTGCTTGAGACGGCGGGGCCCAGCGGAGCGGTGCTTGAGATGAAGGGCCCAGCGGGGCGGTGCTTGAGACGGCGGGGCCCAGCGGAGCGGTGCTTGAGACGGCGGGGCCCAGCGGAGCGGTGCTTGAGATGAAGGGCCCAGCGGAGCGGTGCTTGACAGGAAGGGCCCAGCGGAGCGGTGCTTGAGACGGCGGGGCCCAGCGGAGCGGTGCTTGAGATGAAGGGCCCAGCGGGGCGGTGCTTGAGACGGCGGGGCCCAGCGGAGCGGTGCTTGACAGGAAGTGCCCAGCGGAGCGGTGCTTGACAGGAAGGGCCCAGCGGAGCGGTGCTTGAGATGAAGGGCCCCTGTTCAGCGGTGCTCCTCCCAGCGGGGCCCTGTTCAGCGGTGCCTTTCTGGACGGGGGGGCCCTGTTCAGCGGTGCCTTTCTGGACGGCGGGGCCCTGTTCAGCGGTGCCTTTCTGCACGGCGGGGCCCTGTTCAGCGGTGCCTCTCTGGACGGCGGGGCCCTGTTCAGCGGTGCCTTTCTGGACGGCGGGCCCTGTTCAGCGGTGCCTTTCTGGACGGTGGGGCCCTGTTCAGCGGTGCTTGTTCTGTAAGTCAAGGGAGTCAGACCTGGCCACGACTCCCTGCTCAGTCGCCCTCCGACTGTGCAGTTGCTGGACCCTTCGGTGACGGTGTCCTGGGCCCTTGGGTGTCCTCCCTCACACCCGGGATGGGGCTTGTGGGGCCCTCCTGGTCCGCGCTCCTGCTGGCTGACTTCTCCGCCCTGCTGCCCTTGCCCTCCTTCGATGTGGCTCTCTGGGCCTTGCCTCCCCTGGATGTTGTGGCAGGTGAAGTGGCAGAACTTTGGTCCTTGGGGGCAGCTGTGTCAGTCTTCTCGCGGCGGCCCCTTACTTTACGGGTCCTCTTTCCAGGGGGGGGGGGGCTGGCTGTCCCCTTGCTGCTGACCGATGTATCACTGCTGGCAAAGGGGGGACTCCAAAATCCATGCACTACGGTGACCCTTGAAGCCGGTCTGGTGGTGGCTGAGGCGCTCTTGGGACTCTTAGCAGATGGGGGGGGGGAGTCAGGTGAGGGAAAGAGGTCAAGAGTGGAGAGGTAAAAAAATTTAGGACCAAGTTAAAGGGTAGGTGTAGTGGTTATGGGAGTGGAGGAAGAGGACGTGGTTGTAGGAGAGTCAGGTGTGCTGTCCTTGGGTGAAGGTGCATGGGCTGGAGGCTGTCGTGAGGTGGTTGGCTGTTGGGTGGGGGGCTGCCTGCGTTTGTGTGTCTTGGAAGAGGGGGTGACAGACACAGTGGGAGAGGACACAGGGGACGTGTAAATGGCAGTGGGGGTGGTGACTGCACATGTGCGGACTGTACTGGAGGGTGTGCTGGTGATGGAAGTACTGGCTGTTGGTGGTGTGCATGCAGGTGTGAGTAGAGACGTCACAGGGAGGGAGGAGGGAGACGAGGAGGTGGGGGACACAGAGGTGGTAGTGGCTGTTGGCATGTCTGCATCTGGGTGTTGCTTGGGTGAATGTTTGTGTGATCTGTGGTGCTTATGTCTGGATGAGCTGCCCTTGAGTGTTGAGGTGTGTGCAGGCTGGTCTGATGGTGTGGGTGGGATAGGCAGAGGAACAGGAGACAGAGACAGGCTGGAGGCAGTTAGAAGAGGGAGGCTGGAAACAGGGACAATGGCTGCCGTCAGTGCTGAGGCCAGAGCATTGAACGATCGTTGATGGGCAGCCTGACCCGAATGAATGCCCTCCAGGTATGCATTGCTACGATGCACCTCCCTCTCTACCCCCTGGATGGCATTCAAAAGGGTAGACTGCCCAACAATGATGGTCTGTAGGAGGTCAATGACCTCCTCACTGAGGGCAGCAGGGGTAACAGGGGCAGGGCCTGAGGTGCCTGGGGCGAAGGAGACGCCCGCCTTCTTGGGCGAGCGGGCACGGAGCGAAGGCTGAGGGGCTGCTGGGAGGGCGGAGCTGGTGCGCTGGGTGGCGGCTGTACCTGTAGAGGCAGGGGGCACGGATGTTGCCACCACCCCTAGGGAGCTCCCATCCGAGGACGTGTCGGTGTCGCTGGTGTCACCACGGGTCCCCGTTGTGAAGCTCCCCTCGCCCTCCGTATCACTGGTGGCCTCTGTGTCTGTGCCATGGCCCACCGGGGCCTTGTGAGTTGCAGCTCCCTCGTGCTCCGGTGCCAATTCTCCTCCGCCTGATGATGCTAATGCACACATGCACAAGAAGATAAAGAAAAAGGGTGGGGGGAGAAATAAAAACAGGTTGAGTGCATGCATTGTCAACACCGTTGGCGGAGAGGACAGACACAGGAGCCTCATGCACTAAGCCGCGCAATCGGGGTACACTACTCAGTACTTGTGACTAGGCCAACAGGTCTAGGGACAACAAACGCGCACATGGGTGATGCAGGACCATGGATAGCTGTACTTGTCACCCTACAGAGGTGGGGGGCGGGGGCACAGGGACATGGCTAAAGGAGAGGACTACACTACAGAAAGCGCCCTGGCCTAATGTCACCCACAGCCCTCTTCCCCCACCCAGGCACCTCCACTGCGCGTAAAGATAGCTGAATGTGCTGGTACTCACCCCCTTGTGTCTGCTGTGATGTCCTCACGCGCCCATCCAAATCGGGGTAGGCCACCGCCAGGATCCGGGACATCAGGGTGGTCAGGGTACGACTGGCACCCCTCCTAGGTTGGGAGGCCATCCCCAGCAGTGACTCTGCAGTCTTCCTGGTCCCGCGGCGGATGTCCTCCCACCTCTTGCGGCAGTGGGTGCCCCATCTGTTGTGGACCCCCAGGTTCCGGACTTCCTTGGCGATGGCACGCCAAATGTCGACTTTCTGATGGGCGCTGACCTATTTGACATGTACAGGGTGGAATTGGAAATATCATCAATTTTCCGCATGATAGATGCGATTGGCCCCCCCTCCCCAACCTTGCCATGTGGCACATGCTCTCATCTGTCGTGCCTTGCACTCGTCATTGTCTCCCCACCCCACCATCTAATATCCACCCCACTCAACACAGGCATAGCCCATTCAACGTGCACACAGTGTACTTACCTGTTGGTCTGGAGGACCGTAGAGTCGCGCATACTGGGGCAGGACCCCATCCACAAGTTTCTCCAACTCTTCTGTAGTGAAGGCAGGGGCCCTTTCCCCAGTCGCAGCAGCCATTGTCTCTTCCAGACCGAGTTCACAGCAGCACTTGCAGTATAGGTCCTCTCCTGTGGATGATCAGGTCTCGAGTGATTAACCAGATAGAAAATGGCTTACCGCGACCGCCGGCGCACCTAGTCATTGGCTCGTGAAACCCATAGGGTTCGATGTTAACCAATGCGGCTTGGCGCCGCGGTCTTCGACCGCCTACCGCCACGGTGTGTCACGCCAGCGCATTGACCTCACATCCCACTGTCACACTTCTCAGGTCAGGCAGCCGCCATTTCAAGGGCCCACATGGCTTAATTTCTACTGCGTCACACAGGCCTAGGCCTTGCATTGCCACTCATACAAGCCATTCAATGCATTGAGAATCGTGTACTGTGCAAGCTGTAGTTACGTACCTGTGGGTTGCTTGACTCTGTACTCCATGTTGTCCTTCCTAGGCACCGTCCGCTGGGACTTGCGAGGAGAAGGATGAATCCTCCCGTGTACCAACCGCTGGTGGACCTGTCAACAATGGAGGAACGTCATATAATACTTCGATACCGACTTGACCGAGCCACTATACATGAACTGTGTGCCCAGCTGGAGCCAGCACTGATGTCCCCCATCCGCCAACCCACAGGAATTCCCCCTCTGGTGCAGGTTCTGTCAGTCCTCCATTTTTTGGCAAGTGGGTCTTTTCAGACAACAGTGGCCATGTCATCAGGGATGTCTCAGCCTATGTTTTCTAAGATTTTGTCCAGAGTGTTGTCTGCCCTGACGAAATACATGCCGAGCTACATTATTTTCCCTGAGGAGGGTGATTTGGCCACTGTGAAGGGTGACTTCTATGCCCTTGGACATATCCCCAACATCATTGGTGCCATTGATATGACCCATGTGGCCTTAGTACCCCCAAAAGACGATGAGCAGGTGTACAGAAACAGGAAAAGTTACCATTCAATGAATGTGCAGGTGGTCTGTTTGGCTGACCAGTACATCTCCCATGTAAATGCCAAGTTCCCTGGGTCAGTGCATGACGCGTATGTTATGCGAAATAGCAGCATCCCCTATGTGATGAAACAGCTACAGAGACAACGTGTGTGGCTAATAGGTGACTCTGGTTACCCCAACCTGCCGTGGCTACTGACCCCAGTAAGGAATCCCCGGACCAGGGCAGAGGAACGGTACAATGAGGCCCATGGGCGATCTAGGAGGATCATAGAAAGGACCTTCGGCCTCCTGAAGGCCAGGTTTAGGTGCCTGCATATGACAGGGGGATCCCTAATGTACTCACCAAAGAAGGTGTTCAGATCATCGTGGCCTGCTGTATGCTTCACAATCTTGCATTGCGGCGCCAGGTGCCTTTCCTGCAGGAGGATGGTCCAGATGGTGGTGTTGTAGCAGCTGTGGAGCCTGTGGAGAGTGAAGAGGAGGAAGACGACGGGGACGGCACGGACAACAGGGACACAGTCATACAACAGTATTTTCAGTAGCACACAGGTAAGAATCCCCCACGCCATTTTACATTTACTTCTAGCCTCCTGCATCTCTACTTTCTGTGTTTCCCCCCAGTTCCTTTCAACTGAATTGTGACATTCCCTTCCCTTTTCAGAGCTGTATGACCCACTGCGTGACTTCTGGTTTGTTCGCCCATGGAGTAAAGCACATTGACATTGGTATGTTGTCATCACAATGTAACTGAACATTTTTGAACCGTTATGTGTAATACATTTCTTAAGAATACAAGCAGACTCCTGAGTGTTTTAAGTGCAATTAGTGATTTATTTAAAGTGCTTCATATAGGTCCATGATAGTAAAACGGTGATGGGTGGGGGTGGAGTGATGTCCATGGCAGAGTCCAGTTCTCGGTCGCACAGGTGCATTGTCCATATGCCTGTGGAAGGATGGAGCAGGGGCAGTTCATGGTTGGACAGGGTGACAATGTGGGACAGTGGAATGACATCCGGGGGTATCTTATGCTGGCGGGGGTCTTGGCATCCTACTCTGTCTTCCTTTGTGATCTCAGGTTCCTCTTGCGGGGTGGTTGATCTTCAGCAGGAGGTGGGGTTCTGGTGGCCCGTCGTTGTGTGGGGGCCTCCTGTCCACTAGCGCCGGCAGAGGTGGTAGGCTGTTCCTGGTCCAGGCTGGTGACAGGGGCTCTTTGGGGTGCCACATGGTCCCGCAATGTGGTGACTATTAGGTTCAGGGCCAGGACGATGTTCCTGAGCTCCTCTCTGTACCCCATGTACCGTTCCTCCTGTTGTGCCTGGATCTCCTGGAACCTGGCCAGTACCGTCGCCATCATCTCCTGGGAGCGGTGGTATGCTCCCATGATGGTGTTGAGGGCCTCTTGGAGAGTCGGTTCCCTGGGCCTGTCCTCCCCCCCCCTGTCGCACTGCAGCCCTCCCAGTTGCCCTGTTTCCCCGGGCCTCTGTCCCCTGGACGGTGTGCCCACTACCACTGCCCCCAGGTCCCTGTTGTTGTTGGGGTGTTGGGTCAGCCTGGGTGCCCTGTAGTGGCGGACACACTGCTGATTGACCTGTCCTGGAGACAGAGGCATGGGCCCGCTGGGTGGGAGCTGTGCTGATATTCCCAGAGGGGGTTAGGTCTGCTGTGGCCTGTGTCTGTGTGTGGGGAACCGACTGTCCAGAGGTCCCCGATGGTCCGGGCTGGTCATCAGGTTCTAGGTCGACAGAGCTGCTGTCCTCACTGGGGGCCTGTTCTGGGGGTGGGATGGACATATCTGGACCCTCCTGGCCGGTGTGTTGGCGTTCGGGCCCCTGCAGGGGTGAAAGAGTATGGTTATTGCTTCTGTGTGTTCCATGGCGTGCGATTTGTGGATGCCCTTGTCCCCCAGGGCTGGCATTCCCTTGTGGCAGGAGTTGTGAGGGTGGTTTGTGGGGGGGATGGGTATGTGCAGTGGTCATGCATAGGTGATGGGTGTCCATGGTTTGTGTTGGCATTCAGGGTTTGATTTTGGGTTGGGTGGGTTGTGCTGGTGAGACATTGGCAGGGAGGATGTGTGCTGGGGGGTTGGGGGTGAGGGTGGGGGTGTGGGTTGGCATGCTGGTGGTTGGGGGGGGGGAGTAGTTGAGACTAGACTTACCAGAGTCCATTCCGACGCCTACTCCAGCAAGGCCCGCAGGACGCAGGATGTTCAAGACCTCTTGCTCCCATGCTGTGAATTCGGGAGGAGTGGGTAGTGGTCCGCCGCCAGTCTTCTGCACAGCGATGTTGTGTCTTGAGACCATCCACCGTACCTTCCCCCGTAGGTCGTTCCAGCACTTTCGGATGTCTTCCCGGTTTCTGGGATGCTGTCCCACAGCGTTGACCCTGTCGACGATCCTTTGCCATAGCTCCGCCTTCCTGGCTATTGTGGTGTGTTGCACCTGTGTGCCGAAGAGCGGGGGCTCTACCCTTATTATTTCCTCCACCATGACCCTGAGTTCTTGGTCCGAAAACCTGGGGTGTCTTTGGGGTGCCATGGGGTGGTGTGGATGAGGTGTGGGGTGGTGTTTGTGGTGATGTGAGTGGTGGTGTGTGGTGATGTGTGCGTAGATGTGGTGTGGTTGATGATGTTGGGTTCCTGTGTGTGTTGGGGTTTTCGATTGCTGTGCTCTCTCTCTCTCTCTCTCTCTCTCTCTCTATCGCCTTCTCTCCGATTTCCTACTAGTGGGGGTTTGTGGGTGATGTGGGTGTGTGTTTTATAGTTGCCTGGATGTGTGGAAGTGGTCTTTGTATGTGTATCAGGTGTGTGTATTTCAAATTGTCCAATGTGGCTGTGTTTTGGAGCTGGGTGTGTATTTTGACCGCGGCGGTGTGTACCGCCAATGGAATACTGCGGTTGAATGACCGCCGCGTGGATTCTTGGGTCGTAATGGCATGGGCGTGTTTGTGTTGGCGTGGCGGTGGAGGTTTGGTCATCTCCAGTTTATCGCTGCCCGCTGATGAGGCGGCCTTCCGTGAATGTCGGGTTTTTGGCGGCTTGGCAGTTGTGGGTCAGAATGACCGTGGCGGTTTACCGCGGCCGCGGCGGTAGAATGGCGGTCTTCTGACCGGCGGTAAGAGCCTTTTACCGCCGAGGTCAGAATGACCCCCTATATTTTTATGCCCCCCTACTGCTAGTTTTTGGCAAAAGGTCTGGGCTCAACTCTCAATTATTTTTAGAATTAAATGCCTTATGTCAATTATTTCAATTTTTTAGGTAGTCTATCAGATAAAATTGATTTATATACCCATGACAAAGGGTTATTTTATCGTATGTTGACCTTAGCTTTTCAACAAGTTACAATTAACTGGAAATCCTCCTCTAGCATATCTGTTGCAGCTTGGTGGAATAATGTTTGTCATTACATTTAGATACTATTTTTGATTCTGTTTGTAAACCTCTGGAGAATGGAGATTTGTATTGGTCCACATTAATTACCTTTCTCATTGATAAAGTTAAACAATGTGATCAATCCATTAGATCTGAGAATTTTAAACCACTGTAATTTGTTTTTTTTTATCTCTGTTCTTTTCTCAGAAACATGGTTCTAGTTTTTCTCATTATGCTTATACATTAATATATCTACCTACCTAATCTTCAAACATTGAATTGATTCCCCTTTTATGCCCTTCCTTCTCCCATATAACTATAAAATTGTAAACAGCTTTACTCTTTATATTGCTTATTAACTTTGTACTTTTACTGCTTCCCTTGTTGATTGAATTTTGTTGCATTTTTCATATCTTTCATAATAAAGCTGATTGAACATAAAAAAATATTAGATATGTATGGTGCCAGCATGGAAGTGATGAGACTTCAGGGACAAGAAGCAATCCACAATTTAGGCGGAGGCATCTCAGGGCTGAGAAGTCTTTTAGCTTTGTCCATGTGACACCCTGCTTCTCTTTTTCTCATTCTGTCACATGTGGTGTGCTTCCTTGGGAAGGAGCCAGTGTGACAATTCTTCTGTCAAATACTCTACATAATTTTGCAATCTCATTAACATAGTACTAGACTATGGTAGGTTATGGTGGTCCACCCAAAGTGGTACTTCTTTCAACATGGTTGGCTACAGCCTCTATAACAAGGCAATGAGACTGTTAACAGCTGGTGGCAGCAGATTATAGTATTGGGGTGCAGGTTGTTTTATCTGCACCCTGGTGGGCAGAGTGCCCACCTTCCCTCACTGGTAAATACATAGAATAGAATTCAGTGTAAAGTCAAGTGCATGTGCCTGGGTTAGAGTTCACATCCTTAAATGGAGCATAAAGGATCATTTGTTCTCACTGAATCTGTACCGAGTCAGTTACAGCTAGTCAATCAGGGGCCTCTCAAGAGCACCACATGAACAATCACTGTGACTAAAGGCATAGCTAAAAGACTGTATACCTTATCCAAAGAAATGCGCTACTAAACCATCTTGTATCACGCGCCATGCTCTTCTGGCAAGGCAAGTACATAGCAATGTGCCTGATTGGTCAGTGCTCACCTGGACTCCATTATACTCCCAAAGAATGTCAGTTTGGTTGTGGCGATTGGCCATGGAGGTGTGTGTAACGAGACAGGAAAATACGTAACTTTCATTGGCTCCCTGTAAAGGCTTGGGGCTTACTTTGAATATAAAGTGCTTAAATAGCCATAGTCCAGCGGCCATTGAGCTGTATATACACTGACACATTTTTAAATATATTTGCACACGAGTTAAGATCGAGCAAAATCTTTGGCTTTCTTCTCTGGAGGAGTAAGAACTTCAGGCCATAATTATGGCCTGGTTTGCTTTGCTCTTTCACCATGCAACGTGGTGGAAGAGTGGAAACCTTAAGTGAGATTTATGAAGCCACGCAAGGCCACTTAGCCTGACCCTGCGTGGCTTCAAAAATCTTGAGTAATGGAACGCAGCACAAATTGCTGCTTTACATTACTCTGCACCAGAGAGGCATTTCCATGGGAGTTGCATGGTTGTTTCCAAACAACATCTGTTGATTTGGACGCATTCTCAGATTTGCAAGAACTTGTAAATCTGGGAATGCTCCAAAAAGTTATGCATCCCCAGGAGAAGTGTAATGAGGAGAAATATGCTTATTTCTCCTCGTTGTTTCCTCTTTATATGTGTGTTGGATACTGCAGCATACATAAAAACAGGAAAAATACTCTCAGGATTGTTTTGTGCAGGAAGGTATCCCTTCCTACACAAAACATTCCTGCCTGCTTTGGCACTAGGCTGCCAAAAGGGCACCAGCTGAGGGGGAAACAACCAGAATATGCTATATTGGATGAATACGGCGCATTCCTGCCCTTTCCCTGTGATGAAGGGCAGCGCAGCAAGGAAACTTGCTGCACTGTCCTGCACCACAAATCCCATGAATACAGGCGTTATTTCCTAGGACAGTGGTCTATGTATAGAGGACCTGCCAAGATTCGTCCGAAACCTAAGGCCAGCGTTTCAGGGCATTGCCCTGAGGAGGTTTGAAGGCTCTGACCAACCTAGTTTGGAAGCTTGCAAATTGCTGCTCAGACTGACCAGTATTTTTCATTGTGAGTGCCTTTGATGCTGGTTTGAGACTTTGTGAGTTCCAGCTGCTTGCGCCCCACCACTGAAGTTCAAGAACCTGTCTACAATCTGCATGTGATGCCGAATTTAAAGTGCGGCCCACGTGACTACATCTAACATCTCTGTCGCGATTTTCCTGTTTTGGACAATGTCGATGTCAGCATAAGGCCTGCGAACCATCATCCTGGTTTTCTGTTGTAATACCCCTTCTTCAGCAATGGCGAAGTCAGCCTGAGGCCCCTGTTTTTACATCCAGCATTGCTGTTGTGCATCTCCTTCATCACGTTATACCAGTAGAAGCGTGAGGCCCTCCCTTGTGCCTGTATCCCACGTTGCTGACGTGATTCCGTGTCCTCAAGCAGTACTGATGTCAGCAAAAAACACAGAGCCACAATGGAGCAATTGCACTCTAAAACCCCTTGACTGGGTGCCCTGCGGGAAATGAGGGCCTCTGTGCCTTCACCTACCACTGCCTGTCTTTGAGTTTTCCAAACTGTCACTGCCAGATCTTCACCCACAGGCATAAGGCAAAATACTGTGCGACTGATGCTTAACCAGGATGCTAATGGGCAACGCATTCCCAACATACGTTTTGCGCGAAACTGTGCACGTTAACCACAAGCAATCAGTTTCAAATAGTACCACTGAACCCGGCCAGTGAAAAAGATGCAGTTTGTTATAGTTGTAACTATATTCCTGTGCATCTGTCTCTTTCTAACTTATTGAAAGAAACGTTGAAGGGTAATCGAAAAACAAATTCAGACTTGCTGTAAAACACCTGAAAGTTATTGGGAATATTTCCTTTTATAAAATCGTACATCTTTTTTCATTAAAGACATTCTACCCCACACCACCCTGCAAGGCTTAACCATATCTGTTTGACTTCCTTAGTCCATGAAAGAGAAAACATAGACGAATCAATCTGAGGTTATTAACTTAATTTTTAGCCTCCAATTTCAAATTCGTTCATATTTACAGAATGTTTTAAAATTATCCATTTACAATTTTGTTTATTTATATACATATTATTAATTTGTTAAAATCAGATTTTTAGGCAGTCACCGATTAGGCTTCACAGACCCCCTGGGGTCAATGGACCACAATTTATGAACCACTACAGTAGGAGGATGTAGTGTCTTGTCGTTATTGGGGTTCAGTGTCTCCCTGTGTACCAGGGTCTGTCTTGGCTTTAACTCAGCTATGGGTAGAGGCTACCCTTGAGAGAAAAGCAGCTGTCCTGTCATCATTAACTTTTTCAGATGTCCTCAGCGTACTGGGTGCATCATGTCCCTTATCATGAAGCAAGGTAGTTTCAGTTAACATTTCTTTTTATCCCAGGTACATAGAGATTAAAGGAGCATAGTTATGGTTGGATATGTAGGGAAAGTTTCAAAGGCTGATATATGTAGTTAACTACAAACATTGGCAAAGCCAATAGGTCTGCCCATGCATGAGCTATTGGCTTTGCCAATTGTTTAGCCATGTTGTACACCAGCTAGGCTGCTAAAGTTAGTGGTGTAGAGGAGAGTAGCATGGACTGGAGCGGTGTCATAGAGTGGAGTGGGGTAGACCTGCATAGAGTGGAGTGGAGAGTTGTGGAGCAGCGAAGAGTGGAATGCCATGGAGTGTCGTTAAGTGTCATAGTATGGAGTGTCGTAGAGCAGAGAGTCATGGAGTAGAATGGAGTGTTGTGGTGTAGAATGGAACAGAGTGGAGTGGTGTAGAGTGGAGTGGAGAAGAGTGGTGTAGAGTGATGAAGAGTGGCATAGAGTGGTGAGGCATGAAGTGGAGGGACATAGAGTGAAGGAGCATAGAGTGAAGTAGAGTGGAGTGGCACAGAGTGTTGTAGAGAGAAGCTGCATAGAGTGGAGTGTTGCAGAGTAGAGTGTCAGATCATAGAGTGGAGGGCTGTAGAGTGGAAAGTATTAGAGTGTCATGGAGTGGAGTAGAGAGGAGAAAACTGGAGTAGAGTGGCGTACAGTGGTGCAGAGTGGAGTAGAGTACGGAAGTGTAGAGTGAAGTAGAGTGGTGAAGAGGTGAGTGGTATAGAGAGGAATGGAGTAGAGTAGAGTGGTATAGAGTGGAGTGGAGTAGAGATGATTATAGTGGCATAGAGTAGCATACAGTAGGGTGGTGTAGAGTGGAGTATAGTGCAGAGAGTACAGTAACATCGAGTGGAGTGGTGTAGAGCAGAGTGGTGTAGAGTAGGGTGGTATAGAGTGGAGTGTTGTGCAGTGTTAAGGAGATTCGTAGCGTAGAGTAGAGTAGTGTCATAGAGTGGAGTAAAGTGTCACAGAGTGGAGCAGAATAGAGTGGTGTAAAGTAGAGTGGAGCAGAGTGGTGTAAAATGGCATAGAGTAGTGTAGAGTGGAGTTCCGTGCCGTGGAATGGTGTGGCATAGAGTGGCGTAGGGTGGTGCAGTGTTGTAGAGTGAGTTCTCATAGATCAGAGGGTCATAGAGTGCAGGGGCATAGGGCCAGATGTACGTAGCTATATTCTGGTTGCAAACAGCCCGATTCTGCAACCAGAAAATAGCATTTTGGTATGTATCAGTGCTATTTTGCAATTCCGTAATCTATTTACCGAATTGCAAAATAGGTCTGCGAGTCGCTATTTGGAAGGGGCATGCCGAGGCCGCCCCTTCCAAATAGCAAGTCGCAATGGCATGTACAAAACAATCACAGTTACTACCATCTTCAAGTTGGTGGTAATCCATTTGCAAACTGGAAGAGGTCCCCAGGGGACCCCTTCCCCTTTGTGAGTGGGACGCCAACATTTGTTCAAAGCAGGCAGTTGTCCCATGGGCCACTGCTTACTCTGAAAAAATGAAAAGGAATCTTTTCATTTTTTGGTTGTGATGAAGCTCATTTGACATTTAGAAAAATGGGCTGCATTACAAAAAAACTGCTTTATTTGTACATTTAATTTTGCATGTCTATAATTGCGATTTGCAATGAAGTGCAATTCGAGACTCACAAAATGAAATGGTCATACATCTGGCCCATAGATTAGAAAGACGTAGCGTGGACAAGTGTCAAGTGGATAGGTGTATTGTATTGTATTGTATTGTAATAGTATTTATATAGCGCTTACTACCCCTGACGAGGCGTCAAAGCGCTTTTCGGAGAGTAGCACGCTACTCCTGAACCCAACTGGAATTAGTGATGGATTAGTATAGGTAAATATGAGTGCAGTTTTAGTATTATTATGAGTTAATTTGAGCCGCGGATATGAGAGTTTGTTAGTTAGATTGACTGGAGTAATGGAGGGGTGGAGGAGGAAAGAAATTCAGAAGTGTTAATTGGGAGTATACCCCTCATTTACTCATCCCACAGGCTTGGGATGAGTAAAGGGGGATGGAGGAGGGTAGAGTCTGTGGAAGGGTTAGGGAGATCATAGTAGCAGGGTGAAATAAATGAGGGAGAATTTAGTAGGGTTGTTTGGGAGGTCATGGTAGTAGAGTGATGTTTGGTGAGTTAGATGTGGAAGCTGAAGGAAGAGTTTAGGTAGAGTTATTTAGGAGATGAAAGTAGTAGAATGGATTTGGGATGAGTCAGAGTGGGAATGGAGGATAGTTTGATAGAGACATGACATATGATGATGGGTAGATAAGTGTGATAAAATGAGAGCAGGGATTCATAGATATCTAGTATAACAACCCACCCAGGAGCCATGCAATGACCCAGGAACATGCCAAGCACAGAAACAACATATACACACACATATATATATATATATATATATATATATATATATATATATATATATACATATACACACACACACATACACATACAAACACACATGAATACACACACATATATATGAACATACAATACATAATTAGAACCATGGGTAAATATACTTAGTCAAACAGGTTTAAAGAGTGTGTGTGTGTATTTTTTTGTTATGACATAGTAGCAATACATATTTTCTAAAGATCTATACGTAACTAGAAATAGACACATAATCAGAAAGAATGTTTATCAACATAGGCATATGCAGTCCACAGTTGTTTGACAGCGGTCCTGTTCCATGTATAGCTTGTGGGTGATACAAAGCAGCTTAAAAGTGAATCTTCTGGCAACGGGTAACCAGTGTAGTGTTCTCAAGGAAGGGGAGATGTGAGCATTCGGCTTTACATGTAATAGTAGCCTGGCTGCAGAGTTCTGAATACATTGTAGTTTTTTTCATAATAGACAGAGATGATCCATGGTAGAGGCCATTGGCATAATCCAGTTTGAATAGTACAAGCGAGATAGTAGCTTGCACCTTGTGTGGAAATCTGAGGTGGGGGAAGATGCATCGTAAAGTCTTCAAGGTGATGAAGCTTGTCTGTGCTAATTTGTCCACTTGGGCATTCATAGTTAACTTGGAATCCATGGTGATTCCAAGGCTTTTAACTTCCTTGGATAATTGAGGAGGTGGTCCGAGATCGTCAGGCCAGACGCACAGAGGGTCATAATTTTTCCAGTCACCACATATGAGTATTTCTGTTTTGGAGGTATTTAGTTTGAGATGGCTCCAGGTCATCCACTGATCAACGGCTCAGAGGCAACTGAAGATTTCTAAGTTTTCAATGTTTTTGGGGCATTCAAATTTAAGTAGTATTTGTGTGTCATCTGCATAGTTGTAGCATGTGAGATGGAAATCATTGATCAGTTCTGGTAATGATATAATGTAGATGTTGAAAAGCAAAGGTGAGATGATTGATCCTTGGGGGACCCCTGCTTTTGTGAGGTAGGGTTTGGACGAGAAGGGGGGCGAGTAGATGATATTAGATCTTTTTTGAAGATAGGAAGTAATCCAGTTGAGAGCAGTCCCTTGTATGCCGGCTTCGTGGAGTCTTTGAATTAGGGTGTCATGGTCAACCGTGTCAAAGGCAGCCGAGAGGTCCAAGAGAAGTAGTGTAGCAACTCCATTGCGGTCGACTGTGTTTTTAAGATCATCCCAGATTGCTATGAGTGCCGATTCAGTGCTTCTACCTGGGCGGAATCCAGTTTGGAAGTCTGAAAGTATAGAATTGTCTTTAATGAATTGTGACATCTGTGCGAATGCTGCTCTTTCTATCAATTTGCCCAGGAAAGGTCCATTTGTGATTGGTCTGTAGTTGTTGGGGTCTTGCAGGTCTAGGTTTGTTTTCATTGATAACGGTTGTATGTATGCCTTTTTCAGGTCTACAGGAAAAGTTCCTGTAGTTAAAGAGTTGATGATTCTTCTTACAGGTGTGGCAACAGAAGTAGATAGAAGAATGCTCTTGAAGATTTGTGGTGGGCAAGGGTCAGAAGGGCAACCGGAAGGTCTGCTTGCTTTGACCAAATCCATAAATTCACCTTGGGATATTTGTTTGAAGGACTGTAGAGGTTGGGTTGGTTTATTCTTAGAGGGTATTTTAGGAAAGGGGTTGGTGCTGATGGTTTTCTTCTGTTTTAAATAGGAGTCCAATGTGTCTGCCTTGGTTGTGTAGTGAGTTGCAAATTTGTTTGTGAAATCTTGAGTAGTGGGATTACTTCCTTCCATGCATGTAGGTTTTCGAAATTCATTGAGAATTTTATAAAATTCCTTGGTTGTAAATTGAGCATTTTGAATTCTCTCCGAGTAGTAACTTTTTTTTAGCTTCTTTGATTGATGATTTGTATATTCTGTTAAGTTTGTGTAGCTGCAGTTTGTCTTGACTGTGATGAACCCTTATGCTAAATCCTTCCTCTATTCTGAAAGTTATTGCTGGGGCTACTGTGCAAAGTTCACATGAATGGAGGGGTGAGGCTAGCGTGAGAGGAGACCTAAGGAGGTTTGCTGAACTCATGTAACCCTCAACCCTGGGTAAGATGGAGAGTCTCCCTTATCTTTAGTCACAAACAGACCAATGTTGCTATTTCACGAGTTTTTCGTGTGTTCCACCCAAAGTATCCATCATCTTTGGTTCCTTCACTATAACACATCCTCTCACAACGAGCTCTTGTTACGTACCCCTTCCACCCATCAGCTCTAAGAAATCGGAAGAGGCCTTAGAGCAGGAGAGACGCTGCACGAGCAGCCAACACGACGCAACATCAACCCGTCTCCTTTCGTGTCCCACTATTATCTCTTATTATACTTATTATACTATTATTATTGAATTCAAGATGGCAGAATTGAGGGGGCATCTGGAGAAGCTATGGGCACCACCCCTGGGGAGGGGGGTGATGGACAGAGGAGTGGTTACTCCCCTTCCCAGTTTCATGCCATAGCAGGGACAGGGGGTCCCTTAACTGGTGCACTTGTTTATGCAAGGAGGGCATGAAATGTGTTCTATAAAGCATAGCAGTGGCTTGGGAGGCTACCCCTCCCAAGCTAGGCAACACCTATTTCTAAAGTGAGAGGTGGTTACACACCCCCACCCAAAGGAAATCCTTTGTTCTGCCTTCCTGGGCTTGAGCTGGTAAAGCAGCAGGTGGGAAGAAGCCTGTCTGAGGGGTGGCAGCAGTGTGGGCTGCCCAGAAAACCCCATAAGACTGGTAGATGCAATGCTGGGGTCCTCTAAGGAGCCCCCAGAGTGCATGGAATCATACAACCAATACTTGCAACAGTACTGGGGTATGATTCTGACATATTTGATACCAAACATGCCCAGGTTCCGAGTTACCATTATGTAGCTGGACATAGGTAGTGACCTATGATCAGTACACACGTGAAATGGCTTTCCCGCACTCAAGAAGTCCAGGAATATGGAGGTGGAGTTTGTGGGGGCGACTGCTCCTGCAAGGGGTTCCCTCACACACAGGTACCTGAACCCTGCCTTCTGGGGTAGGAGGGCCTACCATAGGGGTGACCTGGTGTAGTGACCTTAAGTGAAAGGGTACATGCACCTTTTCACACAGGCTGCAATAGCAGGCCTGCAGACAAGCTTCAGCCTATGGGGAACCCCTGGTGCCCCAATGCCCTGGAGCACCACATACCAGGGACTTATAAGGCGGCACCAGTATGCCAAATGTGGCGTGTGTGTGTGGTCCAAGCAACCAAATTTAAAAGGGAGAGAGCACAGTCCCTGGGGTCCTGGTTAGCAGGATCCCAGTGAACACAGTCAAAACATACTGGCAACAGGCAAAAAGTGGAGGTAACCATGGCAAAAAGAGGGTACTTTCCTACAGCAACCACTTTTTCCAATGGCTTTGTCAAGGTAAACTAAATTTGAGATGGGTCTGCAGTTCTCTAATGCTTCAGGGTCAGAGCTCACTTTTATTTTATTAATGTTATACTCCAATATGCTGTCTGTACTTATGGTAGCTTGGATATACAACCTGCTGAAGAGAACAAATTACTAAAGATAGGCCAGTAAGAAGCTAATAGGAGTTATTTTTTACTATTGAAGCACATAACAGGTCACTGAAGCAGAGTGTTAGGCGCAGTTGTTTAAGGCACTTCACTCTTCCACGTTTAATAGGCAAGAAAAAATATTTTTTATATAATTTGGGAAGTTATGCTGTACTAGGTCATTTAGATGTAGCTCCCTCTAAGCAATACCCCTTTCATTCCTAGGCATTACCTGGCCTCTCCCTGCTGGTATGAAGATTCAAATTTGCCATGGATTTTAAGCCTCTGATAAATAAAAATGGTTGATTTTAATATACTTAAAAAGTGCTGAACATTACAGTTTAAAGTGATTACTCTGCAGTGATCTGGTGACTGCTTTTCCATGCTGTGATAAGAGGTGAGCTGCTAACGTTCTGCATTTTAGACTTTAAAGTAAGTACTTACCAAGCTGATGGCAAACATGCTCACAGCAGCTGCAGAAAAGATAGCCATCTACAAAGTTGTCCACAGCTTCCAGAAAAATCCCCAAACACAGGCACACCTGTACATAGCAGAGAGTATTGTAGCGTGGAGTAACGTGCGCTGGAGTGGTGTAGACTGGAGTACAGTAGAGCAGAGTGTTGTAGAGTGCTGTAGAGTGCAGTAACATAGAGTGACGTAGAGTGGTGTGGCATAGCGTGGAGTAGAGTGTTGTGAAGTGCAGTATCATAGAGTGTCATAGAGTAGAGCTGAGTGGAGTGTCGTAGAGTGGGGAATCATAGTGGAAACTGGGATAGAGTACAGTGAACAGAGTAAAGTAGAACAGAGTGGAGCTTCATAGAGTGGAGTGTCATAAAGTGGAGTAGAATTGGAGTAATGTGTTGCGAAGTGCAGTGGCATACAGTGGGGTAGACTGGAGTAAAGTAGCATAGAGTGGAGTAGAGTAGAGTGATGTACAGTGGCATAGACTGGAGTGGCGTAGAGTGCAGTTGAGTGACATAGGCTGGGGTAGAGTAGAGTGGGGTAGAATGGAGTAGAATGGCATAGAGTGGTGTATAGTGTTGTAGAGGTGGGTGGAGTGTCATGGAATGGTGGGTCGTGGAGTGCTGTAGAGTGGAGTGTCAGAGAATGTCGTAGAATGAAGGGGCATAAAGTGGAGAGGCATAGAGTGGAGGGGCATGGAGTGGAGTGGTGTTGTAGAGTGGAGGGTCGTAGAGTGGAGGGTTGTGGAGTGCCATCGAGTGGAGGGGCATAGAGTGTTGTAGAGTGGACTACAGTGTTGTAGAGTGGAGTGCCATAAAGTGACATAGAGTGGAGGGGCGTAGAATGGAGGGGTGTAGAGTGGAAGGGGGTATATTTTTATGGAGTATCACATAGTGGAGTGTTGTAAACCGGAAGGTTTTAGAGGGGAGGGGCACAGAGTGGAGGGGTGTAGAGTGGAGGGGCATAGAATGGAGGGGCATACAGTGGCATAAAGTGTCCTAGAGTGGCATGTCTTAGAGTGGATTATCAGAGTGGGTTGTCTTGGAGTGGAGTATCGTAGAGTGGAGCGTTGTAAAGTGGAGTAGAGTCATGAGGTGGGGTAGCATAGAGTGGACTGGTGTAGAGTGAAGTAGAGTGGCCTAGAGTTAAGTGGCATCGAGTGGCATAGAGCGGTATAGAGTGTTGTAGAGTGGATTGGCACTGAGTGGAGTAAAGTGTCATAGAGTGGAGTGCCACAGAGTGGAGTGTTATAGAGTGGAATGACATAAAGTGGTGGGGTGTATATAGTGGAATGTCGTAGAATGGTGTGGCACAAAGTGGAGTAAAATATTGTAGACTTCAGATAAGTGTGGTAGAGTGAAGTAGAATGCAGTAGGATAGAGTGGAGAAGAGTTTTGTAGAGTGAGGTGGCATAGACCGGAGTAGAGTGGCCTACAGTGACTTAGAGTGGAGTGGCTAGAGTGGAGTTGCATGTCATAGAGTGAAGTGTCATAGAGTGTCATAGAGTAGTGTGTTGTAGAGTGGAGTGTCATAGAGAGGAGTGTCATACAGAAGTGTAGAGCAGAGTAAAGTGTTGTAGAGCGGAGTAAAGTGTTGTAGAGTGGTATAGAATGGAGTGGAGTAGAGTAGAGTAGAGTGGAGTAGTGCAGCGTAGAGTGGAGTAAAGTGTCATAGCATGTAGTGTAGTAGAGTGGAGTAAAGTGTCATGGAATATAGTAGATGGAATGACGTACAGTGGCACAGAGTGCTGTAGAGTGGCATAGAGTAGAATGGCATAGAGTGTCATGGAATGTCGTAGAGTGGAGTTGCTTGGTTAGAAGTAGAGTGGCCTACAGTGAAGTTCCTGAGAGTGTCAAGGAGTGGAGTGGTGAAAAGTGTTGTAAAGTATCACTGAATAGAGTGGCGTAGAGTGGCATAAAGTGGAATGGCGTAGATTGGAGTGTCATAAGGTGGAGTGGTGTAGAGTGTATTGGTGTCATAGAGTGTTGTAGCGTGGAGTAGGGTAGAGAAGGATAGAGTGCAGTGGGTATCATACAGTGGAGTGTCATAGTGTGGGTGGTATAGAATGGAGTGGAGCAGCCTAGAGTGGAGTGGCAAAGAGTGGTATATAGTGTGGTAGAGTTAAGTGGCATTGAGTGTCATACAGTGGAATGGTGTAGAATGGAGTAGCGTGGCATAGAGTGGGCTGTCGTAGTTTAGCAAATAGTGTAGTAGAGTGGAATGGATTACGATGAAGTAGGATAGAGTGGAGTGGAGAGATCCTTGCACTCTACAGGATATTCTATTCAAATCAATCAGTATGTGTTATCAATCCTGCATGACACTGGTAATAAAGTACGTAGTACCCAACACTGCCAGGCCTCTGTATGAGCTTCCCTGACCCGGACTTGAAAAATCATGGGTGCATTGGGAGGGAAGGACTACCAGCTTCTGGAAGAATTCGCACAGCCATTTCCTTGAAACGAATCCCTTTGTTTACATTCCTCCCCTGTACTTGTGTAATAGTGGTATGTCAGTTGTGGCTTGAACATGGGAAAACAATGACACCACCAAACCGAGTGAAATCTTGCAAACCATGCGGGACAGTGAAATTCAATCGCAACCCTTTCCCGCCTCTGTCTTCGTATATATGTGGAATCTAAAAACACTAGCGAGACTTGACTCAACATGTCTCCATCCAACACGGACCCCACCCCTACCGATGGTCCACTAGATAACACAGTGCAAAAAACGGTCCTTTCCCTATAAGGAAAATATAAAAAATGTTGTCCAAAAGTGATGTCATGAAGCCCTTGGTTTTAGCGTATTTGAATCAAGTAGGATTAATATGTTTTGTCATTTATGCTGCGTACATTATTTCCAAAATTCGTCTCTTGATTAAAAGGTGCTATTGTAATAAAACTGTTTGGATCCTAAAGTTATCAGCTACAAAAAAAAAAAAATGAGTAAGCCCTTCTCGTATTTTATCCTTTTACCTGAAGGTTGCTTTGAGAACTTTCTGTTGGTAATCCGCCCACTGACCCATTATTGGGTTTAAAAATGTTTCACTTTATGATTGGTTTTCTGGCTTCTGTAGCACCGCGCAGTGATATTATTTTATTGAAGGTCTGATGGCATCTGGCAGTACTTAATTTATTTAGAAATAACAGTAAGCTTGTTTTTTTTTAGTAAGTTTTGGTCTCTTTTATGAAGAAACACTTTTTTGCCAAAAACATGCAAATTAAGGAGCAGTTGGTGGATTTCATGGTGTCTGAGGTGGATCCATAACTGTGCAGAAAATGCAGCGCCTGCAGAATTGCATATTTTCCTTATCCCTACAAATCGCATGCAGTGTTGAAAATTCTGTAACACACACATACAAATTCAGCGAACTACAACATAAACAGCTGATAGGGCCAGATGTATGAAGCCTTTTTGCATTCGCAAACCGTGCGAATGCCCGTTTGCGAATGCAAAAAGGCCTTTCAGAATGTATGAAAGGCATTCTGAATGCAATTTAAAGGAATCGCTAAAATAGTGATTCCATAAAATTAGGACCCCATTTAGAGAATCACAATTTGCGATTCTCTAAATGCAGCATCGCAAATAAGGAATCCTAATTTGCGATTCCTTAAGCACATGTATGAAGCAATTCCTTAATGCGAATTGGGCATTAAGGAATCGCTATTACCACCAAGTTGACCTTGGTGGTAACCATGTGCAAATTTTAAAAATGCATTAAAAATGCATTTTTAAAATTGACATGTAACGCACACATGCCCTTTTGGCATGTGTACACTTTACATGTCTTCCAAAATTGATTTGGGGTGCAGCAGAGGGGGCCTTAGGTCCCCAGCACCCTGGAGTTTGCATTTCCCAAATTGTGAATTCCAGTTAGGAATTCGCAATTTGGGAAATGCAAACAAATTCGCACATACGGGCCGACAGGCTCATAGGTGCGAATGGGGGCAGTATCGCGATTTGCGAATCGTTAATAGCATTTGCGATTTTAAAGAAATCGCTATTACCGAATTGCAAATATGATACATTGCATTTTGCAAATGAGAAATAGCAATTTCTTGAAAATAGCTATTTCGGAATCGCAAAAGGCTTTTTTCATACATCTGGCCCATACTTCTTTATTTAAAACGTTTTCTTATTTATCTTCCTCTATCGCCATTTTTCATATACATGGGGGAGCCGAATAAAAAACATCTTTTATGTTGCTTCTGAAGATCAGCCTCCAAAGTGGGAGTGTCATTAGAAATAAAACAACAAATATGTTTGGAACTTTTCTCTTGCAAGTGGAATCCGTGGCATCAGCCTTTCTGCTTATGTTTTCTATACAAATTTACTGGATAGCTTTTCTCTTGCAAGTGGGATGTATTTGCTGCCTGAGGTTTGCATGGCAATCCTGTAAGTAATAATCAGATTAAACAAAAAATTACTCACACACGTACAAAACAATACTACATTGGTCAATTTGAATAACACACATCTGACACCCATACACACCCACACACCTACACCACTATAAAACACACACCAACAGTACCCACAACCCCTTATGAATACAAACCATTAGCACAAAACAGGCACCAAGACTACAGACAAAACCAGAGCCACACACCACCTACAGCTCTACATCACCCACACACCCCACATCACACATACCAACACATCACCCTACACACCAACACCTACACACCTCACACAAAACCCATGGCACCACAAAGACACCCCAGATTCTCAGAGGAGGAGCTAAGGGTCATGGTGGAGGAAATCATCAGGATAGAGCCTCAGCTATTTGGAGCACAGGTTCAGCAGATATCCATTGCTAAGAAGATGGAGCTATGGCGGAGGATCGTGGACAGGGTCAATGTCGTGGGACAGCACCCCCGAACAAGGGACGACATCAGGAAGAGGCGGAACGACCTATGGGGGAAGGTGTGTTCCATAGCAGCAAGACACCAGCTCGCTATCCAGAGGACTGGCGGTGGACCCCCATCTTCTCCCCCACAACTAACAACATGGTAGGAGCAAGTCTTGGCAATCATGCATCCTGAGGGCCTGTCCGGAGTAGCAGGAGGACTGGACTCTTGCAAGTCAACTCTATACTACTATCACCTCCCCTACCTGCATGCCATCACATACCTCCACCCTCACTCTCACTCCCATCACTCCACCACCGCCCACACACCCCACCATCACATCCAACCCATCCCAATGCAAGCCCTGCATGCACCAACAATGCATGGACATCACTCACAGCCCTGCATGGATACCTATCACCAAAGCATACACAATAGAGAGAATCAGCTAGCCCACCACATACCATCCTACACAAGTTAAAGCTGCCAGGCCAAATACAAACAAATAGGGCAACCCAATATGTCACACACAGAAACAATAACACAGCATTTACATCCCCACAGGTATCCCAGCCAATGTCAGTGGAGAAAAGATGCCAGCGCTATCCAGTCCCCCAACTGAAGAGGTCCACACTGATGATGGCAACTCTGGTCACCTGAATCTGGATGACCACAGGTTCAGGGACCTCTGAACAGTCAGTGACCCAGGCCCACTCACACACCACCATATAGCCTTCCCCATCTGGAAACACCACCACAGCACCAACCCAGGGTACCCATACCTCTGTCCCCAAGACACGTCAATCAGCAGTGTGTCCACCACTACAGGGACCCCAGGGCACACCTCATACCCAAGACAATCAGGGACCTGTGGTCAGTGGCAGTGGGCACACGGTTCCGGGGACAGAGGCACAGGACAACAGGGAAACTGGGAGGAGTGCTGTGCACCAGGGGGAGGACAGGACCAGGGAAACAACTCTTCAGGAGGCACTGACCGAGATCCTGGGAGCCTACCAACATTCCCAGGATACGTTGGGCCAGATCCTGGATAACATGCAGGAGAACAGGCGGCTGCAGGACGGACAGTACCAGAGGATCAGGGACGACTTTCAGGCCATCAACACCACCCTGGTCTCCATTGCAGGGGTGCTGGCAGAGATTGGCAACATTATGAGGGAGGCAGTCTCACAACAGCGGCCCCCTGCCACTAGCCAGACATCTGAACTGCCTTCCACCTCCACTGCCGCTAGTGGACAGGAGGCCCCGCCACAGGACCATCAGGCCACCAGCACCCCTCCCCCTGCAGAAGGTGAACCACCCCTCTAACATTCCCTGTGATCCAGGCAGAAGCCAGAGACTATTGCCAAGACCCCCGCCAGGAAATGAGACTCTCCTGATTGTCACCGTTGTGTCCCACTCTGTCACCCTGTCCACCTTGAACTGCCATTGCTCCACTTCCTATGTCCTCTTGGACAATGCACCCGTGCTCCAAATAAACTGGAACAATACCCTGGACTTTCCTCTATCATCACCCCATCCCAATGCATTTGACCCTCTTCTTCTTAGCACTTCAATAAACACCCTTGGAAAAAATACAAGTATGGAGCATGTTAAAAAATGTAAGTATGTATTTGTTAAACCAGGTTCAAACATTGCAATTCAACTGGTCAGTAATGTACACATAGGAAAGACCTGTAGTTTACTGCAGTGATCACACCAGGAGCGATAGTGGGGCACCAACATCTGCAAAGTGAATTGCCAAAGGGTACAGTGAGTGGGCATAGAAATGGGAAATAACAGCATGCCAGTGCCAAAGATAATCCAAATAATGACAATGAAATGTGAAGTAACACTGTCTTACCTGTGTGTCATTGGAAGTATTGTCGTATCACAGCTGTTCTCTTGTCCTCATCCTCATCCTCTGCCTCCTCTTCCTCACTGTCCACAGGGTCCTCTGCTGCCACACGGCCATCTCCAGCCTCCTCCTCCTACAGAAAAGGCACATGGTTTCTCAAGGCAAGGTTGTGCAACATGCAGCATGCCACGATTTTCTAGCAGACCTCCTTGGGTGAGTAGCACAGGGCTCCATCCGTTAGATGGAGGCACCTGAGCCTGCCATCCAGGAAGCCAAAGGTCCGTTTGATTATCCTTCTTGTTCGCCCATGTGCCTCATTGTAACGGGCCCTTGTCCTGGCATTCCTCACAGGGGTCAATAGCCATAAGAGGTTGGGTAACTTGAGTCACCTACAAATATTGAGGGACAACATTTAGCCACACACAATCCTATATGGCCCACACCATACACCAACATATGCTGGATGGGAACCAGGGCTCACCTATTAGCCACACCCAGTCCCTCTGTAGTTGGGCCATCACATTTGGGATGCTGCTGTTCCTCAGGATATAGCATCATGCACAGACCCAGGATACTTAACATTGACATGGGAGATGTACTGGTCCGCCAAGCACACCATCTGTACATTCATGAAGTGGAAACTCTTACGATTTCTGAACACCTGTTCATTTTGCTGGGGGGGGGAACAAATGCAATATGAGTTCCATATGGGATATGTCCCATTGCATAGAAGCCACCCTTCACTGTGGCCAAATCCTCCAAGTGGGGTAAAACAATGTAGCTGCACATGTGTTTAATCAGGGCAGACAACACTCTGGTCAGCACTATTGAGAACATTTGCTGTGACATTCCTGCTGCCAAGCCCACTGTCACTTGGAAAGAACCAGATGCCAAGAAATGGAGCACAGATAGGACTTGCACAAGAGGTGGGAATCCCAGTGGGGTGACGGATAGCAGATATCAGGTCAGGTTCCAGTTGGGCACACAGCTCTGTGATTGTGGCCCAGTCAAGTCTATAGGTGAGGATAATGTGCCTGTCCTCCATTGTTGCCAAGTCCACCAGGGCTCTGTACACTGGGGTATGTCTCCATCTCCTATTCATCCGCAGCGGTTGGAGTCTAAGGGACAAAAGAGTGAGGAGCCGGTCACAAACTGAACATTGGAGCCACAACACTGCAATGCATGATGTTTATTAGTAATGGTTAAGTGGGATTTGTCCTGTATGTCCAATTTTTAACTGTGACACAGGTATTATCCAGGGTCTGCCCCCCCCCCCAAATGGCATCCACCTGTCCTGTGTGGAGGGACAGTTTGAAGTGAGGTAATTCCACTGACGTTGTGTGCCGTGAGGTAGGCGGTCTAGAACCGCAGTGCAAATCCTCATTGGTTAACATTAGGCCCTATAGGTTACAGTGGCCAATGGTGATGTACGCCGGTGTTGACTGTATGCACGCCGCGGACGTGACCGCCATTTTCTATCTGATCACTCACTTGCTACCTGACCTTCAACAGGAGAGGACCTACACTGCATGTGCTGCCATGACCTGTGTCTGGAACCTACCATGGCCCGTGTGACTGGGGAAAGGACCCCTGCCTTCACCTTGGTGGAGTTGGAGCGACTGGTGGATGGGGTCCTACCCTAGTACGGACTGCTGTATGGGCATCCAGACCAACAGGTGAGTACACTGTGGGCACGATGCATGTGGCATTAATGCATGGAGTGGTGTGTGTGTGATGGCCTCGTGTAGGGGGATGGGTGGATGTCACCTGGGCAGTGTACAGCTTGTGTGCTGGGCCATGTGTGTGTAAATGGTGATGTGAAGGGTTATGGTGGGCCATAAGTGTAACAGGCAGGACGGCCTGACTGATACTATTTTCTGTGTGTATTTCCTCTTCAGGTCAGCGGCCATCAAAAGAAGGGTATATGGCGTGCCCTCACCAAGGACATGCGGACCCAGGGGGTCTACGGCAGGCGGAGCACCCACTGTCAGAAACGGTTGGAGGACCTGAGACGCTGGGCACGGAAGACAGCAGAGGCCCAGCTGGGGATGGCCTCCCAATGAGGAAAGGATGCCCATTGAACCCTGACTCCCCTGATGGCCCACATACTGGCGTTGGCCTATACTGAGCTGTATTTGCACTTGAGAGCATCAGTCACAGCAGCCACAGGGGGGTGAGTACAGTGCCCATCATTACAACTTACGAATGGTAGGGTGGTATCTGGGTGGGGGATGTGTGTCAGTGGGTGCCCCTAAGCCAGGCCTGACATTGCAGAGTAGATCCCATGTTGGCCAGTGTTCTGAAGTGATGATCCTGCTACCTAGCTCGTAGGCATCCACAACTGGTCAGGGCTGTGTGGGTCCCAGGTGGGCTGCATTTGGCGGTGTGTGCCCCTCCCAATGTCTTGGTGGCTAGAATTATAACTGGTAGTGCAATGCATAGGGCGTGGGCTGTTACCTGTGTGTGAGGGTGGTGTGCACGCCAATGGTGGTGTTGGTGCAGCCATTGACCCAGTGTATCCTTTGTCTCTCCCCCCCTTTTTCTTTTGTCACCCTCTCCTTTTGTGCATTAGCATCATCTGGCGGAGGAGCAGAGGCACTGATGATGGAGGGAGCTGCATCCCACAGGACCCAGGAGGCAGAGTCCACCGACAGTGAGGGCACCAGTGGGATGGAGGGCGAGGGGAGCACCACGGCGGAGACTGGAGGTGACAGTTCGGACACAGATACCTCCTCCGAGGGGAGCTCCCTGGTGGTGGCGGACACCTCTGTGCCCACCCCAGCTATAGGTACAGCCACCACCCCCGAACCAGCACTGCCCTCCCAGCAGCCCCTCATCGAGTTGCCCATGGCCGCTCACCCAGGAGGGTGGGCATCTCCTTCGCCCAAGTGGCACCTCAGGCCCTGCTTCAGTGAGCCCTGCTGCCCTGAGTGAGGAGGCTTTTGACCTCCTGAGATCCATCTCTGTAGGGCAGTCAACCATTGTGAATGCCATCCAGGGGCTGGCAGCCCAGAGGTAACAGACTAATGCATTCTTGGAGGGCATTCACACTGGCTTGGCAGCCCAACAGATATCTATCCAGGCTCTGGCCTCTAATGGCAGCCATTGTCCCTGTTTCCACCCTCCCCCCTCCAACTTCCTCTTCCCAATCCCATCTCCTCAACCCCAACCTATCCCACGCACACAGGCAGACGAGCATGCACACAAGACAACACACAAGAGTGGCACAGGCAAACACAAGCACCACACATCATCCCACAGGAACTCACACAAACACCATCCAGATACAGACATACCAACATCCACAATTTCCACTGTGTCTCCCTCCTCCTCCTCCTCTTCCCTCCCAGTTCCGTCTACACTCATACCTGCATGCACTCCATCCTCATCCACTACCAGCATCACCACCACCACACCTATCAGAACACATACCTCACTGGCAGACACCTCCACAACAGCCATGCACACATCCCCTGTGTCCTCTCCCACTTTGTCTGTTACCCCCCCAAGGTACACAAACGCAAGCACTCAGACACCCAACAGCCATCCACCTCACAACAGCATCCAGCCCATGCACCTGCACCCAAACACAGCAGACAGACACCTCCTACAACCACTCCCTGTTCCTCCACTCCCAAACCTTCTCCTTCTCCCGCCCCAATGTCCCTAAGAAGTTTTTCCTCTCCACTATTGACATCTTCCCTACCCCTCCTACCCCCCATCCTTATCGTCTGGCCAGGGTGGCAAAAACCCAGGCAAGCGCCTCAGCCAACCAGTCCACGAGCCCAGTAGTCTTCACACCCACTTGTGGTGGGAAAGAATCCAGGGCAGATGTCCAGAGGTTGAAGGAGCCTGCACCAGGCAGCCTCAAGGAAAGGTAGCCTGCCCCAGCGGTGGGCCAGAAGACCAAGGGGGTTATTCTAACTTTGGAGGAGGTGTTAATCCGTCCCAAAAGTGACGGAAAAGTAACGGATTTACCACCAGCCGTATTACGAGTCCATTATATCCTATGGAACTCGTAATACGGCTGGTGGTATATCCGTCACTTTACCGTCACTTTTGGGACGGATTAACACTCCTCCAAAGTTAGAATAACCCCCCAAGTAGCCAGCCCCAGCTGCGGGCCAGAAGACCAAGGAGCCAGCCGCAGCTGCTGCCAGGAAGGGCAAGGAGCCAGCCCCAGCCCCAGCTACTGCCAGGAAGAGCAAGGAGCCAGCCCCAGTTGTTGCCAGGAAGGGCAAGGAGCCATCCCCAGCTGCTGCCAGGAAGGGTAAGGAGCCAGCACTAGCAGGCAAGAAGGACAAGTGGCATAGGCCAGGGACTCAGACGGAGCCCCCAATGCCAACCATGGTTGTGCAGCCGTCTGAGGCTGCAGGGGATGGGCTGGAGCATTCCCCCCACCACCACCAGCAGCAGCACCACCACCAGTGGGCAGTCATTTAAGGCTGCAGGGGATGGGCTGGAGCCTCCCCCCCACCAACAGCAACACCACCACCACCACCAGTGGGCAGCCATCCGAGGCTGCAGGGGATGGGCTGGAGCTTTCAACCACCACCACCAGTGTGCAGCCATCTGAGGCTGCAGGGGATGGGCTGGAGCCTACCCTCCACCAGCAGCAGAAGCACCACCACCACCAGTGGGCAGCCATCCGAGGCTGCAGGGGATGGGCTGGAGCTTTCCCCCACCACCAACACTGCGCAGCCATCTGAGGCTGCAGGGGATGGGCTGGAGCCTCCCCTCCACTAGCACCAGCAGCACCACCACCACCAGTGGGCAGCCATCTGAGGCTGCAGGGGATGGGCTGGAGCTTCCCCCCACCACCACCAGCAGTAGCACCACCACCACCACCAGTGGGCAGCCATCCGAGGCTGCAGGAGTTGGGCTGGAGATTCCCCCACCACCATCAGCAGCACCACCACCACCAGTGGGCAGCTATCAGAGGCTGCAGGGGATAGACTCAAGCCTCTTACCAGCAGCAGCACCACCACCAGTGGGCAGTCATCCAAGGGTGCAGGGGATGGGCTGGAGCCTCCCCCGCCATTACCAGCAGCAGCACCACCAGTGGGCAGCCATCCAAGGCTGCAGGGGATGGGCTGGAGCTTCCCCCCACCACCACCACCACTACCACACTGAGCAGCCATCACTGCCGGCGGACAGTATCTGGTCCTGCCTCTATGGGCTGCTGTGCAGCCTGCCCCATGAAAATCCAATGGGTATGACACCCACCTGTGAGACTGTGACCTTGCACTCCCCAGGATCAAGAGCACAGGGCACGATGCCCCCTCCAGAACCAGTGGGTAAGACACCCACCAACCCCATCCTCCCCAGAATCAAGAGCACAGGGCACGATGCCCCTCCAGAACCAGTGGGTTAGACACCCATCAACCCCAGCCTCCCCAGGATCAAGAGCACAGGGCATTTTCCCCCTCCAGAGCACGTTGGCAAGTCACCCACTTGAGAGACTGTGGCCTTGCACTCCTCAGGACAGAGAACAGGGCATGTTACCCTCTCCAGAGCATGTGGGCAAGTAACCCACTTGAGAGACTGTCGCCTTGCCCTCTACAGGACAGAGCACAGGGCATGTTGTCCCCTCCAGAGCATGTCGGCAAGTCACCCACTTAAGAGACTGTGGCCTTGCACTCCCCAGAACAGAGCACAGGGCATGTTGCCCCCTCCAGAGCATGCGGGCAAGTCACCCACTTGAGAGACTGTGGCCTTGCACTCCCCAGGATCAAGCACAGGACATGTTGTCCCATCCAGAGTATGTGGGCAAGTCACCCACTTGAGAGACTGTGGCCTTGCACTCCCCAGGACAGAGCAATGGGCATGTTGCCCCCTCCAGAGCATGTGGGCAAGTCACCCACTTGAGAGACTGTGGCTTTGCACTCCCCAGGATCAAGCACAGGGCATGTTTCCCCCTCCGGAACCAGTGGTGTTGTTCCATCTTCTGACTGAGGTGCCCCTCTGTTCCCCGTCCCCCTAGGGTGCCTGCCTATTTTCCAACTGATGCCCCTGCAGTGTTCTCTCTGTGTTGCTGCAGGTGACAGGTGGGGCCTTGGACTTTGGCCTGTGGCCCTGTGGCCCACGCACAATGAGTACTGAGCAGTGTCCCTTGAACTGTACATATATATATATATATATATAATAGTTACATTGCATTTTCGTATTTCTACTGTGTTGATATTATTACACTCACTTTAGCACATTCCTGTTGTCCTTGCATTATTCCTCTGAGGGACGGGATAAATATGTTTTATTGCTGCAGCTGTGTGTGTATGGTGTTGGGGGTGGGGGTTTGAGGTGTGTGTGTGTCACTCTCTTTTTCCTCTCCTCCTCCCCTGTGTGCTAGGCGGCTGTACTCACCGTGGTCGTCTTCGCCGTCGTTGGTGTTCGTGGTGGAGCAGGATGTAGAAAATCATTGGAAATATTTGTAGCTCGGGCTCAATGGTGGCGTGGTTGTTCCCTGTGTCTCCAAATGTGACTCCTTTCCCTTCTGAGGTCTGTTTCCGCCAGGCTTTTGATGTTGTTGGTACCGTCCCGGCAAAAGTGGCGGTTTCCTGTATCATAATATGGTGGCCAGAACATTGACTTCCGCCTGGCTGAAGGCGGCTACCGTCGTGGTGGCTGTTGTTTCCGCCCTTGCGGTCAGATGGTAAAGTGGCTGTCTATCTGAGTTCTCACTGCCACGGTCATAATTTGGCAGTAGTTACCGCCAACCTGTTGGCGGTATTACCGCCACTTTATCACCGACAGCCAGGGTTGTAATGAGGGCCACAGTGTGTAGCTGCAAGTAAATAGTTATATTTTTCCAAAATGTAGAATTTTATTCCTTTAGTGAAAGAAATTGCATTCAAATTTGGGGTGGGTCCTCAAGGAATAATCACAACCCTTGTCATGGTGAGCCAAATAAGTCACTAAACTAACCTGAGCTCAACCTCCTGGTAGCTATGGCACACAGCAGACAGGCTTAACTTTGGGCAATGTGTAAAGTATTTATGCAGTACCAAAAAAGTAATGAAGTTGAAATACAACGTAATAAAAAATCCAAACCAAATTAAAAAATAGAATAACATTTAATAAAGAAAATGACACCAAAATGACAAAAATCCAATAAGGGGAATCATGGATATGCAATTTTAAAATGTTAAGTAAAAATAGCATCAAGACTCAAAAAGTGCCAATGAAAGTCAACCTTGGTGGTTGACCTGGACCGAGGGTCTATTTGACGCTAACCGTAATGGAGTCGAGGTCAGATATACCAACCAAATTCATCCTCATCAAAGATTTTACCTTCTGACTTTAGAGCTTTAAGTCCACCACAGGAACACACCTCTAAAGCTTCCCAGGGCCTCAGAGGAGGCACTTAGAAAATCACGGGGTGTAAGGGGGAGGCCAGAGAGCAGGATTCAGTTCAGCTCTAGTTGCCACTGGTCAACTGAGATGTTGCAAGCAAGGCCTGTTGTAGCTTTTTATGTTCCTGTGGTCAGCCTTGCGACCCTTAGAGTCCACCTATTTGTCTTGTGTACAACATGATGTGCAGGCTCAGGCTTCTAGGCTCTTCTTTGGTCTCAGACTGCAGGTTCTGTCCTCCTCTGATCTTCCACATGCCCAGGTGTCTTCTGAAGTAAGTATCTGCTTTTGCCACATTTATGCTTGGCACAAGCTAATGTTTGGAAATGATACCTGGACACAACCTAACCCATGGGGTAAAATTTGCCAGGTTCAAACCTACCCACTTTGGGCATTTTCAAGATGGCTGAAGTCTTTGGCAACACCACACCTAGGCACTGAGGGCAAGGTGTGTGTGTTGGGGGTATACTATAATAATCCTAGTACTGTTCAACATCTAACAATAAAATCCAGTTTGGGCAGTCACTGCACCCACAGTAAACCAAGAGACATAATTCTGGCAGAACAATCTTTGAAACATAGAAAAATTGATGGATGGAATGCTTGAATTAATTTCAGCCACTTGTAATTACTCAGACCGGATCCCAGTCCATTGTTATTTTGCGCTTCATGCCACCTCAGTTTAGACCCAACTATATGCAAATTTGTGTTGATCTCACTTCAATTAGGGGGAAGCCAGTCTAGGATTGCTTGTCTTCTTGTTCAAGGAGGACCTGGCCTGGCAGTTCACTCTGAACTGTTCCCATTTGTAGGAGGCTGGCCCTTTATGTAGTGTGCAAAACTAGGCACACTGTGCAGAGGGTCCAGGCAACCACATGTTGGTTTACAGAGGTAAAAACTAGACCACCTAATGCTCTTATGTTTATAGTAGTTTGGTCGAGCAGTTAGGCTAATTTTGGAGAAGTGCAAAGCATTTGTTGTACTCACAATATCAATAAATGCGACCACACACTCCAAAAAATAACTTGAGACCAATTTACAAAGATACTTCAGATTTTTATAAAACTTTTAAGACCAAGATCATTAAAATCGAGTAAGTACTTTTTAAGTTATGAATTTGTGAAGTTTTAACAAACATTGGCCCTCATTCTGACCCTGGCGGATACAATCCGCCAGGGCCAACGGGCGCGGGAGCACCGCCGACAGGCCGGCGGTGCCCCTAAGGGCATTCTGACCGCGGCGCTAACGCCGCAGTCAGACAGGGAAAACTGGCGGTCTCCCGCCAGTTTCCCGCTGCCCTGGGGAATCCTCCATGGCGGCGCAGCATGCTGCGCCGCCATGGGGATTCCGACCCCCTTCCCGCCGGCCTGGCTCTGGCGGTTCTTACCGCCAGAACCTGGCCGGCGGGAACGGGCGTCTTGGGGCCCCTGGGGGATGGGCATGGGCACTGCAGGGGCCCCCTAACAGGGCCCAACTAGGCTTTTCAGTGTCTGCGATGCAGACACTGAAAAGCGCGACGGGTGCTGCTGCACCCGTCGCACGCCTTCCACTCCACCGGCTCGATTCCGAGCCGGCTTCCTTGTGGAAGGCGCTTTCCCGCTGGGCCGGCGGGCGATCTGAATCAGATCGCCCGCCGGCCCAGCGGGAAAGTCAGAATACCCCTCGCGGTCTATTGACCGCGGGGCGGTATTCAGGCGGCTTCCGACGGTCGGAATGACCACCATAGTCATTCTACACCTTAGAAGTCAATGGAGAAAATACTTTCGGAATCCATATAAAAGCAGGCAGCACATTTATCAATGTCTCCTTTTGCAGGAATGTTGAGGTTGTCAGTGGTGCAATGGACCAGCTGGAGAAGTTCAGCTGGCTCCCAGTTTTTATGGGAGCAGCTGCAGAAAGTAATTAATGCTGGTGCCAGGCCACTGTGGGAGACCACTTGGAAAAGCGCTGCACAGGTGGACTTAAAGGTAAGTTGGTCGGTCCCCTTTCAGTGGTGAGGTCGCCAGGGGTGGGGGACCCTTAGGGTACAGCTGAATATTCGGTGCAGGGCATAGGGCGGTCGGTTGCAGAGCCAATCAGTGAGTCAGGAGCTGTGCGCAAAGATGCCCTTGGAAGTAGGAGGTAGCTCTCTGTGTGAGTCACTTGCAGGTCAACAGGGGCACTCTAGTGGTAGGTCCTAGGGGTTTCTAAAATCCCTCAACTGTGGCTTAATGCTCTTCCTTTTACAGTCCGGAATGAACTGTCCTTCTTGGTGTCTGACTTGAGGTGACCAGTACCTAGGGCCACTGGAGGGCAGCTTGCCACCATACTTGGCAGACTTGTAGAGTTTGTCCTCACAGTCCATTGGGTGGAGTTTGGTCTATCTTTGGTATCCGGTTCCTTGTTCAGCAGCAGGTCAGTGAAATGGCCTTCACTGGGTCTTTGGTTCCTAGTTGCAGTAGAGCGAGGGCTTCACTCTGGAGGGAGATCTTTGGTGATTTTTAAAGAGTGGCGGTCATCTGGGGGTTTATAGAGTCCGTCCAATGTCCAAGCAACCCCTCAGCAGCGATTGTCAAGTCCTGGGTGCAGCAGGAAGGTTTGGTTCCTTTTCTTGCTGCAGCAGGACTTCAGTTCTCAAGCTTTGGGGCTTTTTTGTTACTGGTCTTCTTTTGTCCTTGGAATCTGATTTCTTGGTCTAGGGAGGCCCACTAAATACCATTTTTAGTGGCCGTTTCATGGGGTACCTAGTAGTGACCACAGGTCATCTTCCTTGGGGTGGCTACACCCAATAAGTGACCACTTCCTGTGGGCAGAGGTCACCTCTCTACACCTGATTGGCTATTTTCCTTTCATGCAAGATGGAATAAAATGAAAGAGAGGGGTCACCTGCATGCAACACCTTGGGGTGATGCAAACCAGGAATGACCACTCCTCCTATCCTTTGTCTGGTGTTCTGCTGTTGCTCCCTCCATAAGTGGGGGTTTGCAATGGGGGCGGCCATCTGCTGCAAGCAGCAGGCCCAGGGGTTGAGCTTTAAGGACGATGCCCTTTGAAGCGTGCTAGCAGGGCAGTGCACATTCCTGAGGGAGGGGTTGTTTGCACCTCCACCCAGGAATGGATTTGTCCTGAGTCTCAGAGAGCAGTATCTCTCACTCCATGGGCTCAGGATTTTGTCTGGTGGTGGCAGGCTGGTTGTAACTGGCCAGCAACCAGGCCAATGTTGTTAACTTTTGCAGGGGGCACCTCTAAGGTGACCTCTGGGTACACTTTGTAATAAATACAATACTGATACCAGTTTGGATTTATCATTCTGAGTTGTTTGATACCAAACAACCCAAGACTCCGAGTAGCCATCATGTAGCTGTGAAACTCGTACTGACCAGTGTCCAGCACATGTATTATAATGGCTGCCTTGTTCACCTAATATGTCCCGGGTTTGACAAGGACAAAGTAGGGGCATATTGCTCATGCATCTATGCCCACACATACAATACTGTGCACCCTGCCTTGGGCTGGAAGGCCTGCCAGCGGGGTTACTTATCTATAGTGCATGCAGTGAGTAGTGGATAGGGCACACAGGCTGTTGGCCATGTCGAGGTTTTCTTTTAGGATTTTTTCAGAATACTCAGCCTGCAATGGCAGTGCTGGGTGCTTCTGGATGCATGGCCCTAGAGGGTGGCACAATCTGTGCTGCTGACCTCAGGGGGCTACTTTTAGTACCCCATGCCCTGGGTACCTATGTACAATTTACTAGGGACTTTTAGTGGCAGCTAAAGGTGTTGTTAAGTGTGCCAATACATCACAACAGTTTTATGGAAAGAGATCTGGGCCAGGTTTCCTGGGCACCATCAACTTTGAAACTACATCAAATAACAGGCAAAAAGTGGGGGCTAACCATTACAAAAGAGGCCTTTTCTCACACCATTGGAGAAGGGTCAAGACTGATTTGCATGTGTCTGGGTCCAAACTGAGGTGGCATGGTGTACACAATAGTGATGGACTGGTAGGCAGCCTGAGTAATCACCAGTAGCTGAGAATAATAAAAAAATTCCACCCATCACCTTTTTGTATACCTCAGTCTGGTAGACGAAAGCAGGGTTTCTAAACAACCAAACAGTAGGTACACAAGAATTGTTTTTGTTTCCTGTCCTTTGGTGTGCACCCGAGGTGTTATATGTAAAACCCCAACAGACCTTTCAAGCAAGGGTTTACATTCAAGCAGGATTTGACACTTTAGTGTAAAAATGGATGCTCACAGCCCTACCCTGCATGCTGTGTCAGGTTCAGAGGGGTCATCTCTGCACATTCAGGAAAGCCTATTGTTTGCTTCTGTGAGGTATTTCAAACTAATTTGCACCTTTTCACATTCGAATAACTGACTGGCACAAGTGGGAGAGCAAACACAAATGGACCTCCGGAGGCTTTAGGCAGGACACGGTGGAAAAATTACATTATCCTTAGTATTTATCAAAAATTCAACTTCCCAATTGAATTGACTTTTAATAACTATTAAAATAGTTTCACTATTTTTCTAGCTGGTTCCTAAAAATAATTGCCATTATTACATCTAATAATGTAACCTAGTGTTTTTCAATAGAACAGCAAGCATTGCTACAGTGAAAATAGCTTGGATTGAAGGACATGTTTAAAATTGAATTCCTACATGCCCTACCTTTAACTACCATGCATCTTGCCTTATGGGCAATAAGGCCTACTTGGGATGGCTTATACATATTCAAAAGGAATGTTTTAACTTCTCAAAAGGGGTTATATTGACAGGTATAATTTGCAGATTAAAACTTCAACAGATAGGCTCTAAATGGTAGGCCTACTGTCAGATTTGCACTATTACTGTAGTGTATGGCACAATGGGAGTAGCAGTCACCTTGTGGCATTTAACCTACAGACCCTGTGTCTTTGTACTGTATGATAGTGACTGACAGATAAGTTAAGCATACCAATAAACAATTGTTCAATTTCACCAAGTTGAAAGTGGAAGCATGAGCACTTTATCACTGTTTAGCAGATGTGGTGCACTCAGAGTTCTATAGTCAACAAAAGTATAAGGTCCAGCAGAAGGTGAAAAATTCAGTGCTACCCTCATGAAATGAAACATTTCCTAAACTTAGGCCCAGATTGATTAATATGTTGCTTTGTGGGTGCGCCACTTTTTTGGTGCAGACACAACACAAAATGTACTTTGGGATTTACATTGCCATGCAAAGCCCGAATTACGTGGCTTTCTATTAAGAAAAAAAGAGGAATGCAACACAGCGCATAGTGTTGCCTTTCAATACTTTGTGCCAAAAAGGCATTACATGGGTGGAGGATAAGCATTCCCATGCATCCAGACTTGTATTTTGACGCAAACCCAGATTTACTAAGGCTGGCATAATGAGGAGAACTATTTTCTTGTTACTTCTTTCATTTGTGCTGCGTTCTGCAGCACACATTAACCCCTTCTGTGTCAGGGATGCAATGGTTACATCCACCGGCACAGTGCTCCTGTGCTGAGGACGTGACCATTACGTCCTCGCACGTGAGCTCAGAAGGAGCGCTCCCACCGTGGGCTTCCCTCCCACCCCCCGAAGTAAGGGATGGAAGGGGACCCCTTCCCCTTCCACCCCGCATCCCCCCAGTGACATCTGATGACATCAGCGCGCAATCGCGTGCTGACCTCATCAGAGGCCACCTCCCCATCGCGCAGGAAGCTCAGCTTCCAGCGTGATCGTAAGAGAAATGAAAAGCATTTTTCTTCCAATGATGTGATGGGTGCCTGAGAGACTTCAAAGGGGAATAAATGAATTTCCTTCCCTTTGAAGTCTCTCAGAGCATTTCAGAAGCCGGATGGTGAAGTGATCCGGCTGCTGAAATGCCCACTAGACACCAGGGATTTATTTATAAACAGAAATTGGCATAAGGGGAATGACCCCTTGGGCAAGGGTCGCTCCCCTGGGGGGCAATTTTTTCAAAGGCCTTTTCTGACCCCCCCGGGGGCAGATCGGCCCATTGGGATCATTTTTTTTGTGTTTTCTTTTGTTTTTTTTTGTTTTTTAGAGGTGGGGAGCGACCCCTTAGGCAAGGGTCGCTCCCCTAGGAGGCAAATTATATTTAGGCCATTTCTGCCACCCTTGGGGGCAGATCGGCCTACTTTTATGAGGCCAATCTGCCCCCAAGAGGCACAAAAACCACTAGACACCAGGGAGGTTTTTTTTAAGGTGAATTCAAGCAAGGGGAGCGACCCCCTAGGCAACGGTCACCCCCGAGGGGGGAGGGATTCATTTTAGGCATTTCTGCCCCCCCCGGGTCAGATCGGCCTATTTTTATGAGGCCAATCTGCCCCAAGGGGGGCAGAAACCACTAGACACCAGGGACTTTTTTTTTAAGGTGAATTCACGCAAGGGGAGCGACCCCTGGGGGGGAGAAAATTTATTTTAGGCCATTTCTGCTCCCCTTGGAGGCAGATCGGCCTATTTTTATTAGGCCAATCTGCCCCCAAGGGGGGCAGAAACGATTAGACACCAGGGATTTTTTTGTTTTTTTATATATATACTTGCGCATAAGGGGAGCTGCCCCTTGGGCGAAGGTCGCTCATCAGGGGGGCAAAATATTTTTAGGCCTTTTCTGCCCCCCCCGGGGGCAGAGCGACTTATTATAATTAAACCAATATGCCCCCTGGGGGGGCAGAAACCCCTAGATACTAGTGATATACTTTTATTTATGTTTGCTTTTGCTTTTTATATATGGGGAGCGACCCATTAGGCAAGGGTCATTCCCATGGGGGGGGCAAGTTTATTTTAGGCCATTTCTGCCCCCCTTGGGGGCAGATCGTCCTATTTTTATTAGGCCAACCACTAGGCACCGGGGATTTGTTTGTTGCGCCACTTTTTCTCAAGGGGAGCGACCCATTAGGCAAGGGTTGCTCCCCTGGGGGACAAATTTATTTTAGGCCATTTCTGCTCCCCTTGGGGGCAGATCAGCCTATTTCTATTAGGCCGATCTGCCCCCGGGGGGGGCAGAAGCCACTTAGGCACCAGAGATTGGTGTGCGTGTGTATGTATGTGTTTTCTGTAGGGGGCAGCCCCTTGGGTAAGGGTAACTCCCCATGGAGGCACATTACTGTTGGCCATACCTGTCCCTCTTGGGGGAAGATTGACCTATTTTTGGAAGGCCCATCTGGCCCAAAGGGGGGCAGAAAGCCTACCAGAGACCAGTGAAGATATTTTTTCCAAAATGAGAGGGTGAGGGTATGGCCATACCCCCACCCTAAATAAATTGGGGCCAAAGTTGTTCTGCCCACCAGTGGGCAGATGGGGCAATTACCCCTGAGCCACACCCCGGCAGGGGAGGTGCAGAAAGTCTACTAGATGCCAGGGAATTAAAAAAACAAAAAACAAATTGTGTGGTGGTGGCTACCAACCAGTTTGGGCCTGGTTATGCCCCCACCCCAACAGAAGGGGGTAACAGTCTTCCAGCTCTCTACCGCACCCTAAAACATCTTATCCCACGGCAAGCAAGAGGACGTTTGATTATTTTGGGTTTTGTTTTTACATTTGGGCCATGAGAGCTTGGCTAACTCTCAAAATCGTCCCACTTGGAATGCTGAGGGTGTCACTTTATGGACTTTGGGACGCTGCCATATAGAAAAGTCCACAAGACCTAGACACACGTGAAAACTAAACATCTAGGTGATTCCAGGGTGGTGTGTTTCACATGCACCCGCACCATTTTCTTACCCACAATGCCCTGCAAACCTCCAAATTTGCTGTAAATCACACATTTTTCCTGCATTTTTGTGATGGAACCTTCCGGAATCTGCAGGAATCTACAAAATTCCTACCACCCAGCATTGTCTCATCTATACCCATAAAAATTCTGCTGCACTTGTCAGCCTAAATTTTTTTTCTCCAAACTGCCCTTTTGGACCCACTTTGGTTCCCCCTCAATTTCAACATGTTTTTTGCTCTTCCCTGTCGCAAGCACTTAGCCCACGTACACAAGTGAGGTATCATTTTTACCTGGAGACTGAGGGGAACGTTGGGTGGTATGAAATTTGTCCCGGTGCAGTGATCCCACATAAAAATGTGGGGAAAAATTTGATTTTTTAGCTAAATTTGAGGTTTGCTGAGGATTCTGGGTAAGAAAACATTGGGGGATCAATGCAAGTCACACCTCCCTGGACTTCCTCGGGTGTCCAGTTTTCAGAAATGTCTGGGTTTGGTAGGGTTCCCTTGATGGCTGCTGAGCCCAGGACAAAAAACACAGGTGCCCCCCGCAAAAACAGGTAGTTTTGTATTTGATAATTTTGATGTGTCCAGATAGTGTTTTGGGGCATTTCCTTTTGCGGGCAGTAGGCCTACCCACAAAAGTGAGGTACCATTTTTATCAGGAGACTTGGGGGAACACTGGGTGAAAGGAAATTTGTGGCTCCTCTTAGATTCCAGAACTTTCTGTCACCGAAATGTGAGGAAAAGGTGTTTTTAGCCTAATTTTGAGGTTTCAAAGGATTCTGGGTAACAGAACCTGGTGAGAGCCGCACAAGTCACCCCATCTTGGATTCCCCTAGGTTTCTAGTTTTCAAAAATGTGTAGGTTTGCTAGGTTTTCCTAGGTGCCGGCTGAGCTAGAGGCCAAAATCCACATCTAGGCACTTTGCAAAAAACAGCTCTGTTTTCTTTGGGAAAATATTATGGGGGTGATTCTGATTCTAGCGGGCGGTGGAGGCCGCCCGCCAGAATTCCGCCCCCATTATACCGCTCCGCGGTCAGAAGACCGCGGAGGGTATTATGAGTTTTTCCCTGGGCTGGCGGGCGGTCTCCAAAAGACCGCCCGCCAGCCCAGGGAAAAACTCCCTTCCCACGAGGATGCCGGCTCGTAATTGAGCCGGCGGAGTGGGAAGGTGCGACGGGTGCAGTGGCACCCGTCGCGTATTTCAGTGTCTGCAAGGCAGACACTGAAATACTTTGCGGGGCCCTCTTACGGGGGCCCCTGCCGTGCCCATGCCATTGGCATGAGCACGGCAGGGGCCCCCAGGGGCCCCGCGACCCCCCCTACCGCCATCCTGTTCATGGCGGCTTTCCCGCCATGAACAGGATGGTGGTAGGGGGGGTCAGAATCCTCATGGCTGCGGAGCGCGCTCCGCAGCCATGGAGGATTCAAACGAGCAGCGGAAAGTCAGCGGGAGACCGCTGACTTTCCGCTTCTGACCGCGGCTGAACCGCCGCGGTCAGAATGCTCGTTGGAGCACCGCCAGCCTGTTGGCGGTGCTCCCGTGGTCGGTGGCCCTGGCGGCCACCGGCCGCCAGGGTCAGAATGACCCCCTATGTGTCCACGTTATGTTTTGGGGCATTTCCTGTCACGGGCACTAGGCCTACCCACACAAGTGAGGTACCATTTTTTATCGGGAATGGGGGGGAACGCTGGGTGGAAGGAAATTTGTGGCTCCTCTTAGATTCCAGAACTTTCTGTCACCGAAATGAGAGGAAAAAGTGTTTTTTGAGCCAAATTCTGGGTAACAGAACCTGGTCAGAGCCCCACAAGTCACCCCATCTTGATTCCCTAGGTGTCTTGTTTTCAAAAATGCGCAGGCTTGGTAGGTTTCCTTAGGTGCCGGCTGAGCTAGAGGCCAAAATCTTAAGCGAACACTTTGAAAAAAACATGTCAGATTTCAATGTAAAAATGTGATGTGTCCATGTTGTGTTTCCTGTTGCGAGCATTAGGCCTACCCACGCAAGTGAGGTACCATTTTTATCAGGAGACTTAGGGGAACACAGAATAGCAAAACAAGTGTTATTGCCCCTTGTCTTTCTCTACATGTTTTCCTTCCAAATGTAAGACAGTGTGTAAAAAAGACTTCTATTTGAGAAATGCCCTGTAATTCACATACTAGTATGGGCACCCCGGAATTCAGAGATGTGCAAATAACCACTGCTTCTCAACACCTTATCTTGTACCCATTTTGGTAGTACAAAGGTTTTCTTGATACCTATTTCTCACTTTTTATATTTCACCAAATTAATTGCTGTATGCCCAGTATACAATGAAAGCCTGTTGCAAGGTGCATCTCCTTTATTGGCTCTGCGTACCTAGAGTTCTTGATGAACCTACAAGCCCTATAGATCCCCGCAACCAGAAGAGTCCAGCAGATGTAAAGGTATATTGCTTTCAACAATCTGACATCGCAGGAAAATGTTACAGAGCAAAACGTGGAGAAAAATGGCTGTTTTTTTCACCTCAATTTCAAAATTTGTTTATTTTAGATGTTATTTTCTGTAGGAAACACTTGTAGGATCTACACAAGTTACCCCTTTCTGAATTCAGAATTGTGTCTGCTTTTCAGAAACGTTTAGCGTTCTGTGATCTAGCATTGGTTTCACACCCATTTCTGTCACTAACTGGAAGGAGGCTGAAAGTACAAAAAATAGTAAAAATGTTTTTTGTCCCAGTAAAATGCCAAAATTGTGTTGAAAAATGTGGTTTTCTGATTCAAGTCTGCCTGCTCCTGAAAGCTGGGAAGATGGTGACTTTAGCACTGCAAACCCTTTGTTGATGAAATTTTCAGGGGAAAAAACACCACTGAATATAGGCAATGTATGGTAATGTGTAAACATGGGTTTGAATGTTATGTGTTATCCATTTCAAGATAAAGGGACATAGAGAGAAACTATTGTAACTTGAGAAAAAAGTGAAAGTTTTAAACTTTAAAACAACATAACATGTTTTTATTGAGGGAAGCTTTTGGTCCTTTATTCGAGGTCCTGTTCACTTGAACAGGTTACTGGCACACCAGAACACCCATACAGGGAGGGGTAATTAATTCCTTGTGTGGGTGTTCATTTAATAACCCAATGCGTCCTGGAAGTAACAGTTCTGCTTTGCATCAATTGAACTGGCATGTGGTGGCCTGGATTACATGAAACCACCTCCTACCCTTGTAACTAATGCAATTTCGAAACATGTTTAAAAACACGTACTTGAAATGTGCTAAATGCCTTAAGTCTGCACATGTCTCATAATCAGCCAAAGGTTTTAAAGGTTACTTAGTTCACAGTATCACAATATACATAAAGCCATTTCATTATAATCACTGTGTCCAGAACAGGGCTCAAGGACGGTGCAGCTCGTGCAGCCACACCTGTTGCTGATTTGGGGAGTGATGTGGGGTGTAAAGGGAGCTGTGTTTAACAATAACTCATGGGTTGAAAATCACCTGCTGCAGAATTCTTCATGTGCCCAGCAGTTTTCAGACAACAATAGGAATGTCAAGATAACTCTGGTGATTAATGGCTCTGCTGGAGAGAGCTGGAGTTTTGTCTAGTGGCAGTTTTGACTCATCATTAAGTAGTGGAGAGGGTGAATATGCCTACTACAGAGAATGTGTACCATGCAGATCATAGAACTGCATTTTAATGTGGATAGCTCAGTGGGTTACTGCTTTTGCCACAGACATCCTTTTGTTGCTAGCAGTTCATAAATTACAATCCTAATATAGCACAGTGACCTAAGAAACACTATCAAAGAGCTGCTTGCAAACTGCATGGTGCAGGTTAGAGCATAAAGTTTTTCCCATCCTTCATTATCCTAATGTTGGTGTAAGGAAATGCCTCCTTGGCATGGTTACCCCCTGACTTTTTGCCTTTGCTGATGCTATGTTTTGAATTGAAAGTGTGCTGAGGCCTGCTAACCAGGCCCCAGCACCAGTGTTCTTTCCCTAACCTGTACTTTTGATTCCACAATTGGCACACCCTGGCATCCAGATAAGTCCCTTGTAAGTGGTACCCCTGGTACCAAGGGCCCTGATGCCAAGGAAGGTCTCTAAGGGCTGCAGCATGTCTTATGCCACCCTGGAGACCCCTCACTCAGCACAGACACACTGCTTGCCAGCTTGTGTGTGCTGGTGAGAACAAAACGAGTAAGTCGACATGGCACTCCCCTCAGGGTGCCATGCCAGCCTCTCACTGCCTATGCAGGTATAGATAAGTCACCCCTCTAGTAGGCCTTACAGCCCTAAGGCAGGGTGCACTATACCATAGGTGAGGGCACCAGTGCATGAGCACTGTGCCCCTACAGTGTCTAAGAAATACCTTAGACATTGTAAGTGCAGGGTAGCCATAAGAGTATATGGTCTGGGAGTCTGTTTACACGAACTCCACAGCACCATAATGGCTACACTGAAAACTGGGAAGTTTGGTATCAAACTTCTCAGCACAATAAATGCACACTGATGCCAGTGTACATTTTATTGTAAACTACACCCCAGAGGGCACCTTAGAGGTGCCCCCTGAAACCTTAACCGACTATCTGTGTAGGCTGACTGGTTCCAGCAGCCTGCCACACTAGAGACATGTTGCTGGCCCCATGGAGAGAGTGCCTTTGTCACTCTGAGGCCAGTAACAAAGCCTGCACTGGGTGGAGATGCTAACACCTCCCCCAGGCAGGAGCTGTAACACCTGGCGGTGAGCCTCAAAGGCTCACCCCTTTGTCACAGCACCGCAAGACACTCCAGCTTAGTGGAGTTGCCCGCCCCCTCCGGCCACGGCCCCCACTTTTGGCGGCAAGGCTGGAGGAAACAAAGAAAACAACAAGGAGGAGTCACTGGCCAGTCAGGACAGCCCCTAAGGTGTCCTGAGCTGAGGTGACTCTAACTTTTAGAAATCCTCCATCTTGCAGGTGGAGGATTCCCCCAATAGGATTAGGGATGTGACCCCCTCCCCTTGGGAGGAGGCACAAAGAGAGTGTACTCACCCTCAGGGCTAGTAGCCATTGGCTACTAACCCCCCAGACCTAAACACGCCCTTAAATTTAGTATTTAAGGGCTTCCCTGAACCTAAGAATTGAGATTCCTGCAACTTACCTGAAGAAGAAGGACTGCTGAGCTGAAAAACCCCTGCAGAGGAAGAACAGAAGACACCAACTGCTTTGGCTCCAGACTTACCGGCCTGTCTCCTGCCTTCCAAAGAAGCCTGCTCCAGCGACGCTTTCCAAGGGACCAGCGACCTCTGAATCCTCTGAGGACTGCCCAGCTTCAAGAAAGACTAGAAACTCCCGAGGACAGCGGCACTGCTCCAAGAGAACTGCAACTTTGTTACAAGGAGCAGATTTAAAGACCCCTGCAACTCCCCGCAAGAAGCGTGAGACTTGCAACACTGCACCCGGCGACCCCGACTCGACTGGTGGAGAACAACCAACTCAGGGAGGACCCTCCGGCGACTCTACGACTGTGAGTAACCAAAGTTGTCCCCCCTGAGCCCCCACAGCGACGCCTGCAGAGGGAATCCCCAGGCTCCCCCTGACCGCGACTGTCTGAACTCCATTTCCCGACGGCTGGAAAAGACCCTGCACCCGCAGCCCCCAGCCCCTAAAGAAACGGAACTTCTGTGCAGGAGTGACCCCCAGGAGGCCCTCTCCCTTGCCCAGGTGGTGGCAACCCCGAGGAGCCCCCCCCTTGCCTGCCTGCATCGCTGAAGAGACCCCTTGGTCTCCCATTGAAAACTAAAGGAAACCCGACGCTTGTTTGCACACTGCACCCGGCCGCCCCCGCGCTGCTGAGGGTGTACTTTCTGTGTGGACTTGTGTCCCCCCCGGTGCCCTACAAAACCCCCCTGGTCTGCCCTCCGAAGACGCGGGTACTTACCTGCTGGCAGACTGGAACCGGGGCACCCCCTTCTCTCCATTATAGCCTATGTGTTTTGGGCACCTCTTTGACCTTTGCACCTGACCGGCCCTGAGCTGCTGGTGTGATAACTTTGGGGTTGCTCTGAACCCCCAACGGTGGGCTACCTTGGACCAAAAACTGAAACCTGTAAGTGACTTACTTACCTGTTAAAACTAACATTATTCTACCTCCCCCAGGAACAGTGAAAATTGCACTGTGTCCACTTTTAAAACAGCTTATTGTGTTTTATGTGAAAAGTATACATGCTAATGAAATGATTCAAAGTTCCTAAAGTACTTACCTGCAATACCTTTCAAATGAGATATTACATGTAGAATTTGAACCTGTGGTTCTTAAAATAAACTAAGAAAAGATATTTTTCTATAACAAAACCTATTGGCTGGATTTGTCTCTGAGTGTGTGTTCCTCATTTATCGCCTGTGTGTATGTACAACAAATGCTTAACACTACTCCTTGGATAAGCCTACTGCTCGACCACACTACCACAAAATAGAGCATTAGTATTATCTCTTTTTGCCACTATCTTACCTCTAAGGGGAACCCTTGGACTCTGTGCATGCTATTCCTTACTTTGAAATAGCACATACAGAGCCAACTTCCTACATTGGTGGATCAGCGGTGGGGTACAAGACTTTGCATTTGCTGGACTACTCAGCCAATACCTGATCACACGACAAACTCCAAAAATTGTCATTAGAAATTGATTTTTGCAATTTGAAATTTTTCTAAATTCTTTAAAGTCCTGCTAGGGCCTTGTGTTAGTCCCTGTTAGCATTTCTTTTAGAGTTTAAAAGTTTGTTAAAAGTTTGAATTAGATTCTAGAACTAGTTTTAGTTTCTTAAAAAGTATTCCAACTTTTAGAAGCATAATGTCTAATACAGATGTGAATGTGGTGGAACTCGACACCACACCTTACCTCCATCTACAGATGAGAGAGCTAAGGTCACTCTGTAAAATCAAGAAAATAACAATGGGCTCTAGACCTACCAAACAACAGCTCCAGGAGCTGTTGGCAGAGTATGAAAGAGCCAACCCCTCTGTGGATGGCAACACAGAGGATGAGGATAGTGACTTGGAGGAGGATTCCCCCCTACCAGTCCTATCTAGGGAGGACAGGGCCTCTCAAGCCCTGACTCCACAAATACTAGTCAGAGATGCTAGTTGCCTCACAGGAGGGACCAACTTCTCTGAAATCACTGAGGATAACTCCAGTGAAGAGGACATCCAGTTAGCCAGGATGACCAAAAGATTGGCTTTGGAAAGACAGATCCTAGGCATAGAAAGGGAAAGACAAGAGATGGGCCTAGGACCCATCAATGGTGGCAGCAACATAAATAGGGTCAGAGATTCTCCTGACATGTTGAAAATCCCTAAAGGGATTGTAACTAAATATGAAGATGGTGATGACATCACCAAATGGTTCACAGCTTTTGAGAGGGCTTGTGTAACCAGAAAAGTGAACAAATCTCACTGGGGTGCTCTCCTTTGGGAAATGTTCACAGGAAAGTGTAGGGATAGACTCCTCACACTCTCTGGAAAAGATGCAGAATCTTATGACCTCATGAAGGGTACCCTGATTGAGGGCTTTGGATTCTCCACTGAGGAGTATAGGATTAGATTCAGGGGGGCTCAAAAATCCTCGAGCCAGACCTGGGTTGACTTTGTAGACTACTCAGTAAAAACACTAGATGGTTGGATTCAAGGCAGTGGTGTAAGTAATTATGATGGGCTGTACAATTTATTTGTGAAAGAACACCTATTAAGTAATTGTTTCAATGATAAACTGCATCAGCATCTGGTAGACCTAGGACCAATTTCTCCCCAAGAATTGGGAAAGAAGGCGGACCATTGGGTCAAGACTAGGGTGTCCAAAACTTCCACAGGGGGTGACCAAAAGAAAGGGGTCACAAAACCTCCCCAGGGGAAAGGTGGTGAGACAGCCAAAAACAAAAATAGTAAAGAGTCTTCTACAGGCCCCCAAAAACTTGCACAGGAGGGTGGGCCCAGAGCCTCTTCACAAAACAATTCTGGGTACAAGGGTAAAAACTTTGATCCCAAAAAGGCCTGGTGTCGTAGCTGTAGTCAGTCTGGACACCAAACTGGAGACAAGGCCTGTCCCAAGAAAGATACCACTTCTAACTCCCATCCAGCTAAAACTGGAATGGCCAGTCTCCAAGTGGGATCAACAGTGTGCCCAGAGCAAATCAGGTGTCACACTGAAGCTACATTAGTCTCTGAGGGTGGGGTGGATTTAGCCACACTAGCTGCCTGGCCCCCTAACATGCAAAAATACAGGCAGCAGCTCTTAATTAATGGGACAAGTGTAGAGGGCCTGAGGGATACAGGTGCCAGTGTCACTATGGTGACAGAGAAACTGGTTTCCCCTGGCCAATACCTGGCTGGACAAACGTATCCAGTCACCAACGCTGACAATCAGACTAAAGTACATCCCATGGCTATGGTAACTTTAGAGTGGGGAGGGGTCAATGGCCTGAAACAGGTGGTGGTCTCCTCAAATATCCCAGTAGACTGTTTGCTTGGAAATGACCTGGAGTCCTCAGCATGGGCTGAGGTAGAACTGAAAACCCATGCAGCCATGCTGGGTATCCCTGAACTGGTGTGTGTCAAGACAAGGGCACAGTGCAAGGCTCAGGGTGAAAAAGTAGAGCTGGAGTCTGGAAGAAAGGCCCAGCCTACCAAGAGGAAAGGAAAGTCAGCTGGGAAACCAGCTGCAACACAGCAAGAAAAAGAGAACCTCTCTTCTCAGGAAGAAGTTCTGCCCTCAGAGGGAACTGAGCCTATGGAGCTGGAACCTTATCAGGTTGAGCTCTTAGGCCCAGGGGGACCCTCAAGGGAAGAGTTGTGTAAGGGACAAGAAACCTGTCCCTCTCTTGAAGGCCTTAGGCAGCAAGCTGCTGAAGAGTCCAATGGCAAGAAAAATGGAACACATAGGGTCTATTGGGAAGATGGACTCCTGTACACTGAGGCAAGAGATCCCAAACCTGGTGCCACTAGGAGAGTGGTAGTGCCTCAGGGTTTCAGAGAGTTTATTCTGACCTTAGCCCATGATATTCCCCTTGCTGGGCATTTGGGACAAACCAAGACGTGGGAGAGGTTAGTCAACCACTTCTACTGGCCCAATATGTCCCAGAAGGTTAAGGAGTTTTGCCTCTCCTGCCCCACCTGTCAAGCCAGTGGTAAGACAGGTGGGCATCCAAAGGCCCCCCTTATTCCACTTCCAGTGGTGGGGGTCCCCTTTGAAAGAGTGGGTGTGGACATAGTTGGTCCACTAGAACCTCCCACAGCCTCAGGAAATATGTACATCCTAGTAGTAGTGGATCATGCTACTAGGTATCCTGAAGCTATTCCCCTTAGGTCGACTACTGCCCCTGCAGTAGCCAAGGCCCTCATTGGTATCTTTACCAGAGTGGGTTTCCCTAAGGAGGTGGTGTCTGACAGAGGTACCAACTTCATGTACGCATACCTAAAACACATGTGGAATGAGTGTGGGGTGACTTATAAATTCACTACACCATATCATCCACAAACTAATGGCCTTGTTGAGAGATTCAACAAGACATTAAAGGGCATGATCATGGGGCTCCCAGAAAAACTCAAAAGGAGATGGGATGCCCTCCTGCCATGTCTGCTTTTCGCTTACAGAGAGGTGCCTCAGAAGGGAGTAGGATTCTCACCCTTTGAACTTCTGTTTGGCCACCCTGTAAGGGGACCACTTGCTCTTGTTAAAGAAGGCTGGGAGAGACCTCTTCATGAGCCTAAACAAGACATAGTGGACTATGTACTTGGCCTTCGCTCAAGGATGGCAGAGTACATGGAAAAGGCAAGTAAAAACCTTGAGGCCAGCCAACAACTCCAGAAGTTGTGGTATGACCAAAAGGCTGCACTGGTTGAATTTCAACCAGGGCAGAAAGTCTGGGTTCTGGAGCCTGTGGCTCCCAGGGCACTCCAGGACAAATGGAGTGGCCCTTACCCAGTACTAGAAAGGAAGAGTCAGGTCACCTACCTGGTGGACCTGGGCACAAGCAGGAGCCCCAAGAGGGTGATCCATGTGAACCGCCTTAAGCTCTTCCATGACAGGGCTGATGTAAATCTGTTGATGGTGACAGATGAGGACCAGGAAGCTGAGAGTGAACCTCTCCCTGATCTCCTCTCATCAGACCCTAAAGATGGCTCAGTGGATGGAGTGATCTACTCAGACACCCTCTCTAGCCAACAGCAGTCTGACTGTAGGAAGGTCCTGCAGCAGTTTGCTGAACTCTTTTCCCTAACCCCTGGTCAGACACACCTGTGTACCCATGATGTGGACACAGGAGACAGCATGCCTGTCAAAAACAAACTATTTAGACAGTCTGACCAAGTTAAGGAAAGCATCAAGGTGGAAGTCCACAAGATGCTGGAATTGGGAGTAATTGAGTACTCTGACAGCCCCTGGGCTAGCCCAGTGGTCTTAGTCCCCAAACCTCACACCAAAGAAGGAAAGAGAGAGATGAGGTTTTGTGTGGACTACAGAGGTCTCAACTCTGTCACCAAGACAGATGCTCATCCCATTCCTAGAGCTGATGAGCTAATAGACAAATTAGGGGCTGCCAAATTCTTAAGTACCTTTGACTTAACAGCAGGGTACTGGCAAATCAAAATGGCCCCTGGAGCAAAAGAAAAGACAGCATTCTCCACACCTGATGGGCATTATCAGTTCACTGTTATGCCCTTTGGTTTAAAGAATGCCCCTGCCACCTTCCAAAGGTTGGTGAATCAAGTCCTTGCTGGGTTGGAATCCTTTAGTGCAGCTTATCTTGATGATATTGCTGTCTTCAGCTCCACCTGGCAGGATCACCTGGTCCACCTGAAGAAGGTTTTGAAGGCTCTGCAATCTGCAGGCCTCTCTATCAAGGCATCCAAATGCCAGATAGGGCAGGGAACTGTGGTTTACTTGGGACACCTTGTAGGTGGAGGCCAAGTTCAGCCACTCCAGCCTAAGATCCAGACTATTCTGGACTGGGCAGCTCCAAAAACCCAGACTCAAGTCAGGGCATTCCTTGGCTTGACTGGGTACTATAGGAGGTTTGTGAAGGGATATGGATCCATTGTGACAGCCCTCACAGAACTCACCTCCAAGAAAATGCCCAAGAAAGTAAACTGGACTGTAGAATGCCAACAGGCCTTTGACACCCTGAAGCAAGCTATGTGCACAGCACCAGTTCTAAAAGCTCCAGATTACTCCAAGCAATTCATTGTGCAAACAGATGCCTCTGAACATGGGATAGGGGCAGTTTTGTCCCAAACAAATGATGATGGCATTGACCAGCCTGTTGCTTTCATTAGCAGGAGGTTACTCCCCAGGGAGCAGCGTTGGAGTGCCATTGAGAGGGAGGCCTTTGCTGTGGTTTGGTCCCTGAAGAAGTTGAGACCATACCTCTTTGGTACTCACTTCCTAGTTCAGACTGACCACAGACCTCTCAGATGGCTGATGCAAATGAAAGGTGAAAATCCAAAACTGTTGAGGTGGTCCATCTCCCTACAGGGAATGGACTTTATAGTGGAACACAGACCTGGGACTGCCCATGCCAATGCAGATGGCCTTTCCAGGTTCTTCCACTTAGAAAATGAAGACTCTCTTGGGAAAGGTTAGTCTCATCCTCTTTCGTTTGGGGGGGGGGGTTGTGTATGGAAATGCCTCCTTGGCATGGTTACCCCCTGACTTTTTGCCTTTGCTGATGCTATGTTTTGAATTGAAAGTGTGCTGAGGCCTGCTAACCAGGCCCCAGCACCAGTGTTCTTTCCCTAACCTGTACTTTTGATTCCACAATTGGCACACCCTGGCATCCAGATAAGTCCCTTGTAAGTGGTACCCCTGGTACCAAGGGCCCTGATGCCAAGGAAGGTCTCTAAGGGCTGCAGCATGTCTTATGCCACCCTGGAGACCCCTCACTCAGCACAGACACACTGCTTGCCAGCTTGTGTGTGCTGGTGAGAACAAAACGAGTAAGTCGACATGGCACTCCCCTCAGGGTGCCATGCCAGCCTCTCACTGCCTATGCAGGTATAGATAAGTCACCCCTCTAGTAGGCCTTACAGCCCTAAGGCAGGGTGCACTATACCATAGGTGAGGGCACCAGTGCATGAGCACTGTGCCCCTACAGTGTCTAAGCAATACCTTAGACATTGTAAGTGCAGGGTAGCCATAAGAGTATATGGTCTGGGAGTCTGTTTACACGAACTCCACAGCACCATAATGGCTACACTGAAAACTGGGAAGTTTGGTATCAAACTTCTCAGCACAATAAATGCACACTGATGCCAGTGTACATTTTATTGTAAACTACACCCCAGAGGGCACCTTAGAGGTGCCCCCTGAAACCTTAACCGACTATCTGTGTAGGCTGACTGGTTCCAGCAGCCTGCCACACTAGAGACATGTTGCTGGCCCCATGGGGAGAGTGCCTTTGTCACTCTGAGGCCAGTAACAAAGCCTGCACTGGGTGGAGATGCTAACACCTCCCCCAGGCAGGAGCTGTAACACCTGGCGGTGAGCCTCAAAGGCTCACCCCTTTGTCACAGCACCGCAGGACACTCCAGCTTAGTGGAGTTGCCCGCCCCCTCCGGCCACGGCCCCCACTTTTGGCGGCAAGGCTGGAGGAAACAAAGAAAACAACAAGGAGAAGTCACTGGCCAGTCAGGACAGCCCCTAAGGTGTCCTGAGCTGAGGTGAGACTAACTTTTAGAAATCCTCCATCTTGCAGATGGAGGATTCCCCCAATAGGATTAGGGATGTGACCCCCTCCCCTTGGGAGGAGGCACAAAGAGAGTGTACTCACCCTCAGGGCTAGTAGCCATTGGCTACTAACCCCCCAGACCTAAACACGCCCTTAAATTTAGTATTTAAGGGCTTCCCTGAACCTAAGAATTGAGATTCCTGCAACTTACCTAAAGAAGAAGGACTGCTGAGCTGAAAAACCCCTGCAGAGGAAGAACAGAAGACACCAACTGCTTTGGCTCCAGACTTACCGGCCTGTCTCCTGCCTTCCAAAGAAACCTGCTCCAGCGACGCTTTCCAAGGGACCAGCGACCTCTGAATCCTCTGAGGACTGCCCAGCTTCAAGAAAGACTAGAAACTCCAGAGGACAGCGGCACTGCTCCAAGAGAACTGCAACTTTGTTACAAGGAGCAGATTTAAAGACCCCTGCAACTCCCCGCAAGAAGCGTGAGACTTGCAACACTGCACCCGGCGACCCCGACTCGACTGGTGGAGAACAACCAACTCAGGGAGGACCCTCCGGCGACTCTACGACTGTGAGTAACCAAAGTTGTCCTCCCTGAGCCCCCACAGCGACGCCTGCAGAGGGAATCCCCAGGCTCCCCCTGACCGCGACTGTCTGAACTCCATTTCCCGACGGCTGGAAAAGACCCTGCACCCGCAGCCCCCAGCCCCTAAAGAAACGGAACTTCTGTGCAGGAGTGACCCCCAGGAGGCCCTCTCCCTTGCCCAGGTGGTGGCTACCCTGAGGAGCCCCCCCCTTGCCTGCCTGCATCGCTGAAGAGACCCCTTGGTCTCCCATTGAAAACTAAAGGAAACCCGACGCTTGTTTGCACACTGCACCCGGCCGCCCCGCGCTGCTGAGGGTGTACTTTCTGTGTGGACTTGTGTCCCCCCCGGTGCCCTACAAAACCCCCCTGGTCTGCCCTCCGAAGACGCGGGTACTTACCTGCTGGCAGACTGGAACCGGGGCACCCCCTTCTCTCCATTATAGCCTATGTGTTTTGGGCACCTCTTTGACCTTTGCACCTGACCGGCCCTGAGCTGCTGGTGTGATAACTTTGGGGTTGCTCTGAACCCCCAACGGTGGGCTACCTTGGACCAAAAACTGAAACCTGTAAGTGACTTACTTACCTGTTAAAACTAACATTATTCTACCTCCCCCAGGAACTGTGAAAATTGCACTGTGTCCACTTTTAAAACAGCTTATTGTGTTTTATGTGAAAAGTATACATGCTAATGAAATGATTCAAAGTTCCTAAAGTACTTACCTGCAATACCTTTCAAATGAGATATTACATGTAGAATTTGAACCTGTGGTTCTTAAAATAAACTAAGAAAAGATATTTTTCTATAACAAAACCTATTGGCTGGATTTGTCTCTGAGTGTGTGTTCCTCATTTATCGCCTGTGTGTATGTACAACAAATGCTTAACACTACTCCTTGGATAAGCCTACTGCTCGACCACACTACCACAAAATAGAGCATTAGTATTATCTCTTTTTGCCACTATCTTACCTCTAAGGGGAACCCTTGGACTCTGTGCATGCTATTCCTTACTTTGAAATAGCACATACAGAGCCAACTTCCTACAGTTGGTAAAAGGGTTTGTCTGGGTCAAAATACTTTCTTATTAATAAAGCTAACCCCACTCACTGTGGTATGTTGTAAATCCTGAGTCTGTATGTTTGCAGACCAAACACTCTTAAAATATAGTACCTACAAGTATGGATAACATGTGATTCCTATACCTTGTAGGAATCACCTTGACAATCCCCATTGTCTTATATAACATGTCCTATGCACTGATTTACACTATAATGAGTCATTGTCTTTGAATAATGTGGTTGTGATGTAAAGCATTCTGACATTCTACACTGTTATGAATAGCGCTATAAAACAAGTGAAATGTATGTGAGAGAGGGGCTATAGAAAGATGAGGAGTACTGTTGGAGGGAGGTAGTGAGGGAATCCATAGAGAAGGGGGTGACGGCGGGGGCACCAGACAAGATTGCTAAACATGGCGCCACTAACGCTAAAACCGGCCCTGGTCCAGAATTATTGATTTTTTAATTATTTTTTTTGGTTGGGCAAATGCTATCCATCATTGAAGATGTTTTTTAAACCTGCCATTGCATACTGTAAAAAGGGCACGGTCTGTAAAATCCAAGTATTCTGCAAAGAGCACGGTGCACTTTTGGTGGAAATATATACATGCCTCTGTAGACCGTCTGTCAGGAAGGTGTAAGAATGCGATCGAAGTCATAGCGTCTCTTCACTGGCTGGTAAAGAATGTAGATTTGCTTGAATTTGTTTGACCCACTCTCTAAGTGGCTGGTCGCACTGTGAGTGTTTGAGGTGATCTGACATGTGATTGGTCAGAGTAGAGATCCGACTATGGCGATAGCCTTTCCATAGGGAGACAGACTGTTCCTTAGCTGGTGGTTGCTGACTGTTCTGCGGAAAAGAGCAAGGTCCTTACACAGTTATATTATAAACTCCTTTTATTTATCCGATTTCTCCCATTCTTAAAGAAACATATGTTCCCCTTCGTTTCACCTCAGTTCCTGCTGCCCTTACCCGCTTTATGGAGGTTTGGAAGGCGAAACTTAGCTGGGATAAAGGCCTGCATGGGGAAAAGGCCATTACCACACGCGAAAAGAAGTCAATGGTTACTGAAGCAGCCTCCATGAAAGAATAGTGGGTCTGACATCCAAGTCTGGAGACAAGTAGGTTCTGCCCGTCACAGAGCAAGCGTGGTCCATGGACCCAGCAGCATCTGACATGTCTTGCTGTTCTAGTTTAAGGATTTCCGAAAAAGTCAATATATCCGCAGCTCTGACATTCAGCTAAACCGTGTCTGGCAATGATTGTGGCTCACAATGTGGACTCGCCGCAGCCCTCCCACCTGCCCCAGACATCTTTGCGCTGCTGTCTCATGGGGCCAGCTGTCCAGGAGCATTGTGCACGTGCGCTGAATGTAGATGGCATCAGTGCAGAGGCCAGGTTGAGACATAATCAGGGAAGACAGCATTATGGCCTTGTCGGCGCAGACACTCACATGTAGAGGTCTGAAATATGCATTAGCCGCACAGGGCTTGGCAGGCTAGTGACTGCAGTATATCTTGTTTTGTAAACCTGTAAGCTGTAATGTTCCGCATTAAACAGGATCCACATAAATGCCATGTGGAATTCACAATACAATAGAACAGACCTAACAGGGCTACAGTATTGATGACCTGAACCTGGTCTTTCACTCTTTCAGGCCAATTTCAAATGAACTTGACTTCCTCCGGAAATAGCAATAATGCCACATGGGCAGGTCATATGAGAAACGGAAACATATAGATTAATCTTTCCGTCTACAGATTATTTTCTCAAATATTGCTATTACAGGAAATGCATACTGGATTCGTGACATGTATGAAGCAGGGCTATGACCCTGCAGCCTCAAAGTGTCCAGTTCACGCTTCCAGACACTAGACGCCAGTTCCGTCGATGGAGGGCGGCAGGAAGGACAAACAACGAAAGGAGGAGGACAGAGCGTATATGTAGCGATCAGTTGCCCTACAAGTCGGCCCAGTGTGTACCACAGTGGCGGAGACCCTACATAGTACACTCTCATAGATTTCTGTTATGAGACGTGAGCATGGATAATGTCAATGGCTCTGGACTATATTTAAATCACTTCTTCAGTCAGTGGTCAGTCAACTCATCGTGCATGCTCAGTCACTTATCCGTGCACTTACGCATCCATTCATCCATGCACCCACTAATTCATTCTTGCGTTTACTCACTCACCCAGTGTAGTGTCACATGATACACTGGTGATGTCACACACCTAGCACGCATACACGGATCCTGACATCGGGATCGACGTCAGGGGATATTCAGTGAATAAATAGTTAGGCGCCGACGTGCACTGTTGTATGCCAGATATCCGTGCTTGTCAACCTTATTATTGCAGTATTAGTTGTGGTCCTGAATGTTGCCACCACGTCGGCGACTAGTAGATGGTCTCATGACTAAGCTGCCACCTGCGACAGCACTCTCCCGCCCCGCCACATCCCGATCAGTGAATACGGTGCCAAGAGCGATACCTGCAGCGCGCTGCACCACGGCAACCGGCTGGCCTGCACGGAGGAGTAAATCATACTGCTGACATCCCACTGAATATTGCAGCAGACCGGCCAACAGTAACACATCTCCACAGCTCAACATCTAAGATCCAAGTAAGTTCGAATATTATTAGAGACATTTACTACTCACACCAAACCCCAGGCGAGCACTTTTTCCTGGCACACCCCGCGAACAGTGGCAGTCACTCAATAAATCCTAGTCCAGCAAGCCGAATGCTACTTATTCACCCTGCCGGACAAGAGCACATGCAACGTTTTTCACCCACACTCACCCAGGCAAAATACAAAAATAAAACACGTGGAGCTACCTCGATTTGGCGTCTTTTGCCTCCCACACAATGAGACACATTCCACGAAAGGAGGCAGGCGTAGCCCCAACTCTTCCACAAATGCTGCCTCCTGTGGGAACTGCCCCTTCAGCTCAGTACTGGGGCATTCCGTTGCCCCACATAGCGCGCTCAGCGACCCGGCCAAGGGGCACCTCACTGTCACCTATGGGTGGCATGCTTAAATAACTGTTTCAAAGTCACCAAAGAAATGGACGGAGAAGTAATAAATCATTATTACTACATTTATTGGGAGGAGAAATCTGTAAGCTGTTTAAGAATCTTCTCAGTACATGAGGCAACGAGGAATACAAGGTGGTCGCTGCTTTGGACACATGGGGGGCCTATTTCCAAGAAAGTGGTACAGCGCAGCTCATCCTCTCACTATCTGAAGACCCTGACACCACCTTAACAAACTTCTGCGACTGCATGATGAACATCGCTGAGTGAATGAGATCCAGCTGTCTCCAACTGAACACAGACAAGACTGAAGTACTAATATTCAGAAAGTCCTCATCATGGAGCGACGCAAGGTGGCCCCCCAAACTAAGCCCCCACCAACACCAACCAGCCACTCCCGCAACCTTGGCATCATCCTGTATAATAAACTAACCATGACAAAACATATCAACATGGTCTCTTCCTACCTTTCTGCCAAAGTTGGTGTAATTTTATCCAGCGTTTCTGGCTGTAGTTGTGTCTCAAATCTCTCTGGAAATTAACATGAGAAACACACTTTTTTGACCCCCCCTTTTTCTAGGCTACAGCTTGACGGATCACCCCGAAACTTTCCATGTACAACAAGACCCAACTTGACACTTTTTTTGGGAAAATTTCATGAAGATTCGTCAATGGCATCAAAGATATAGCCAAGTCAAAAAACACTTTTCCTATGGAAACTAGGTCCTAACTATAACTACCTACTGGCGACCACCAGAAGGTAATATATATATATATATATATATATATATATATATATATATATATATATATATATATATATATATTATGTAGTTATAGTTAGGACCTAGTTTCAATATCAAAAGTGTTTTTTTAATTGCTATATCTTTGGTGCCATTTGACAAATCTTCATGAAAATTTCTCAAAAAATGTGACGCTCACATGAGCTGCTGTCTGGAAAGATTTGGCGTGATTTGTCAAGTGAGGGACGAGAAAAAGGGGGGGCTTAAAAATGCTTTTTCCCTATTCATTTTTCCGTAGGGATTTTGATCAGTGATAGGGCCCAAACCAGTGGGCGAAATTACACCAAATTTGGCACAAAGGTAGCTTTTGGTCCAGAAAAAGACCTGCTTGTTATTTGAAGTAAATCAGCTCAGTACTTTTAGAGAAATTAAAGAAAATCCATATTTGTATCTATAGGGACATGAAGGATTTGCAACCCCTCCCGATCTCGTGCTCAGATCTGATTGGCTGCCAACACTTCAACAAGGAAGGGTTGGCAGCCATCTTGGGACACAGCTTCAGCGAGTCCCAGAAAAGAAGATGCAAAAAAACAAAAGGGGCCAGGGTAGGAACACTTTGACCCCTAAGCCCTGGGGCTGGGGTCCCAGAGCCCCACCTCCCCCCAGAGCTAAAAGGTATTTTTAAAAAATGTTTCTCTGCGATTCACCACAGATTCAGTGAAAAAAAAACAAGCTCAGCCTCCCACGCTGTTTTATAAACAGCCCCCAGATGGGCCAGGTCCCAGGGGCATTGAAATTTTAATGCGGGGTGGTGCCCACCCCCGCTGCCTTGGGGACTGCCACCTCCCCAGGACTACAAAAATTATGTTTGCGGGGGCCACTCAGCACCCTGTAGCCCCAGGGACTGTCACTTCTACGGGACGGTAATCAAATTAAAGATGGGGGGGCGCCCAGCACCCCCCTTGCCCCAGGGACCACCACCTCATAGCAGAACGTATTACAAAATAAATGCAGGGGGCCTCTTTACCAACAGCAGCACCCGGGACCACCAGCTCCTAGGGGCACTTATTACAAAATAAATGCAGGGACCTCTTTACCCCCTAAAAGCCCTGGGGACTGCCACCTCCCTGGGGCACATATTCAAATCAAATGTGAGGGGGGTGGGAGCTCGGCCCTCCCGCTACCCCGGGGACCGCCATCTCCCCGGGCCACATATTCGAATCAAATTTCCAGGGGACTCTCTGCCTCCCCTCCCCCCGCAGCCCTGGAGACCACCCCCTCCTGGGGAGAATATGAAAAAAGGAGGCAGGGGGTCTGTTTCGGTTCCCTGCAGCTCCAAGGGCCACCTCTCTCCTTGAGCTAAATGCAGAGTTGGAGGAGGCATTGCAGCGCCCTTCGAGGAGCCACTGATGGCCCTTGGGACTGCCACACCGCAAGGCCCGCTCCTGCTTTTTCACGGGGTGCCCAGCCCCTGGACATAGCTTTATAGCTCCCACCAAGCAAAAGCCAACAAAGTCCTCTTTCTGCAAGTGAGAGCTGTCAAACTGCTCTCACTAGCAGCAAGCAGAGTTTTCATCTGTCTTCCCTGCATGCAAATATGCATGCAGGAAAGAAAGATGAAAACATTGCTTCCACATGCAGTGAGCTGCTATTAAAAGCAGCTCCCTACATGTGGGAGCAATCCTGGCTCCCACAGGACACGGGAAACCAGCTAGGGCCGTGGGGGCCTTGAGGCTCCGCCCATGGTCCTTTCTCTCTCTCTCTTTCTCTCTCTATCTCTCCTCCATACCATAATGGCCATCACAATGGTCTCTCCATGCAATGACTTCAGAGAACTAGGACTCACCTGTGGCATAATGATTAAGGTCACAGACCCCCCCACTACAAACAAAAGTGCTGTCATCCCTAAACCAGCAGTCTCACCTAGGAGCGAGAGTCCAACTACAATATGTCGCCACCAACAATGGTGTTTTGGCACTAATTTACAGATATCCTGAGTATCTCTGTCTCACACACAACAGGTATCCTGAGTACCATTATACAGAGATATCTGTGGTCTTGTTGGTAATCCTCCTCAGGTCAAAAGGGAGCACCTAACTAGGCTGTAGGTTGTTCAAGCTCGAACTATTAAAAGGACTTTCTCACAAGTTCCTTCTCTTTACCCATTATCCAACATGGCAAACACAATAGATAATCCAGAAAATGCTTGACATGCATTAACACTACATCTAATAGTCCATGGCTTGAAAGATGATGTTGAGGATGTTACATTCATAGTGGAAGCAAATGATGGTTACCAAACAGAAACATTATATTCCTAGGTCTCCTTTCCTGAGGAAGACCCTACAACATACACATTTCATATATATGAAATAGCGAACATACCGCAACGATGCCAAGCTTACTGGTATCTTGAAATACCTATTACCTATCAAGAACAACAGAACTGGTTTAATGGTGCCCTATCACAAGTAATACAACCCGTGAGATTAAGTCCTTTAAGAAATAATGGACCAACGTGGCCAATGTTTGCCACATATACACCAGATCCAGCTGTACAAAACATGCGGACAGCTGATGTGAGCCTTCCTTACAATGAGCTAGTAACATTATACAGACGACTTATTCAGTTTGTATTGTGAACTTTGAACACAACACCACGGAGCCCAGCACCACCAGTACCAGCTGGATACTAGTTGGCCGTTACTGGGATTAACCCACAAACAGTATATTCTATCATAGGCAAGGTGCCCACGGAGCAAGAAAAAATCCCATTCTGGATAGCACAAAAAACGAATCAGCTGGAAACTGCGTTTCCCCATACGGGACCACAGGAAAAAACATAGAATTCTCACAATGTGCTTGCTATTGGGAATGGTTCCCTCAGTGGAGGACTGCACCACATGGGTTACAGTCCTCAGTGCAATATACACTACCAGACATGGCACCCTGACACTTGCAAATTTACCGGAAGTGTTAAAACAAATTCAAAATGAACCACGGGGCTGCTCCAGCCCTAGGTTTGGGGGTGAAACTGATGCGTAACTTCGACACAGCCTCCTCAATAATACTCAGTAACATTAAAGGGGAAGCGTTAGCTGTAGGCCACCAGCCCCGGGAAATTCCACAGCTTGAACAGGAGTGTCAACTACCGAAAATTATTTCCGACACCTATACTGGTATAGGACGGGATAGTTTGGGAGTCATGTGGAAAAATAGTTTCTCACCCTTCGTGCAACCACTGTTCATTTGACATCAGGACAACCATATTGAATATGGCATCCATTTTGTGAGTGTTCTAAACACCCCGTCGCAGAGAAAATAGGCAGAAAAAGATGCAGCTTGAAAGCAGCTACATCGTGTAATATGCCTAAGGCTGAATACCAGACCGGCCACATACCTGTGGTTAAGCCAATTTTGAGAAAAAATAATTTCCACGGAATAACCTGCAATTGGAACAAGGTCATACCTGCCATTTACTACACACTATTATACGCTTCAGCTGTTTGCACATTTTTGTTTGTAAGCAATCTCCCACTCCTCTCCCCTGAGGCATACAAATGTTTTTATACCTAACTAGTGGAAAATAATTGAACCTCTGCCATTTGTTTGCTTGTAGTAGAAAAATGTATAAAAGCTCTATGCTGCGCGAAGTAAGACAGACTACTCCCTAACCCGCTTGGTGAAGGAGCTCTCCCTTAACTCGAGTTATTGAATAAATCCCGATTATTCTCTACATCTCGGACCCCGTCTCTTTCCTTTTTTTTATTATTTATTTAACTTACAAGGAAAATTCAGAGGTATTTTAAATTATTTACCACATTTTGGCGCCCGAACAGGGACTTTCCCTTCTCTACACGCGCAGGTTTTGCCGGTCGCGGGTTTTTCCCCTACTCTCTCTCGCGACGGACTTTAGGTGCACCCGGTGGGGATTTCCCGCCGAACTCCCTCGGAGACCCGGGGGCGGACCAGCACCCAGCATACACATGAGGCGGTGAGAGACGCGGAAAGTCCATACCCGAGTGCAACAACGAGGAGAAGAGGAGTCCGAGACCCCTCAAAACGCGCAGCGTCTGGATTCGATCGAAGAATAAAGAGTTTGCTTCTTGGTGAGTACTGCTGAAAAGTATCAAGACGTTTTCTGTTTAAACAGAAATGGTACAGATATACATTAAGAATGTCATTATTTACTAAATTCAAGTATCGGGCAAAAGAGAAAAAATTGTTAGAGAGGGTGATTGCACTCCCACCCAAGGACACTCCAGCCAGGTTCATGAATAACAAACATGGTATGCCCGCCATTGTATTCTTGGACCTATGGGTAGAATATACTAGTCAATTAGCGGAACGATTCAAATGGCCAAGTATGGGGACTTTTGATATAGAAAATGTCCTCAAAGTAGAGGAACAGTTGTTCAGGAGAAAAGCAAGACAGGGCCAGTTAGAGGCCATAGAATGGTGGAGGAAAGAAGCCCAACGGAGGCAAGAGAAAGCTCAAGGAAAAGTTGAGAAAGCCCAGAGAATGTCAGGAAAAAATAGACAGGAGGAACTACAAGAGAAAGGAAAGGAGGTAGTTCTCGAGCAGATGATAAGGGAAAGTCAAGGAAATGTTACAGGTTTATACCCCGTACTGCCAAGTTGTGAAAATTCATGCCCCGACAAATCAAAAAAGAATCCTCTCCTTCCCAGTGCACCTATGCCCCCTGATGATTCGGCGCTTATAGACTTATTAGATGTGCCACCCCCATATTCTACCAATACACGACCACTCTTACCTGTACATAATCTACCACCATCGGTTTCTCCTGAAACTGTCAAGGATCTCTCCGAAGCCGCGAGATTCCTCTCTATAGCAGAAGAGGATAAGAAGGACGAAGCGGGAGGGGGAGAACCAGAAGGACAGTGCCCACACGATCCCTTATCCACGATATACCCCGCCTTAGGGGACGAGGGAAAAAGGCTAGTTGCCATTTGGAAAAAAATAGAAAAGATCCCCGCTGTACAAAATAATATCAATGGTATGCTAGAATTCATGTTAAGAGGGGGCGACTCTACTCCCTATCAAGATGTTCTGAAAGGAAGAAACAGAAAACAACAAATGTATATATATACCTTCATGTTATATCTATTTGCTCGATACTTCCAATTTAAGAGATTAAGAAATCCGGCGAAATTAGAAGATTTAATGGAGGAGGTGGAAGAGGAAGAGGAAGGGGGGGATAAGGGAGAAGGAGTAGATTCCAAATTGAACAAATTATTAGATCTTATGAGGGAACATAGACATAAAATTAAAGAAGGAACAGTAACTCCCGAGAGGAAAATCAGTAAACAGCACCCTATACGATGCGTACCACCCTTAGGGGATAGGTTTGCTCCCCTACTCACGTTCCCAGAACCTCCCAGTAGTGAAGAATTATATGAGGAAACTGAGGAAGCTCTCGACTGGTTATTTGAACAAGAACCGCCATTGACAGCCGAGGAACAAGAACTGGTCCGTACTGCTACCCTATGGAGTTCACAACCGAAGATTTATAATTCGGACATTATAGCCCAGTTATACTCTAGTTTACCCCTCACCCAGCGTAGGTTAGCAAGTCTGTACATGACACAACACTTGATGACACTGAATAGAGTTTTCAGACCCCATCAATCAGCCCTTGAAGACTTGTTATCCAAATGTACCTCCTTGGCCTTCTTGCAAGATCCTGCACACTTCCTTAACATATTTTTAGATGCACGACAGGAATATCATGATGAAGTGGCTAGGACACTCCTTCGGGCCCGCCATACTGATTATCGGGAGAAAGAAATGTATCGACAATACCCTCTCAGAGAGGTCCATCCTAGAGTAAACGCCGCAAATGAATTGCAGAAAGTTTTTGTGTATACACCTCTTACTAAATTAGAAATAATGAAAATGAAAGAAATGGTACCACCGCATTCTAAGGATCCTGTTGGGTGTTTTAAGGAACTCACCGACGTCCTTACTATGGGAATATATACCTTAACGGATCTAACAATTATACTAAAAAATTTGCTGCCCCAAGGTATTTATGAGAAATTAAGGGGACAAGACTGGTTAGTGGATAACGCTAATTTGAATTGGGCCACCTTAGAGACAAATGACAACGCCAGGGCAGCTGGAGCCGACATACCAAATGATGTGAAATTAGCACCGACCCTCATTCTTAAAGTGTTGCCCCAACTTCTTACCACAAGGAAAGAGGATTGGGATGCTATCTCAGCCTGTAAACAAAAGCCAGGTGAAGATATAGGGGATTATTATACGAGATCAGAGAAATGTTTCACTGCCAATAGTGGTCTTAAATTAGAAAGTGATTCATATGCACATCTTTTTGTATCCAAATTGGTGGAAAACAGCCTCCCGAAGTTAAGGGAAAGAGTTCAAAAGGTAGAGAGCTCCTAGCAAGCACAAAGTCCCTCCCAAGTCCTACGAATATTACAATACCACCAAAACAGGATAAGGGGGAAGAAGAAAGCGAAAAGGTTAGGGTAAAGGAGACTAAGATAAGAGCACTAGTGGCACAAACAGTGATGCCCAAATCAGGGCCACAACCTCAGGTACAAAGAAAGGGTAATAATTCTAAAGGTGTTTGTAACTATTGTAAAAAGCCAGGACATTATGTTAAAGATTTACAAGGGAACGTTACGTGCCCAGTTCTAAAACATAATGTGGCCACTGGGAAAACTACACCCAGAATACATGTTCCTCGAGATCAGTACAGACCTCAAGAAGGAACGCCCCAAGAACAGAATCAGGGAATACCAAACACAACGCAAATGTACATATCTGATGAAAATACTGGATATGCCGATTTTCCCAGTTTTTTATGAGGCTGCCCAGGGGGTGTTGAGGATAAATTGCCCCTTATCCCTATACCTGTGGACCAAACTGGTCCATATGTAGACGTTCACCTCCTGGGACAAGACAAGAAATTCCTATTGGATACAGGGGCAAGTAAGACAACGATAGATCATAACGAGCTTCCGCAAGCTCCACTCTCTGGGAATAAAAATATTTCACTGGGTTTCTCTGGTCAACCCATTACAAGTAATACATCAGAGCCACTACCCTTACAAATTGGCCCCCTTACCACTACGACAGATCTTCTCTTGACTGATGCTTGCCCTGAGAATCTATTAGGAATAAAACAATTGAAGGAATTAGGAGCCATAATAGTGTGCTCCCCCCAGGATGTGCGTCTGTTCCTCCGAGACTTCAAGGGCCATTATACAGTCAGAGATTTAGATCCTCGATTGGCCCACCTCCCAGCCGAGTTGTGGGCCACCAGTCCCACATCGGTCGGGCGGATGGTCATTACGCCCCACAAGATCATTTTAAAGGAGGGAGCCATACTACCACGACTCCGTCAATATAAAATGCCTTCACAAGCTGAGAAAGACCTTATTTCCATTATAGAGGACCTCATCACTAGTGGAGTGGTGATCGAAGTACCATCAAATACCGTGAATTCACCTGTATTACCTGTGGCAAAGAAAGTACAACAAGGAGAAAATACCAACTATAGACTTGTGGTAGACTTATGGGAATTAAATAAATGTGTTGTGGCACAACATCCTGTCGTACCAGACATATCTACCCTTTTAACAACAATTGATTGTGAAGCCACACATTTTACCGTTATCGATCTCAAAAACGCATTTTTCAGTGTACCAATACATGAAGACAGTCAATATTTGTTTGGGTTCTCATTATCCGGAAGGAATTTCCGGTTTACCCGAGCTCCTCAAGGATTTACTGACAGCCCGAGCATCTATAGCCAAGCACTAAAAAGACAGCTAGACACTATACAAATGCCTGATCAAACAGCTCTTCTGCAGTATGTCGATGATATACTCATTACGGCCAGATCTGAGCAGTCATGTGTTGAAGCTTCATTATTGGTATTAACATTCTTGGCTGAAAATGGCCACAAAGTGTCACCAAAGAAATTGCAGTTCTGTCAACAGCAAGTGACCTACTTAGGGCACTTGCTGTCAAAGGAGGGAAGGCAGCTAACAAAGGAGAGAATACAATTGATACAAAATATACCACAGCCAAAAACACAGAGACAGGTACGCAAATTCATAGGACTAACATCCTACTGCAGACAATGGATACCACAATTTGCACTAATATCAAAACCACTTGTAAACTTGACGACATCCGAAGCCAGCACGTCACCCCAGCTTCCCTGGACAGAGGAACACACGCTCGCTTTCAAAACATTGAAAGAGGCGATGTGTCAGGCCCCGGTGTTGGCCACCCCTGATTATCATAAAGATTTTACACTATTCGTCACTGAAAAGAATGGGACTGCTCTATCGGTCCTGACACAAGAGCAAGCTGGAAAACAAAGACCATGTGGATATTTTTCATCCACCTTAGATCCTGTAGCACAAGCTCTTCCCGCATGCCTGAAGGCTGTAGCAGCAACAGCTCAAGCTATTAGACAAAGCGATGCTATAGTATTGGGACACCCTTTGATAGTACGAGTCCCCCATGCAGTAGAACTATTACTTAACAGAACACAGACACAACATCTAACAATAGCAAGACTGTCAGGGTATGAACTGACACTTTTTCAACCTCACATACAGATCTTAAGATGCAATACCCTGAACCCTGCCACACTTTTACCCATTCACGAGAACATAGATGAGGTACATGATTGTATGGAAGTGATTGAACAAGTGACAAAACCACGAACAGATTTAAAAGACACTCCATTACCAGATGCAGAAGAAAATATTTACGTGGATGGTTCTTGTAAAAGAACAGAAAAGGGGGAGATAAGGGCCGCCTACGCTGTTACCACAAATACTCAAATTTTAGAAAGCAAACAGATACCCATTCTCTCAGCACAAGCTGCCGAGTTGATAGCATTGAGCAGGGCCTGTCGATTGGGTAAAGGAAAATAAATAAATATTTATACTGATTCACAGTACGCTTTCGGAGTAGTACACAATTTTGGAACATTATGGAGAGAAAGAGGATTCATGACATCACATGGATCAAAAATACAACATGCAGATTTGATAACACAATTGTTAGATGATATACATCTACCAGAACAAATAGCTATAATAAAATGCAAAGCACACACAAAGGGGACAGATCATGTTATATTAGGAAATGCATTAGCAGATCAAACAGCTCAAGACATGACACAGAAAGACGTAGAGAGTACGCTGCATCACGGTCCCGAATTTATGCATATGCAGGTCACACAAGATATAACTATGGACATCCAAGACATACAGAGTCACGCCACAAATGAGGAAAAAGAAAAATGGAAAGAGGAAGGAGGGATACTAACTGATCAAGGATGGATGACATCACATAAAGCAGTCTGGTATCTTCCCGATGCCATGGTGCAGATTATTATAGATACAATACATGGACCAGCCCACCTTGGGGAAAAAGCTATGCTAGACGCAATACAACATATATGGGACAATAAACATCTTAGGGCAGCAGCCAAACAAAGAGTCCAAACATGTATGATATGTTGTCAGTATAATATTGGAAAAGGCACAACAGTAGGGGCAGGAGGATTTCATCCTCCTGAGCACCCTTTTGAAGTTATACAGATGGATTATATACAAATGGAAAGGTGCAGAGGACAGAAGTATGTACTCGTAGTAGTATGTACATTGACACGATGGACCGAAGCTTATCCTGTACCTGACTATACTGCCAGCACTACAGCCAAACAATTGATTAAGGAGTATTTCCCTAGGTTCGGTCTGCCCCGAGTTATATATTCTGATAATGGTCAACCATTCTCGTCTGAATTAATGAAAAAGATATCGCTCCTGTTGGGATACCAGTGGAAATTTCACTGTGTGCGTCATCCACAGGCAGCAGGCCTGGTTGAGCGACATAACCAGACTTTAAAAAACAAGATGGCAAAGATATGTGCTGAAAAGGGAGTTGATTGGATTACTGCCTTACCAGTAGCTCTGTTTTACATGCGTATGATTCCTCATTCCAGAACGGGGCTCGCGCCCTACGAGATAGTTTTTGGTAGGCCTCCTAACATATGGGGAATACCACGTGCGAAAGCTATAACAGATATTGAAATGCCTGTACTGACTGATTACCTGGCTTCCTTGATGTCTGCACTTCAATCTTGTTGTTCACAGGTTGCAGCCGCATTTCCTGATAATACTGAGCCCAAAGAGCACCAGATCAAACCAGGCGATTGGGTTTATATTCGTAATTTTGATCGAACAACACCTCTTGAGCCTCGATGGAAGGAACCGAAGCTCGTTCTACTGTTTACCAGGACAGCTGTAAAAGTCGAAGGTCGTAAAGGATGGCTCCATGCCAGTCACTGTAAGAAACATTTTCCCAAGGAAAAAAGTGGACAGACATCGCCACTTCAGACACAACAGAATGCAGAACAATTGACATTACCCACAGAAGAAAGTCTCCAGCAGACTTATAGATCTAAACTCAGGTCATCTACTCGAGCCCAGGTCAATTAAGTCCAAACAAGCTCTACTTGTTGGTGAAACGGCAGGGGCTCTGAGAAGTATACCTGACAAAAATGACGACGGAGACAGTGAAGCAGAAGATGTTGAGAGACAAATACAGAAAGAAAATGTGTGCAAAAAGAAATTTTTGTATAATGATGTTAATGTTGTTTCTGGCAGCAGCAATGTGTTTAGGTTGGGTTTTACATTTCATTTTTCCATCTAGTCAACTCCCTATATTCTCACCCAACAGTACACAAGAACATACCTATTATGATCTTACGCCTCATGAACGGGCCCACAGATTAGCTATGCAAAATAACTCCTTTGTACGGATGTTGCACTATACTCACCAGGTTGCCAATACTACCGATTGCTGGATATGCGGACAGATTCCCCCTCATCAGAATGACGGAGGGATGCCACTGGTACCTTTTCCATTTTCATATAATGGTACCTGTGAGGCTTGGTTTGCCTTAATAACAGCGTACAATACCTCCAATTCCGCATGCCCTGAAGGAGATGCTCGGATATGTAAGAATGGGTGGCCATGGGGAGATCTGAATACCATCCTTAATCAAGTCTGTTATCCCGACGATAATGGAATACCACAGGCTAAGGGGACTATATTCGAAAGTGAAGAGTATAAACAGGAGTATTGGTCTTCCAAATTAGTAAATACCAAGTCTAAAAAGAAAGGCGGACCAATCTCCATATCTGTTTCCAAAATGAAAGGACAGCTGTGTGTCCAGAAGACTGGTATACTCCAGGTAGGACACAGTGAATGTAATATTACTGTGAGTTTCGAGGACAAAGGCCAATCAACGTTTCCAGCATCTAAACATACATATTTTGTCTGTGGAGAGATAGCCTATATACGTCTTCCCCTCAGATGGGGAGGAAGATGCTATATATCTTTCCTATTGCCTCCCGTTTTCCTTGCCCCGCCGATGTATCATAAGGATCGCCTACTCCCTAATGAGAGGCATAAGAGATATATAGATACTTCGGGGATAGACCAAACAGAGACTACCCTGGAACAGTATACAGACTTCAATAGAGGTTTCTTCTTCTTTATTGGACCGATTCAGAATAGTAAGCTTATCCGTAGGCTTACTCGAACAGTAGAAGCAGTTGTAAATCAGACTATAGCTGCTCTGGGAAATTTGACACAGGAACAATCCGCTATCAGAATGGTAGCGCTTCAAAATCGTCTTGTTCTTGATGTCATACTAGCAGAGAGGGGCGGAGCATGTAAAATTATCGGGTCGAGCTGCTGTGTTTTCATACCTGATAATGCCCCCTCTGTCTATGAGGCTATTTCTAGATTGCACAAAATTGCATCCAGCTTACACCAGGATCCTGGCAACTGGACCTGGTCAGGATGGTTTTGGGGACTAGTCTCCACATGGGGCTGGAAATTGATTTCTGCTATTGGCATAGCATTGTTTACATTAATGGGATGCTGCCTATGCATCCAGTGTGGCGCGCCACTCTGTGGATTGTGTGCTACCATGTGAATTACTAAACCACACATCCAGAAAAAAGATAATGTTAAGATTATGCTCCAAGATCATATTGATGATCTTATGGCCATCGAGATAGAGGACAATGGTTGCACTCTGGTGCAAGGAGGGAATGTGGAAAAATAGTTTCTCACCCTTCGTGCAACCACTGTTCATTTGACATCAGGACAACCATATTGAATATGCCATCCATTTTGTGAGTGTTTTAAACACCCAGTCGCAGAGAAAATAGGCAGAAAAAGATGCAGCTTGAAAGCAGCTACATCGTGTAATATGCCTAAGGCCGAATACCAGACCTGTGGTTAAGCCAATTTTGAGAAAAACTAATTTCCACGGAATAACCTGCAATTGGAACAAGGTCATACCTGCCATTTACTACACACTATTATACGCTTCAGCTGTTTGCACATTTTTGTTTGTAAGCAATCTCCCACTCCTCTCCCCTGAGGCATACAAATGTTTTTATACCTAACTAGTGGAAAATGATTGAACCTCTGCCATTTGTTTGCATGTAGTAGAAAAATGTATAAAAGCTCTATGCTGCGCGAAGTAAGACAGTCTACTCCCTAACCCACTTGGTGAAGGAGCTCTCCCTTAACTCGAGTTATTGAATAAATCCCGATTATTCTCTACATCTCGGACCCCGTCTCTTTCCTTTTTTTTATTATTTATTTAACTTACAAGGCAAATTCAGAGGTATTTAAAATTATTTACCACAGTCAACCTGAAAAAAACTGACATTCAGAGTACCACCCCTAAGGAAGGTACTAAACAAGCAGAGATAAGCAAAAAGAAAATAATGAATAAGGAAGTTGGAGAGCTGATTCTCTGCATCCGGAGTACTCCAAAAGGAGATATAATTTCAGAAATAGAGAAAATATGAAGGTTCCAGACAGATATACTGATTCACACCCCTCTCGTTCTTTTCAGGACGCACCAGATAGACGTAGCAAGAGAGTGGGCCGGTCAGAGCAACGTCCTGACTACTTGAAAAAGAAGAAAGACTTACAGTGGTCTTCAGACAAGAAAGAAGACAAGTCCCCACAGAAAAAGCCATAATTTAAAAAGAAAAAGGTGGCTGCAATTTCAATTAAACATGCCAGCAAACTTGAGAATATTGCTGAAGAACAAGATGTGGGCAGTGATCCTGCTGGACAGTGCGGCAGAAATCATGATATGTCACCAGATTCTTAAAGATCATCTGGATGCGACAGTAACTAATGACTTTATTGCAGTCGAGGCTGCAGACGGGTGTGTTTTCCCACCCAACAGTGTTTAGGATGTAAATATCCAAATTGAGGGAGACATAGAGTGCACCTTGAGTATATGTTTTTTTATGAACTTAATTGTGATATCCTATTGGCAGAAAGTGACTGGCCACCCAAGCAGGTCTGTAAGCTCTCACATGTGGAAGATGTCATTTTGCCTTCTTTCTCAGATCTTGTTCTGAAAGCGGTAAAAGAAGCCTACGCTGCTGACTGGGCCTTGGCACAAGCACTTGTGCTACACCGCAACCACGAAGGTTGGGATAGAAATTCCCCCTACCATGTAATACCTATCAGGTCCATACCCCAGCCTCAGCAACAATATCTTGTTAAACACAAGGCTAAAGCTTCAGGGAGTAATAGAGCCCTGTGTCTCTGCAATGACTAACTGTTATTCTCAGTTGCAAAACCAGACCATTCATATAGGATAGTCTTAGACTACAGACACCTAATCAGTCATACACCACTTATGCAATACAAAATTCACACATTACTGCACTAATTACCAACAGCGTGCCTAAGAAATACAAAACACCATTGGATAGTGCCAACGTTTTTTTCTGCCAGAACTTAGCACATGAAAGTCGGGATCTGAGTGCCTTCTCATTTGGCACACAAAAATGCTTTCGTCATTTGCCCCGGGGCTACAAGTGCAGCCCTGGGTTGTTCTCAGCCCATGTAACATCAATAATTGTGGCCACTATTACACTCTTACAGAAATGCTTCTGGTGGCCAGATCGATACAAACAGACCAAGCAATATGTTCTTTGCTGTGACATTTGCCAGCAAATTAAAGGCTCAAACATTAAACGCCCACCACAGACATCTCTCTTAGTGTCCCACAGGCCTATACAATGTGTGTACCTGGACCATTGTGGTCCCCTACAACTTGATGGTGCATACAAATACATCTTAGTTGCTCTTGATTCTTGTTCTAGATTCCTGTGGGTATGGCCACAGCGGTTGGCTGACGCTCGAACTGTTATAAAAGACTTGCTGATCTTTATCAGTAATTATGCAGTTGTAGCACTCCATTTGGACCAGGGCCCTGCCTTTGCCTCTAAGGCATTCGGGGACACCATGAGGACGACAGGCATTGAACTCCATTACTCCTCAACCTACCATCCTGAAGGTAATTTTGTCATGGAGAGGGGGAATCGAGATCTAAAGCAGTCCTCAACAGCTAGAGTATTAGATTCAGGCCGCAATAGGCTTCATCACCTAAATGGGGTCCAGAGAGCACTGAATAATCTGCCAAGACATTCCTTGGGAGGGTGCACTCCTTACGAGATCCTCTTTGGGATACCAATGTATGTTCCAGATATAGACTCCCTGGTATGGTTTGACATAAATAAACATCTCACTGCCTTACACGAGCTTCAGCAATTTCCTGATGATAATTCACCTGTCATTGCTGCTACCTTAGAAATAAGGGATTTGCCAACAACTTCTACAGGTTGGATTCCTAAAGTTGGGGATCTGGTTCATGAAAAGATTGCTGTGAAGAAGGAATTCAGCCCATCCTACAGAGCACCCGTACCAGTCCTGAGAACACAAGGCACCACAACCCTGCCACCGCTTCCAGGTTCCAAATGGAACAGATTTGTCTCCATCAACAACATCAATTTGCATCATGAAGCCGATCCTACACAGTAGACCCAGAGGTCTCTTGGGTAGTTCCCAGTTACCTCTCACTACCCAACAAGACATACCTCTTCAAAGAATAAACAACAACTCTTCTGTCTACACCAGCATGTACAACGATGCTACAAATATCTCCTCGAGCATGAGGAGGGCGGAGAGTGAGCTTCTGCTGATTCCTGTTACCACTTCACTGACAAGAACAGTCCAAGATGTGGATGTTGTCTACTCCAATGAAACACAAACTGACGACACCATCTACTATGAAACTCCACGCAAAGTGGATCCACCCACCAGTAATTCACCTGTGTTTGCAGAGATTGCTTCTGTTTACTTCATCTCTACAACTTCATCAGCACCTGCTACTGAAACTGTTTCAAAGACATGTAAGCTGTACATATGGCTTAAACATAACTATTTGGTTTATCAATGGAATTATCTGTGGATATTTCTGACATTGCTTGCCTTTCTGTTATGGATTGGTTTTGTGACTGTTTTCATTCTCTTGATGAATGTTCATTATCTTTCTGAACGCTCTTCTGTTGAGCCAGTGGATGAAGTTCTGACTCCATATCTTTCCTCACATAAGGTCCGAAGAGACTTGTCCTTTGTGAACATTTCAGTAGTACCAATTCCAGATGGGATTGTTTGGGATAAAGTTCCATTTGATATATACGAGTCTACTGAAATTATACAAATTCCATATGTTTTCAAAATTTCAATAACAGATGTAATTACACCTGGTGTTGGTTTCTGATGACTGGGATGTTAAAACGGTTGATTCAGTGCTTGCTGAGCTGCAGGATTACACTGTATTTGATAATGATGTATATATGAACTCAGTGAATTATGTGCAAATGTTCTGTTATAATCATTGGGGACAATACTTTCTACACCGAGCAACTAAACACAGATTCGTATTTAATTACACACAGTGGAAACACTGTTAAACTCCACCTATGGGAAGCCCAGAAACTATTTAGAAAATACTTTTCTGGCATGACACTACAAATGCAGAGTCATATTATTTCAAATTACCACCATAAAAAATGCAAATATATTTGCTGACTGACACCAAATTAATCTATGCCGATTCCTTTGTTTCCCGACTTACAGTTGAAGGATATGAATACTGGAAGAACACTGTTGATATAAAAAGTGTATAGGGAATACAAGGTTGGCAAATTCAGGGTAGGGAAGATTTGTTTGGAGCATGCCTTATTCCTATTCAAATGATATTTTTAAAAGGCACAGTTCATCAGACACATTGCCTAGGGTCAACAAAAATAAAGGAAATTAATGCACCCAGTATCCCCACACCAGCCAAATTCACCAATTGGCAATCATTACTTTATGTAACAGAGGAGGAACTAAATGCTTGGGTTCAGGATGGTACCTATAATTCGACAATTTCAAGTCCTGGTGGGTGGTTATTGTGGCCAGTAGACACAAATGGGTGTCAGGTGCATTTTGCTAATTCCTCATGGGATTTCAAGATTAGTCGGCCAGACCCTCGCTTTGTCTTGGGTGAACACACAGGTATTGTTACCACATACAGTGTGGGTAAACTGTGCCAACAATGGTTACAGACTAACACCTTAGCAGCAGTCTTTGTAGAGCAGAAGCAAATGCGAAACTACTGTTAGTCATTCAATGATTTGTAAACAGGTGTCACTTCACGGCTTTTGCACTGAGGGGGTCGCAAACTTGGCATACTTACTGAAGAGTACTCCCGTCCCTTTGATTCAGCCAGCATTTCATATACTCTCAAAGGGAAGTTATGTGGTCCTGGGTGATCAGCATTTTTGTGGAATGAGACCAGGAATTACCTGCACAATTTTGGGGTCTCAAATTGTAACTTGTTCTGGACATGTTCTATTCCCCCCCATGCAAGAGATAAGAGTGGCAGAAATGTGGCCTCACATTGATACTACTAATGTAAATTATGACAAACTGAGCAGACTAAAGGCGCTACTGTTCCAAAAACAAGTGGTGTTGACATCGGACAGAGAGACGTATGCTCTCCAGATAGCAAGATCATCAGCCTAGATACAATCCCTATTAAATACCAACTTCCCCAAGCAGTTTGGAGAGCTGGCTTCCAGAATATTCAATGCTTTGAGCACTACTGCGATTGTACATTTCTTTAAGGCTGTTGGGTCTGGATTTGTTTCCATCTTCTTGATTTTCTTCTGAGTCATTCCATCAGCTATCCATTCACTCTTTTCAAGTGTGTTTGGTGGCTTTCCAGTGACTTTGGCACTGATTGACGGGATACTGCTGCTGCTGTTCCTAATACGCAGTGGTTGAACCTTCTGAGCTAAGCGGAGTGATGTTGCTACTAATACCAGCCCTTTTGGGCTGCGATTGCAAGGTGCTGTTCTTTGGTGCTCTGTTGCTGGAAGAATTGGTCATTGTCATTCCGATCAGTCCTATTGTGCATGCAACCTGTCCTTTATTGCACCTGGTGCCTCTTCAAGTGTCTACCATTGGTGTGTCTTGCTGTTGCACCAGTGCCTCCTGTAGACAGAAAACTGCTGATGTTCCCGATGAGGGTTCCTTCTCTGTCGTGTCCATGAAACTGATGCTGAAACACAAGGCCACCTATGAGCCACCCCATGTTAACTATTTGGCTCCTTCAGCCACTTTTGATGGTGCTGCCTTTTCAGGTGAGCCTGCACTTGAGGCATCTGTGTACTTCTGCTCCACGGATCTGTCTGCCAATCCTGTCATCGATCTGACGATGTGGATTCATTCCTTGATGAGCTCCCATTCTATGACTTTGGAGACATTCTTCAAGATCTTGATTATTGTTAACTTATTTGATCAGTGGCTTTATTCTAAAGTCTGAAAGTTATGTCAAATTGCCTTCTTCAATTAGATTCACTTTGGCCTGCTGTGCTATTGTGGTTGACATTTTATCACTTTGTATGTTTTTAGCTAGTTTTTAATATGCTTTTAACATGCTTTTACCTCAGAGCATTTTAGCTTGGACTCATACACCTTCTATGGCAACCTCATTTTGGTGCCATCCTTGTTCCGGCAATGGGTAGGGTCTAGTGGTTCCTATTTTGTTTTAATGGGAATCAGGAATCTAGCTGAACCTTCTGGCCTGCAGGTCTGTGCCCCGTCACCTAGTGACTCTTAGCCTGCTTATCCTGTTCTGCCTTAACCATTTATTTTATTCTTTTTTTCAGATGGCTGCCTTTGTTTAGAGTTAGAGCAATGTTTTGATTTGCCTTATCAGTGCCACTCTGTGAAGGCGTCACTATCATCATCAAAACCAAGTGATGGTAGTAGTTATTCACATCATGTCCCTTTCCTACTTACGTATGACAGGAACATAATGTACTTTTGGTCAGAATTATTTATATAATTGCCGCCACAAGCCATCCCCCTTATCTATTGTTTAGGAACATACCTGCATCCGGGTTCCTACAAGATCTGTACAAATACATCTCACACAGACAAAGTTATCAGAGGGAGTCCTACCAGATGCTATCGACACAATCTATGCTGCATGTCGCCTTGATGCAGACCAAGTCTTCGTGTCACCACGGAGTCTGATCTAGAGACCTCTTTCCAAAGTAACAAGGGTTGGGGAGGGGTGCTTCTCATGGACCTGGTACTGGCAGATTAGGTTTATCACACCTAGCAGCCCTTAGGTTAGGGATTAGGTTCCCCAAGCTAGGGTTTTAGGGATTTTACATTTCACGTTTATTGCAAGATGATGGGGGCCTTTGTATTCAGGACTCATCTTCACCATTCTGCTTCGTGCATTGTTCATTATCCTAATCATTGCAGCTCATGCATTTTATTGTAGATTGCAATCTTTTTAATAAATGTATTGAAAACTTTCCTGCATCTCCTTTATTGCTTGTGTTTGACTGAGACTTATTACTAACGTCAGAAAAAGGTAACTTCCTTTCCACCACGACTCTCCTAAGATGTCGCACTCTAGGGTCCATGTGTAAAGGCTGCCAGAAATCACCATTTACTGTTTGGGTTTTTGGTGAGGTACTGCTTGTAAGCGAGGAGGGTTGGACCAACAGTTGCGACTTGTTGTAGGATTGGCCTAGTCTCCTACAAATAAAAGTGCTGTCATCCCTAAACCATCAGTCAACTATGACAACAGGAGGAAATGAGAACATGACCTTTATCTTATGTGCTGACATGACACAGCATAACAGCTGAACCAAAGTTTGTTCCAGGCATACTGTTTGTGAATCTGACCACAAGGGCTCCAACGATGAGTACTCACTACAAGAAATGCGTCCACGTCCCTAAGGTCCCAAAGGCCACCAGTCATTGCAATGACAGTGCGTGGTTGTGTGGGTGTGTAGGTGTGTTTGTGAGTTGGCATGTGAGTGGCTGTATGAGTCTGTGAATGGGTGTGTGAGTGGTTTTTTAAGTCTGTAAGTAGATGTGTGAGTGGCTAATTGGGTGTGTGAGTGGCTATATGGGTGTGTAAGTGGGTGTGTGTGAGTGGCTACATATGTCTGTGAGTGGCTCTGTAGGTCTGTGAGTGGGTTTGTGAGGTGTGTGAGTGTGTGTGTGAGTAGGTGTTTGGGTCTGTGAGCGGGTGTATGTGTTTTTCTTAATTGGGTCTGGATCCACGGATCCACCACGGAGCACACAGGGGTCTGCCTGAGCACTGCAGTGGATCCGTGGATCCTCGTGTGCTAAAAGAAATTTTGAGGACAATTTCTTGCCCACGAGAAGTCCCTCACAGACCCATCCATTGTTCCCATTGTGTCAGGGTACCTCTAACCTGACCCTTTCATTCTCTTTGAAATTTTATTGTCTCCCATGGAAATCGAATCCCGATGCACAAAATGGTGGCTGCAACTTTTCACACAGGTTGCAGTCAGTCAATCACTGCAATGCAGTTGGCACGTGGATCCGCTGATCCTCCACAGTGAATCAGCATCTCTAGATATACATAACTCTTTTTACTTTAATAACTCCAAAACCACTGAAAAGATTCACACCAAATTACAAAAAGCACTCTTTCTGGACCAGTACGATAATTAATATATCTGTACGATAATTATTACATGATTGATTACTTAAAATCATTACATACAAACATCCAAACCCCACAATTTATGAATACCTTAATACAAATTCAAAAAATAAGCAAAAAATAAGTCCAGTAAAAAGTTCATTAAAAAAGAAAAATATGTTACTATTAGACTACTATAATCTGAGCCATTTAAGAAAGCAGGATTCTACTGTTCCAGACCATCAGGTCTACAATACTGGAACAGCTATGCCTGTGCCCCTGTAGCACTTGGATGCTCCACCTGGGGCCCAAGAAACATTAGGAAAGATACTGTAATCTCCTGTGCAGCAGTTTTCTCCCAAATGGGCATTGAAGAAAAGCAAGTCTAGCAGGATATCAGGGATTTACTGGGCAAGCAGCAATCCGCGATGTGTTGGCAATTGGCCACTGGGCCCAGTCTCTGCAGCGATGACTGGGCAGAACTCACCCTGTTAGTGCATTGTAAAGTGTGGTACGTATCTTGTCAATTAGTTTCCCCAGTCTGGCAAGAATCGGTGGTGATTGGGTGGTGAAACACAGGTCCGAGACCTTCTCTGCTGTGTCTGATGCCAATGGCCTGGCACACAGGAAGTAAGAGATGTTGACGTTCACATGTGAGTTTAGGGCAAAAACACATCAAATGCTGCCAAAATCCCCAATGATAATTGTAGAATTGGCAAGATTTTGTTTCAGTGCGCGGCACCCAGGCTGGGTTGAAGTCCACTATATGCAGGGCTGCAAGCCTCATATGAATAATTTTCCTTTGTGTCTTGGTAGAAAGAAGTTGATGAAAGTACAGCTGGGCCTTTCCCGGAGTGTAAAATGCGTCCAGTGCCAAAAAGGGTAGCTTGATGATGTCTTTCTATAGCTTGTTTAAATGAGAATTTCATAACCAGCCCATTGACCGCTTTCTTTCAGGCTGCAAATGGAATTTCCAAGTTGTTCAGACTCGCTTTCTCGATCTCCAGACAGCAGGCAGCCACTGTTAGCTATCGGTGCCGTGGGAAGCGCTCCTCTTCAAAGATTGTTTTAATTTCTGCTTTGAGGGTGGTGTCCAGGGCCCTCAATGTTCTGATGTAATATTTGACTAAACCCCCAAGACTCAGAATGTCTGGGTTCCCAAGGCCTACTTCCAACCTCAACCTTGATCTTCTAGTAAAAGATCTTTTTGCCTGCCGAAATTTAAAAGTACATGAAAAAAGTACCTAATGCGCCGGGGAAAGCTAAGTGGCGTAATTCAAAGCTGGAATCAACTTTGCCCTCAGGACTTTTAACATCGGTTCGGCAGTTGGACTATTTAAAGCTGAATTATGTCGTGTCTGACGGTAGATGACCCCAGCCCCCTTACTCCTAAAATATTTTAGATTAACCTCCGGTTTGCCCACTTTGGAAAGCCAGACATCTAGGTAATTATAATGTGCGGTTGTGGTTATTTTTAATTCTCAAAGCTGACACCGAGCCCAGCTGTTACGTGGGTGGTTCTCAAAAGTGACAACTTTGGTCCTTTCGTGTTTCACCACAAGATTGTTACCTTGGTTGCAACTACTGAGGGAACTGAGGGCTCCCTGCAGGCCAAATCTGGAATGATCCATTTCGACAATGTAGTCTGCATACTGCAGAATTGGGAGAGTCACCTTACCCAATTTAGGAGATAACAATCTGGCTCCATCTGGTGCTTTGCCCAAGTCCGCTGTATACAGGTTGAAAAGTAGAGGGGCCAGCATGCAACCTTGCTTGAGACCATTGTCGGAGGGCAATCTCACTGTTGCCATGACAGGCTTATATTTACCTGGACTAAGGTCCCCTGATATACAGGTTTGATGGCTTTACTAAGTTGGGCGTGGATCCCCCAGGCGGTTAGCTTTGCCCACAGTTTTTCATCATCCACCCAGTCAAAAGGCACACTATAATCCACAAGGCAGCAGAATAATGGGGGTTGTTTAGCCCGGATGGCTGGGTGTGAGAGGTAAGCCGAGGCTGTGATGTCCGTTGTGGAACTTCCGGGTCTGAAGCTGGATTGAAAAAATGGGAGAATACTGTTCTCTTGTGCCCAAGCTTCTAGTTTTTCCAGTAGTCAGGCATAAGCTTTTGCTTCCAGATCCAGTAAGACAATGAGCCAATAGTTTGCCGGGTTGGTATGATCTCCCTTTTTGTATACTGGGAAAAGAACTGACCCTCTCCATGAGTTTGAAATAATTGTGGTGGCGAAAGCTTGATTGAATAGCGGTGTGAGCAACCCCACCCAAAAGGCAGGTGCTGTTATAATGACAGCAGCTGGGATTGTGTTCGGCCCAGGGACCCTATCGATCCTCATTTTGCTGATGATGCCCATCCCTGAGTCCTCTGAGAAGGAAATAGTTTGATAAGCGGGGAGTCTTGAACAGTGGATGGTTAGATAGGATGGTTGATGCACCCAGAGCCTTGGTGTATAACTACTTGACATAGTTCACCCACACCCGTTCCGCCACACCATTCTCCTTGGACTGGCCAGAATTGCCAAGGTTGTTAATGTGCTTTCAAAGACTGACATGATTCTGCTCTTGTAGGAGTGTAAAGATCTTCATCCATTCTGTTTCAGTCCCCTTAATTCTGTTGTGCCAGACAATCTGTCTGTGGACTGCTCTGAGGGATGAAACAGATTGGGCTTGGTTGATTTAGTCACCTCTACATCTTGCCCTCAGGGCTCTTCGAAGACTGCACTCAATTGATAGGAGCTCCATTTTTGGACTATATGAGGAAGATGATTGACGACGGGGGTTTCTCTTGAAGGGAGTCCCAGGGCCTCTCCCCAAAACCTGTTGCAGTTCTGCAACAAGTTCCTTCCCAGTTCTCCTGCGGGGTTGTAATGCAGATTGTGTTAAGAGCTGACTCCTTAATTGTAATCCATTCAAATAATTTTGCACTGAGATTTTTTGACCATTTGATTCTGGAGAGGACCATGTGGCATTCTTCCCCAGTTGACCCCTCAAGAAACAGTAACTGCTAGGAGACTAACGGTGAGCTGCAGCACAGCCCACAGGGGCCTGTGATCACTCTCACCCCTATCATCAAATTACTTAAATTGGAAGACAGCAATTTACTAATGAAAATGTAGTCAATGGTGGAGATGTTCCTATAAGTTGGTAAGGGTTGCCAGAGTGGAATATGTTCTTTTAGTTGTTGCACAGAGAATAGTAGGTAGGTGTCAAAGAGGCTCTGAAGAGGTGGATTTACTGTTGTAAGCTTACAGATTTTGTGAGCCCTGCCCAGAGTCCTGATGTTAAAGTCCCCAACGATGATGGGGGAATAGGATACATGTTTGTTCAGGAGTTCTTCTATTCCGGTTATGAGGGAACCTAATGCCAGCTGCTTTGAATGGTGGGCTGGGTTGACATTGTCAACAGACTACATTGCCCACTCTTGGACCAAATCTAACATAGAAAACACTAAAATGTACATTCAGCATCACAAGACAATATTTAAATAAACTTCTTTTATTTACATACAAAATTAATTAGCATTTTCACATCAAAATACCCCTATCAAAAAAACAAGAAGGACAGAACAAGTGTCAAAAGAAACAGTGCTCGTGTTCAAGAAGAAAGGTCAATCCCACACCTAACCAATAAAAACGAAAATTACAAGACAGCCTGTTGGTTCAACTTTTAACACATTGAATCTTTTGATACAATTATAAGAGTAATAAATCCCCAATAAAGTCCTTCTTTTATCCTAAAAAAACTAAAACAAAAACAAACACATCTAGGCTCAAACATCATCGTCGACGTTTCGACCCCCTCTGGCTCTCGGGCTAGTTCCAGGCTCACATATGGGTCTTCATCAGGACTAAAAAGATAGGGTACCAACTTGTTATAATTCAGTTCTTAAGGCTACAATCCTCTTCAATTGAACTCCACAACGCCTTATATCCCAAACACATGGGGATAATTCTTTCTTCATATTAACACCAACTCTTCAAAAATGAATCCTTTTACATCCAATTGTTTGTGCTTCTCTTCATATTGCAGAATCTATCAATGGCTGGATTAACATAGCAGTTGATCAGCAGTAGCCGGATGGACTTTCGTTTGTTCTATATGGGCCAGATGTGTCATTCTTCACAATAGCGATTACCTAATTAACTTTCATGATGTAGGTCGCAATTTGCGAGCCATTGCGAATGGCTACAATCACAGGGATGGTGGCCTGCTGGGCTCAGCAGACCACCATGTCTGTGATTGCTTTTGAATAAATCAATCATTTTTTTTTTTAAATGCAGCCCATTTTCCTTAAAGAAAAATGGGATGCATTTAAAAATGAACAATGAAAGGTTTTCTTTTCATTTTTTGAGAGTAGGCAGTGGTCCGTGGGACCACTGCCTGCTCTTTCAAAAACGTTTTTGCATGCATTCACAAAGGTGAAGGGGTCCCTTGGGGACCCCTTCCTCTTTGCGAATGGGTTACCACCAATTTGAAATTGGTGGTAACTGCGATTGTTTTGCAACTGCATTCACGGTCACAAAACAATCATACATACCTCTGCAATTTGTCATTAGGAAGGGACGCCCTTGACACTCCCCTTCCTAATACCGATTCGGTATGTAGTCGCAAATTCATTTTGCGATTCGGTAACAAGTTACCGAAGCGCAAATTGGACTTGTTACATACCAAAATGCATTTTTGCGATCACAAACGGCCCATTGGGCTGTTTGTGATCACAAAAATGTTTGATACATCTGGCCCTAAATCTTTAATAATGACCACGTGAAGTGCTGACAGGTTGTATGGATTTCAATGCATCTAGATTCTGGCCATGTTTAATGAATATGGAAGGTCCACTAGACAGCTGGCCGAAAATGTTGAGCTTTACTGCTGGAGTGAAGAACTCATAGTAACCTAAGCATAGGTTCTGTAGACCATGTCTCCTGAAGACATAAGATGTCATCGTTATGAAGACAGTCAAAGACTGAATCAGCACCATAAAATTTCTTAAGGCCGGCCACATTCCATGAACTTATTGTCAGATGTGCGCTGAGGCTAGCCTCCTTGATCTAATTGCATTGTGTTCCTCTATTAGTTGTGTTAGGAGTGCCACCTTAGGGAGCTCCTGGGCGAAGCGCTGTGATCAAGTTCAATATTTATCCTGGAGTAGTAAGAATGCACAACTCTCTATTCACTAGCACATGTTAATCTTAGGGCAATAGAGGGCTTGAGCTCAACAAGATTTGGCCAGTTCTGTGAATTCCTCTGTAATTTACTATGAGTACCACGTACAACTGAATGGAATTGCTCATTTTGAATAGGGGCTCTTAGCTGAAGTGGATATTTCTCCATTTGAGGTAGTTTGATGTCTATCCCACATTCTGCCAGCAGAGGCACTTCCTTAAGCATGGCATCCAGATGAAGTTGTTGGTGCAGTCCTATAATTGTTGGCTTGCCGTGAGAGTCTCTAGGAAGGCTTGAAAACCTGAACCAAGCAAGATCTCTTGATTAAATGAGGGCCAATGAGGGGATGTGCATGAGCAGGCGCAGATCATTGATCCTGTTTAGAATATTGTGTAGCCCTTTAATGGGGTACCTGGGGGTTAGCACTATCTCCGGAACACTTATCCCACCTTTGTATTACTTGGTTCTATATCCTGCTCACTGTTTGCCCAGGTAAAGCTGGTCATGGCAACACCCAGAGCCCCTGCTGCTCAAGGAGCTTTGCAACTAGCTTCAAGAGTTGTCAACACACTGGGACGTGGGGGGGGGGGGGGCGGAGCAGGCCAATCAATAAAGTCCCTGGTGGTGCTTGGACTGAGGTATGTGTAGAGTTTGCTAATGAACATATCCTGAGTGCTGCCATCCTCCTTCCCCTTCCCTGTAAGTGGAGGAGATATTTGATCTTGAGGCATTACAACTTAGGTGCCAGCATCCTCCCTCCTTGTTCTTGTCGGTGAAGGTATTGTGTTGACTTGGGTCAGGCTTCTTGTGCCAGCTTCTTGCCCTCCTTTTTGGGCCTTGAATGTTAATGGAGTTTTGATGCTGGGCCCCCCTCCCACTGAGTCTGCGTGGATATATGGGCCTGGCCTAGCAGGATAGATTGAATAAAGCTGGACAGGACCGTTTGATACTGGGAGGGACTGGGGCTGATTAGTTAACAAAGACAACACTCTTTTAACAGTTTTAGCTCTTTTATTTTATTTTGTGAGTTTTTTCTTGGCTCTCCTGGAAAGTGACGCACCTGGCTGCGTTGATCCTGATAGCCCCTCCGTGATACCTCTAGCATCCATGTTGTCATTACATATTGCTTGGATGCTATTACTATCACTTATTTCAATTACGGTGGTTTGTGAAATGGCCTGGGGAGTTGAGCCCTAATCCCCTAGGGAGGGCAAAGGACTGCCTATTAGGTTTATCAATGGCTCATGGTGCGGACCTTTTTTAAATTGGGCTTCCCAGGCTTTGAGGAGCGTGGACCAACGGACTACTAACTATGAAGGTACCCACTTTACCCCGATTTAAGCTGCAAGTTTAGATAGTATTTCAGGGAGTATTGCCCATTTCTCAATTGGGGCAGGCATTGAACAGGAGCATGTCCACTCTCCATCAGTGGAACAGACTTTTCTCACAATATAATCCACCTTGCTGCTCACTTCCACTAGGCAATGTGTGATTGACTGTAAGATATCTAGCTGCAGCTCCATTTTGGTGGATTGCCATAATAGTGATCTGGCCATGGAAGTTTGTGCTGCACTGATAGAGGTAAGTTGGAGATCTCCCATCCTTTTGATGTCTGGGGATCCAGTGGAGAATTGACTAGTTCCTTCAGGGGATCTGAACAGATTTACACCATATTACAAAAAACACTGTTTCTGGACCAAGATCTAAATTTCTTTTAAATTGTGTGTAATTTCATTCAGCGGTTGGAGCTATTACCGGGTCTACAATGCCTATGAGAACCTGCATAGGGAAAACATTATTTGTGACCTCTTTTTTCTTGGCCTCCCCTTGACGAATCACTCTAAAGCTTTGTAGACAGCAGCTGAAGTGAACGGCAAATTAGTTTTGAAAATTTTGTGAAGATACCTCAACCAGCATTAAAGTTCTTTGCAAAACAAAAAAAGCTCTTCCTATGAAAACTAGGTCCTAACTACAACTACCTACTTATGACTGCCAGCAGGAAATATATACACACACACAAACATATGTATACATATTACACTATCTCTGTTTGCTTGGCTGCCATCCAACACAGGGCAGTCACAGAGTGCGGAAAAAAAGCAGAAATTCACTAGATACGTATCTGCAGACACTCACTCTCCAAGAATGAACACTGTTGGCCACAACTGTTGTCTTGTGAAAATATGATTTATTAGCTGCAAACGTGGACCCAATGCATTTAGGCCTGTAACCTCATGCCTTGCTCATGGATGGGCTTGGTTTCTCAACAAACAGCTTTTAAAGAGAAAGTCATGTGTGCTGAGAAAGTGAGCAACATAAAAAATACAATGGCCTATATTTATATGTGCCTAACGCCATACCAACGCCACATTGGCGCATTTATTTATGCTAATGTGCTGTTGGAAGGCAAAAAAAACGCTGCACCTTATTTACAAAGTGGCGCAATGGTTGCATTGCACCACTTTGTAACCGCTTGCGCCACATTATGCCTGCGCCAGGCATACTGTATGCAAGGGAGCGTTCGGGTGCTAGGGGAGCTAGAAAAATGATGCAAAGAAATCTAAAAGATTTCTTTGCACCATTGTTTTAACCTTTTTATATCACCTGCTAGGTTCAGGGAGGCATTAAAAAGAGGCTCCCATTGTGTTCAATGGGCCTCTGGGTGCTTTGCAGGATTAGGGTCATAATTTTTTACACTAATACTGCAAAGCACCGGACTAGCACAAAAAATTATAACACTAGTCCCCCTGACTACCGCCATGGTGCTCCATATTTTGATTACAGCGCACACATGGTGGCACTGGGTGGGCGTTAAGGGGCGCAAGAAAGTGGCACTGCACTAGGTGCAGCGCCCCTTTTCATAAATCTGCTCCTATATATCTTCATTCCTCTTATTTAGGAGACCTTGCTCACACAACAACAGTAGTGGTACACCATTACTTAAATCGTACCAGACCCAATGAGATAAAAGAACGAATGAAGGAGAAGACATTTGAGTCAGTGCCATCTTAGAGCAGGAGTACAAAAAATAATGGCAATGGTCATAAATTTCAAATTACAAACGCAGTCGAAATATTACTCAAATAAGTGTAGAAAAGTAGAATCATTTTTTTTTTATTACATCTACATATTTATTCAAATATCTTATTCCATATATCCATATATCTTGACTATAGTGCTATTTGAATTCAAACTATTCTTAATATGTACATCATGTGCCATCACATAGATACTTTTCTCTGTTAGACACAAATGACCACCCTTGTGACTCACCCATGAATAAACAGTATAATTCTCTTTATCATTCATGTTACTTTTTTAACAGTATATCTCAGTTTTGATTTGATTGAATATGATGGATATGAACCTTTAAACTGTGAAGCCTTGGATCAAAGATTTAGATCTTTCTGTGTTTCAGTTTAGTTATTTTGACTTTACGTGTATGAACTTTTACCTGTGTTTTCATATTACCATTATGTAGCCATTGTCTTTTATGAGATTGCATGTTTTTACTATTCTGTTTATTAAATAAAATTAATTAAATTTGAAAATAAATATATGGAAAACTTAAAATTACAAACTATATTTTGAAAATGGATAACAATTATATTAACAGTCCTAACATAAAATTAATACAGTAACTAAAACATATTACATTAAGTAAAACAGGATATTCTTTGCAATTATATGATATAAATATTATATTATATACCCAAAAAAATATTCTTGCCAATGATTTTCTGTCTAATAATACTTTGGCATTAACAATATTTTTTAACAGTATTTATGCCCGCATTCTTTAAAGCTCAATATTTTCTCCAAACACCCAATCTGATATGTGCCCCAACTGTCTCAGATGATCAGAAGACCGTAACTGCCACCCTACAGAAAATCAGTGACACAGGGCTGATATTCAGCAGGACATAATTGCCATTTCTTACAGCAAGAAATTGAATTATATGGTTATGTCTTCTCAGGAGAAGGAATCCATCAAAAGTAGAGGAGATCAACTTTTCATCCCGCATTTGCTGTGACAACAGATGCTGAACCTGACTTATACTAGACATAAAGAGGGCAAATGGCAGACAAACAACTGCCAATTACAGAAGATCCCAGTAACTACCCATGGATGGATGTGAACATAGATTATGGCTTCCTGCCAGATGGTCACCACATGCCGATGGAGTCAGATGCAACCTCTCAATTCCCAGTCATCAAGGTAGTGACCTAAACCAATTTTGAGAAACAAGGTTATGGCTAGACCAGATCTTCACCATGTTTGAACAACAGAAGAGGTTCAAAAGTAGTAATTGGCTGCCATTTCAAGGGAATGGATTCAGACTCATTGGAAAATAACACCCTGGTGGCCTCAAGCCAACAAGGAAGTTGAGAGACAAATCTAAGTAGCACAATAATATCGGTATCATTTGACAGTACAATGACTCGATTGGAACTATTTCAAACAGCCCACTCAACATGTGGTATAACACAAAGGTCAGCTTCCTCCAATTTGATGTTAAGTTCTTGAACAATATGGCCTGTACCTTTTGAATATATATCACTGCAGTCACCAACTCCTCATTCACAATCATTCCACTTGCAATAATTGGCAATTCATTGTTCACTAAAGCATCAGCAATGTTTTAGTGAGTTAACATCTCCAAGTTCATCCTGTTCAATGACGATGACCAGAATTTATCAGGTTGCACAGGTATAGGTGTCGGATTTTAGATGCAGGCAAGGCCAATTGTTCCAGTTGTAGACATTCGTCTGATTCTCTCACATTCTTTGACATAGTTCAAGATAACTATCAAAGACAATGTGCAGTTCTTGCAAGATGCACACTGGCTTTGATATCTGTAGAATAGTATGAACGACCTCTCCGAAATTATGCATATTGAAATCTTGACCATTTGCAATTGTGACATATAGTCCACAACAACAGCAGTTTTTAATGAGGACACTTTTTCAAAATGAAATTCTTCTGGTGAAACTTTTTTTAGAGCTCTTGTATGAGTTTGTAATTCACTGGTTTGGTTGCAGCATCGCCATCAAATAATTCCTTTGTTGGAAGAAGATCATGCAACAGAATGACCTTGATAAATTCACCCCTTTCTTTTGCTAAATCCATCTCTCTATATGCTTGTAAAGGTTTTGTTTTTAACCTGTTTTGTAGTGGCTGATTGGACGAAACTCTATGGCAATTAAAGCACAAAAGTTTAGCTTTAGTGATTATGTCAAACAGCTTTTTCTCTTTCAATACAAATCTTTTCTGCTTCAGTTCTGTGTATAGTTTTGATCTAGGTCCCAGGACATCTAGTAGATGTGTCTTTATATCGTTATCCACATATTGTTTTGTCAAAAAGTTGCATGAAATGAGTCAACATGTTTATTAAAATGTTCCCCTCTCTTTCCCACAGGTTCGTGGTGAAGAACAGTTTTACGATGGTCCATTCATTTTGAACTTGTCATCTCTCTGAAAACATTGCAAATAGAAAGGACTTCATGGTAAACTAGCTGCCATTGAACAATATATTCACTTTTATCTGGCCAACAATTCCTTTGCAGCTTTTCCGTGATCTCTGAATCATCTGTTCCAGTTTAATATCTGGAGCCACAGCATTGAACCTTCCCTCTCTGTCTTTCACCACAAAATGTCTTTGGATTAATTGTCTGTAGAGGTATGGTTTTTCCACCTCTAGCTTCTTCACTCTTTCCAAATACCAGGATCCATATCTCAGTTAGTTTATGCAATTGAATTCACAAAAACACAGTAATCAGTGACTCCACAGTCTCCAAGTGCAGCTCCCAATCACCTTCCCGATCAGCATGTACCAAATTTTTCACTAGAACTATCATTTCCCCAGTACTTGCAAAGTTGTAATTTTTCTTCACATTCTTTGACAAACTCTAAGAGCTTGGGGGCATATTTATACTTGGTTTGCACTGAATTAGCGTAATTTCTTTTTATGCTAGTTTAGCGCAAACTTAACTCTGTATTTATATTACGCCTAGCGCCAAAATATTTGAGTTAAAGTCATTTTTTGCCTGCGGAAAACTACTTTGCGTCAATTAGATGCAAGGTAGGCGTTCCTGGTCAAAAAATTACTCTAAGACTCGTGCGCCTTATTTATCCTCCAGTGCAAAAATGGTGCACGGAAGGGAGGCAGGCCTAAATAATGGCACTAAGCTTGCTTATTGCCATTATTTAACGCCTGGGTCAGGGCAGGCGTTAGGGGACCTGTGGACCTTTTTCCATGGTGGAACAAAATGGAATAAGCCCACTACTCTCATACCACCACCCCACCCGACTAACGTCATTCTACATGTTGTTAGCCCACCATTTGCACCAGATTGTGCCATTCCATAAATAAGACGCCCGGCAGGCGTCTTGGAATGGCACTAGCCGCCGGTATACTTTTGTACGCTAAACTGCGGTAGGGCAGATTAGCGTCAAAAAGTATAAATCAGGGCCTTGTTTTTTTTATTTTTACCTGAGTGCATTAAACACTGCCTGGCTTTGCATTATGTCTTTTGAATGAATTGCACCATCTGCCTTGCTCACTTCTGAGATAAGATATGCAAAACCTAATTTGTCATTCTTGTTCCAGAAAGCATTCCAATGCAAGGTTTCTATAGCCTCAGATATGATGAGCATAGCTTGTAGTGAACAAACATAATGAGTTCTGCTAAATTCTGACTGGACAGTTTTGCTTCCAAAGATTTCAGACTCAGTCAGTGCATCATTTATGCCACATCCACGTAGATAACTTCCTGCTCACTGCAATGCAACTTTTGTCATGTGAAAAACACCCATCTTTGGATAAACATCATCAAATTCTACTGGATGGCTCTGAAGAACGTCAGCTACAACACAGAAAACAACTTTATCGCAAAAAATTGGCAGGATACGCTGGTCTTCAAGTGGAGCACGCACATTTTGGAAATATTTTAGAGCTGTGTATATTGCTGCGTAGTTTGAGACTGGAGATGGTACTACTGGTAAAAACCCAACCTTTTTCAGTGGGGCAATAGTCTGGGATATCAGAGAATGAATTCCAGCCCGCAGAGGAACTTGCTCTTCTTCATTCTTTAGTCCGCACCAAATAAGCAATATGATAAATTCAGTTAAGTCAGCTTTGCAGACTGCAGCATAAGATCCATGTCCTCGGCCACTCTGAAACTTTCTGGTAGACTGGGACGAGTTGATGGCTTGTAGTGATTTTGCAAACATTGGCAAGGCAGTTTGGTTGTAAATTTGCAGCTTTGTTTATGCCCATAGCTGACACAACTTGTTTTCTAGTAGCTACTTCATTGGTACAGTCTTGAAAAAGCACCTTTGCAGTTTCTTGTGCACTGATGTTCGAGACAAAGAAGAGCTGTCTTCAAAATCAAAATTATCAAGAGCAGCCATTGTAAATACTTTCCTGGTAAAGTGACTTGGAAGTGGTGTGCTGTAGGATTCACAAGAGTTTATAGCATGAGCTGCTAACATGTTCCTTCACCATATTATGTCATAACTTGTTGATACATCAATCCTGTTCATTGAAGTGATTAGCTCTGTACTTTTGCACTTGTCATAGATTGCGTGGGCAGTCATCATGTGTAGTGAAGTTTTCTTTTTGCCGTGATGTAATTCATAAAACATGATTTGGAAAAGACAGTTCATTTGCACATCATAAGCCTATCGGTCTTCCACTTCTTTGCTTATATCTTCAAAGCCATCATCAATCTTGTCGGCTTCTGGTCAGAACTCAAGAACTTTAGTTTGGAACAGTTTTGCTATGCTGATATTAAACAATGATGTAGAAAATGTTAATACCCCATCAGGCATTCTCATTGACTCCTATGATTTTCAGAGCTCAGCTCCATCACAAAATGTGTCATTAAGTCCAAAACCTAAATCTTTCAGGACGTTTGTTAAAATGGTTCCTGCTGATTTTACTGCATCCTGTGATATTATTTTTGCTACAAGAACCTCAGGAGTCAAATCAGCTGAGAACACCATAAGTGGCTCATTCTTTTTGTTAGACTGACAAAAACAAACTCTGTCATTGTACGTTGTCACCAGAAAAATCTTAATTTCATTTTTATGGATCAATACAGTTTCATCAATGTTGAAAATTATTTTTCTGATCTCACTGAGTGTGAACCCGTAGCCAGCACTCAAAAATGGCTTTAAAACTTAATTTGCTTCTTGAAAGAGTGCAAACTTAACTGAAGGCTAGCGGTTACGTTGCGACTAGGAGCTAATAGTACATTCATATTTTCAATTGTATGCATGCATGCAGTTTGGGTGGACATACAAATCTGCCAGAAATACATTCATCTGTTTACATCAGCTACTCAGCTGAAAAATTAATCTTGGAAGAAACTAGCTGCAAATAAAAACATGTTTGCCCTTTGAGACTCACATATTCTGTACTTTGTTCTTTCATCAATCCCTATGGCCCTTGTTCTGGCTTAACCACAGATGACACATTGAAGATCCTCTGCTTTCTGATCAGTTTGTTGGAGGTGGATGAGGGGTAGCCACCAATCTTCAAAGTGCCTGGTAATTGGTTTTGGTTATCATCACTTTCACAGAAGTCTCGGATTCTTGTTGTGATTCACTGGTTTCTGCTATTTTGTTGAAAATGTTTTTCCAGACTTTTTCCCATTGTGTACGACTTGTACCACTTGTTACAATGAAAAAATATTTGATCCTCGTCACCACTTTCAATCTTTTGGGAACTTCGTCTTGCTGTATTTCTGCAGCATTTCAAACTCTATTCTGTCCAGCTGCAGTTGATGTTGCAGTTGATATTAGCTTTTCTTTCGGATACGTTTGCCATGTGAGACACTTTTCTTTGTTGAAGGAGTTCTCAGAGTTTGTAGTTAGCAACCCTCTGTCATGACCTATAGCTTCTCTGCTACCACCTGCTTCTCTCATGTTTATGAATTTGAATCAACAGAAAGCCTGAAACAAAAGCACTATTGAAATAAATTATCAATATGATGGTGAAAACACATGATTATAAAGCCGCTATTTTGGAAAATGGTGGAAGGGTTGCTGTGATTAGTTATTTTCTGTCCCTAAGACTACCTGAACCCCAAAACCTATGTTTTGACACCTAAATGAAGTTTATAGATCTCATGGTTCCTGAAATATTACATCATCACTGCAACACATTGGTCAGTTTTAAAAAAGTCATCAAGAAAAAATAGGCCCGGATTAGCAATGTCTACCCAAGCTAAATTACTTCTCTAATGATACAAAAACACAAATGAAAAATAAAAATCTCTGGACAACTATTTTTTACGAAGGTATATTAAGGGGCCAGGACTAACTGGGAATGGGACATAAATGTGTCCCTTTTAGTAAAACTGCACCATGAGGCACAAATAATTTGTTTAGTGTCCTTCTTAGTGAAGGTGCGTCTGAAGGACTCATTAATTAAATCTGCATTTCTATTCAGAATTTTAACTAAGGGTCTGCCAAAACTGTGTAACTTTCTTGTGCGTACTTATACAAAACTGTGGGAAAATTATGCACTATATTTTAACATGAAATGCATCCTCAAGTGTGGACATATTTTGCTCCAAACAATAGCTCCATAAACACAAGCACAGCAAACAACAGCTAAAACAGCCGCTTGTGTTCTGTTGTTCATGTTGGTCCTGTGCACTTGGATTACATTTCCACAGTGAACATCTTGTAACTAGGCAATGTGGCATAATAACGTAATTTCATTTTACTAGAGTAATGTGAAATTACTGAAATTAGATTAGATTATGTGTCACATAAATTTTGTCAGGGGCTAGTGTTAATATTGAAGCTGCTTAAGCATGCTTCTCACCTTAAACCCAATGATCTATAGTACACCAGTGTACTATTCACTTAGGCTTGCAATCACATTTTATTTCCTCCTTCATTACAAAGAGGTAGAGTAGTTGTAGAACATTTTATATTATACATATCTAGGCATAACATATAATCCACCTATGTGAAAATTACTTCGGTTTTTCATCTGTGCTGCTCAATTTGTTAGCTTGGTGATATCATGACCCAAGGATCGCACGTACCTCTTGGTGAGCACCTGAAGTGCCTCTCTTCAACCTCCAATAACAGCAAAAACACATAGCAGATGACAGCCAAGTTTTGTAAATGATTAAATGGTTCTGCATAGTAATTCTTGCACATAAACTTTAGCAAGGGGAGCTTTTGCTATGCTATAATGAACCTAAGTGTTTCTTGTTTTCAGTGTTTATTTTTGTGGAATTCAGCTATGTTTTTCAGTGTTTTCCAAACCTTTTAAAATCAGTGTTTATCAGTGTTCATTCACCTGCCTAACTCCAAAAATAGACAAAAACCTAGTTTTGTCAGCGTTTATAAAGCATGTTGCTTTTTTCAGCGATTATTATAACACACATATTTATTTTAAAGGAGAGGTGTTGCAGTGTATGTAGTGTCTTCCCACTGGCATTGTGTCCAATGGACCCTATGGCAGACCATGCTAACCATAATAGTCTGTGTATTGCTTTGTCACTGTCACTCTTATTCACAGACTGTCCCCACACGCCCTCTCTTAAATCCCATTACCTCTGAAAGTCACTATGATTACTCTTGCTGGTTTACAGGGCTATTAGTCGATTAAGAAAGTCTGAGTGCTTTATATACACGTTTTAAAAAACATGATTCTGACACTTTTGGGGGCTTATTTACCTACCAATTAACTATTATACCAATGTAGAGGTAGTCAGCCTTGTGAATAGCATCGTTCCTTGCAGAACGGTTATAGTTTTGAATGACTACATATTAATGTGTAGTGCTGCATTCTAAAACACCTGAAATGTGATATTTACAGCATGCTTGCCACTGCTTTTTTGCTCTTTTTGTCGGACATTATGAACCTGATGTTGCTTTGTTGCAAAGAGGTTCATTGCTGCCAAATGTCCCCATGTCAAGTGTCGCACTCTAGGTCAGTCCTGACTTTGTAACTGACGTTACATTATATTGTTGACTTGAAACTTTCCCTTGCAATTATGGGCTTAGAATCCCAGCAGTAAATTGCAGTTGGCTTAAAGTCAAGATTACCTGAATGTGTCAGCCATTAGAATGAGACTCCATTTAGCTATGAGTTTTCGTTATCATGCCGCTTTGATATATGGAAAGCCTTGTGTCATGTTTTCACCTCTGTCCCATGCACACGGTACCATCTCACTTTAGTGGCTACCTGTAGCTACACCTTGCATTGCATGTTTGAAGCCTACAGTGTTTGGAAGCTAACCTTTTGTTAATAAAGATTTATGAGCAAAGGCACCTGATGAATTAAAGGGTTTTTACCCGTTGTGTGTCTATGGGAAATATGACTGTCTACACTGGACATTATTCCTATGAGCCAGCCATTTCACCGACCAGTGACAGAAGTAAATACTCCCTAAACATCATCATATAATCTTAATACTCCCAGATTTCTTGCAACCAGAGCAAACCTGAAAACATACTTCTAAACCATGCACCTGTAATCCAAAAAAAACAAAAACTGGAAGAAAAAAGACAAAGGACAAAACGTTTTAGTGACATCCTTAAACCAGAAAATACGAGCAGATTGTTCTTAGATCAGTCTTTCCTGCTGCTGCTTTATTTAACATAGTCACATTAAGTTGGCCCTTTCAGGAGAGAAAAAGTGACACATTCCATGTCACTTTGTTTTCTTTGAATGGTGTTTTAGTTTATGGATGTGCATGTGTTTATCAGTGTTTATATGTTTACACTGATAAGAGGTATTTGTCTTTCTGTGGGGTTGTATTAACTATTTTAGGTTTAAAACGAAAACAGTAAAGCCTCAATGTACCTTGCCAGTGTAGGGAGGAACAAGGGGGCTTTTCCTCTTTCAAGGGGGGTAATTATTGTATTTTATGTCTAACACTATCATCAGGTCTCCCCATAGGCATCTATAACCACAAGCTCACCTTTTTTTGCTGCTTCTAAATACCTCCCCCCTCAGCCTTTTCTCACCTTTAGATGTTGGCCAGTCACAGTCTAATCATCGGTTCCACCCCCACCTTTCAGATTATAACAAATTCTGTGTTTTGCCAACATAAAAGCCAGGCCTATCAATCTGCAACTGTCCTTCTTTTTCTTTGGCCTTTGTAGGCTGTCTAGCCCGTGGGGAGCTGGAGCACTGGCATCTTTGCAAGCCTTCCTGCTAGAACTCTGGGGAAGCAACAGTGGGTGTAGATTATGTAGTCCAAATCCTTTTAGGCCACAAGCAAATGGATCACTGACTTTATTAATGCCAAGAGTGAAGTTCCAAATGTTTAAGTCTCATATCCAAAGAACTGCAGGGCAGCACACTGCAGAGCAGGCAATATCTCAAGCATTTTCACACTGCCCACCGTGAATACCTGACTACAAAAACTGAGGCAGAAAATAATTTGGGCAGGGAAATCTTTAACATTTTCATTAGTTTTCTACAGCCGCAGGCCAGCTGTTGGTCATTTGTTCCCTCGCAGGAGCTTTGTCATGATCTGTCCTTATTTTTTCAGTGGCTAATTTGGAATGCTCGCATTGCAGTTCTTGTGCACCTAACAAGGCTTCACTTGCTACCTTTCTTCCTCTTTCTGTGTTGAAAGTAGAAGCAATTATTCCCACTATTGAATCTGACCCTACTCTGGATTCCTGTCCCTCCTAGTTTTTTCCTGACATCCACTGCTCTTGCTCCTTTAGTGGGAACCCTTTGCAACATCTCCATCTCTATGGCTGAGGTTCCTGTGTAATGAAGGCAGGCATAAGTTCTTCCACTCTTAAAAAAAAATTCAGATTCTGTAGCATTATCATCCAGTCTCTCGGCTCCCTTTTCCAGCTAATCTATCGGAAAAAATGATCTATTAACAGCTATGTAACTCCCTTGAATCCAATCAGATTCTGATGCCGTGCAGTCCAGCTTCCGGGCTAATCACAGCATGAAAACGGCTTTGGGGCAGTGACAGACAATTTGAGAGTGATGTTGGGCAAGGAAGGTTCAGCAGTCTTGGTCTTTTCAGACCTGTCAGTGGCCTTCTGTTTTATATTGTTAGTTTCAGACAAGCCCTTAAATGACTTGTATTTATTTTGACAGACAGGAGACAAACTGTCTCTCGCCCCTTTTATGTTCAAAACCATTATGAGGATATGTGGAACGCCCCACCCTGGGGCCCACTCTTTTAAACATATAGGGCCTCATTATGACCCTGGTCGGACCGCTGCCAAAGTGGTGGTCCGATCGCGACATTATGACCGTGGCGGAGCCACCATGGTTGGACTGCTGGCACTGCCAGGTTGTCTCAATCCGCCAGGGCAGCGCTACTTGCAGCTCCTGCCCTGGGGATTACGAGTCCCACCATGCAAAAGCTGGCGGAAAGGGGCTGCCGGGGGCACCATGCGGGCCCCTGCACTGCCAATGCAGTTGGTATGGGTAGTGCAGGGGCCCCCATGGACGCTTTTTCATAATTCGGGCAGTGGAAAGCGCAACAGGTGCTACTGCACCTGCCGCATTGTCACATTGCCGCCTGCTCAATTACAAGCCAGCATCAATGTTAAGGCCCTGTTCACCACAGGGCCAGCAGGCAGCCCTGCAGTGAACTCCTAATAGGGCTGGCGATGTTCTGGACGCACAGGTGGACCTGATGGTGGTACGAGTTTGGCGGGCAGTCTCTACCGCCCACCAAACTCATAATGAGGGCCATAGTTGCTTCCTTTGTTTGAATTCATACTGCTCTTTTGAGACAATTTCTTATGAAGGCTACATTCAAATCAATGTGACTATAGTTGACAAGGCATCTGATTCACAAATTAAGGTACAGGTTTACATGACAGGTCTTCTGCCCTGGATACACTCAACCTGCCTAAAACCCAATTCTGAGAAGACAAGGTGCTTCTATTTCATAAGCACTCAGGCAATTGGTTGAACAAGTCATGCCTTTTCAAACTAGGATTGGCTCTTTAACCATTGCTGGCAGTAAGGATTCAAGATGCTTTTGACAAAGAGCTCACTGTGTCTCAACTAGTTCGTAAAATGGCAGCCACCCAGTGGCGGTTTCTGTACATGGGCGTCAGGGCTCCGCCCCCTTTACAATCATAATAAAAACAAAGCAATAATTTTGTTTAAATTAAAAAAAATAATACCCTTTTTTGTAACTTTATTAAACAGGAGGCACTATCCCGCACTCACCAGCACCAGCATTGTTGTTGTTGCTGTGCTCGACACTGCGGACAAGTGACGTGACATCACGTGATCACTTTAACTGCTCCCCTGTAGGCAGGCCCAAAGTGAGTCTATTTGCCAGGCTGACAATCTCACAGCCCTGAGGCCTGTGAGGTCATCAGCTCAGTAAAGACCCAGCATCAAGGCCTAGTCTCCACCCCTGATGACGCTAGGTCAAGTTAGCCCTAGGCATTTTTTATTTATGCCCTGAAGCTCTTAGTCTCCATGTCGATCAGGGAGTGGAGAGCATTGTCGCCCCATCCTTTCCCAACTTCCCACAGGGCATGGGCGGGACCTCACCCCGTGACGAGCTGGGAAAGGGTGTGGCAGGTGGGAAGACCGAAAGCACTGCAGGTTCCTGTTGTGAGTTGTGACTCTTCGTTGATGTGGTTAGTACATATATCTGAAGGAGTCTGGTCGTCACTCGGCAGATCAGCACCAGATAAGAAAGACCTTAATAAAGAAATTAACAGCTGCTGGGCCCAGGCCCATTTGGTTAGCTCTAATTGGGCCCACATTACCTGGGGTGTACTGGGACCGAAAGGGGGAGGAGGTCACGAAGTGTGTGTGATTTTGCCTCAGGATTGGTCTGCGTCTCAAGTGCAAAGACGTGCCCTTCAGCGCAGACTCCTCATTGAGGGAGCATTTAGTTTCACCTTGATTTATAAACACAGTCGGATGAAGCTAGCCTGCTGCCCTGGAAGCCCACTCACTAGGAGGGTATTGCCTCGTTAGCGACTCGAGGTGGCCACAACCATTGCACTGTGTCCCATTCTCAAGTCTAAATGGGAGCTAATAAGGATATGCAATTACGTCACTTGCAGTAGAATCAGCAGACGTGATGTCACACCCGATGAGATCCTTCCTTTACAATGAACAGGCATAGTTACTGTACATTTTGAGATACAGTATTTATTATATATGTGTAAATGTAAAAATATGTATACAGTGCAGTGGCGGGTGGCGGGTGGCAGCTTTAGGAGGGAGGGGGCGGGCGGGACACACACACACACACACACACACACACACACACACACTCATTCTTTCATACACAGACACGCACGCACATCCATTAACAACACTCATACCATTCAAACATGCACGCATGCACCAAACATTCATTTTAAAAGATAGCACACACTCATTCTTTCACACACACACAAGCACGCACGCACATCCATTAACAACACTCATAACACTCAAACATGCACGCGCGCACCAAACATTCAATTTAAAACATCACACACATACACACACGCACACACACACACTTACCTTCAGCCTTCAGGTCCCAGGAGGGTTGGGACTGCTGCCTTCCCTCATTGGCTGACCTTAGGTCAGCCAATGAGGGAAGGCAGCAGTCCCAGCCTCGTCCCAGAGTGGGATGGGGTCAGTGAGACTGCTGACCCCACCCCACTCTGTGACGAAGTGTCACTGATTGGCACTCGCCCTGGGCACTTCAGGGCTTGAACCTGAAGCGCCTAGGGAGAGTGTCAATTGGTGACACTTTCCTCGTCACTCAGGGGAGGGCCTTGAGGCACCTTTGCTGAGCCGAGGAGGCCACGCCCATAGGCGCTGTGACCTCCTAAGCCCAGCAAAGTTCAGCTCAGACAGCCAGGAGTGTGCGTAAATCGCGCATGTCTGCTCCTGGCTGCCTGAGCTGAACATGGAGAGTGTCTGTCAGGCTGACCTTTGTTCAGCCTGACAGACACCCTTCATGAGGGGCAAAAGGTGGGGGGGGGCGTCACTGATACAGTGTACATATTTATATCTAAAACAAACAGGTATCTACATCAACTTGTCTAATGCAAAACAGTGGTTTTCGGATACTAGGTGAGTCAACATGTAAAGAATGAATACACCATGCATTTATAAACATTTACTCATATTGCATGGTATGAAATGATGACCCAATGTATGTATTTAAGCCCTCATTATAACCCTGGCGGTCGGTGATGAAGTGGCAGTAATACCGCCAACAGGCCGGCAGTAACTACTGCCAAATTATGACCATGGCGGAAAGATTTCCGATAGAGAGTCAATGTACCACACCAACCGCCAGAGCGGAAACAACAGCCACCACAGCAGTAGCCGCCTACAGCCGGGCGGAAGTCAATGTTGTGCCCACTATATTAAGACTCTGAAAACCGCCACCTTTTCAAGGGTGGTACCAATGACATCAAAAGCCAGGCGAAAACTTAGATCGGAAGGGAAAGGACTCACCATTGGAGACACAGGAAACAACCACGCCGCTATGGAACCTGAACTGCATGTCTTCCCGATGATCTTCTACGTTCTGCACCACCACAAACACTAACGCTGGCGAAGATGATGATGGTGAGTACAGCCGCCTAGCACACAAGAGAGGGAGGGAGTAAAAATAGAGTGACACACACATGGACAACACACACCCCATACACACAACCACATGTACAAGAAAGCAAGTTACTCCCCCTAAATCTGCTGAATAATGCAAGTAGAAAACAATTTCGCAAAAGTGTTTGTAATGAGATCAACACAGTATGAAAAATAAGTTAGGCAAGATAATAGATATATACACATGTACAGAAAAAGGGACACAGCCCAGCCCACAATTTGGGTAGGCCAAAGGCCAAGGCCACATATGTCACCTGCTTCAACACAGAGAGAACACTGCAGGGACATCAGTTGGTAAATAGGCAGGCACCTCAGGAGGATGGGGGGCACCTCAGCCTGGGGATGTAACAAGATCACTGGTTCTGGAGGGGGCAACATGCCCTGTGCTTGGTCCTCTGGAGTGCAAGGCCACAGTCTCTCAGGTGGGTGACTTGCCCACTGGTTCTGGAGGGGGCATCATGCCCTGTGCTTGATCCTGGGGAGTGATGGGCCACATTCTCTCAGCTGGGTGTCATACTCACTGGTTCTGGTGGAGGCAACATGCCCTGTGCTTGATCCTGGAGAGTGATGGGCCACAGTCTCTCATGTGGGTGTCAAACCTACTGGTTCTGGAGGGGGCAACATGTCCTGTGCTTGATCCTGGGGAGTGCAAGGCCGCAGTCTCTCAGCTGGGTGTCTCGCCCACTGGTTTTGGAGGGGGCAGGCTGTACAGCAGCCCATTGAGGCAAAATTACCTTCCATCCGCCAGCAGTGATGGCTGCACAGTGGTAGTATGGTGGTGGGAGCTCCCTCATAGTTCCTGGTCCAGGCCCCTTGGTCTTCCTGCCTGCTGGGGAAGGCTCCTTGGTCTTTAGGGTGACAGGTGTAGGCTCCTTTCCCTCCTTGCCTGCTGGGGCAATCTCCTTCCCCTTTAGGCTGGCTGGTGCAGGCTCCTTCCCCTTCAGGACATGTGGCCTGGAACCCTTTCCACCACGAGTGCGTGCGGTCACGTGGACTGTGTGGCTGAGGTGCTTGGCTGGGTTCTTCCTACCCTGGCCATACGTGCAGGACGGAGGGGAGGGGGGTAAAAGGTCAATGTTGGATAGGAACAGTTTCTTAGGGACATTGGGGCGGGAATAGGGAGAAGGAATGGGAGTGGAGGATGAGGGAGTGGTTGTTGGAGGTGTCTGTCTGCTGCTTTTAGGTGCAGGTGCATGGGCTGTATGCTGTTGTGAAGTGGATGGCTGTTGGGTGTCTGAGTGCTTGCGTTTGTGTGTTCTAGGAGGGGGGTACAGACATAGTGGGAGAGGACACAGGGGACGTGTGCATGGCTGTTGTGGAGGTGTCTGCCAATGGGGTGTGTGTTCTGCTTGGTGTGGTGATGCCGGTAGTGTATGATGATGTAGTGCATGCAGGTGTGAGTTTGGACGTAACTGGGTGGGAGGAGGAGGAGAGGGGGAGACAGTGGAAATAGTGGATGTTGGTGTGTCTGCAACTGGATGGTGTTTGTGTGAGTGCCTGTGGGATGAAGAGTGGTGCTTGTGTTTGCCTGTGACACTCTTGTATGTGTGCTTGGGATAGGCTGTGGTTAAGGGGAATGGGACTGGGCAGTGGAAGTTGGAGGGCGGACGGTAGAAAAAGGGACAATGGCTGCCATCAGAGAGGAGGCAAGAGTCTGAATCGATCTCTGTTGGGCCACCAATCCAATATGAATGCCCTCCAGGAATGCATTTGATTGCTGCATCTGGGCTGCCAGCCCCTGGATGGCATTCACAATGGTTGACTGCCCTACAGAGATGAATCTCAGGAGGTTTATAGCCTCCTCACTCAGGGCAGCAGGGGTCACTGGGGTAGAGCCTGAGGTGCCTGGGGTGAAGGAGATGCCCACCCTCCTGGGTGAGTGGGCACAGGCAACACGATGAGGGACTGCTGTGAAGACGGGGCTGGTACGGGAGGTGGCAGCTGTATCTGGGGTGGTCACAGAAGTGTCTGTCATCACCAGGGAGCTTCCATTGGCGGCGGTATCTGTGTCCGGACTGTCCCGTCCAGTCTCCGCTGTGGTGCCCCCCCTCGCCCTCCGTCCCACTGGTGCCCTCAGCGTCAGTGGACTCTGCCCCCAGGGAGCTGGGGATGCAGCTCCCTCAGTCACCGGTGCCCATGCTCCTCCGCCAGATGATGCTAATGCACATAAGGACAGGATGACAAAACAAAAACGGAGGAAAGAGACAAAGGATACACTTGGTCAGTGGCTGCACCAACACCACCACTGGTGACGCAATAGGTATTGCACTACCAGAGAAATAGTTAGCGGCCAAAGCATGGTGAGGGGCACACACCGCCAAATGCAGCACACCTGGGACCCATGCAGCCCTGACCAGTAGTGGATGCCTACGAGCTAGGTAGCTAAATTTGCCCTTCTGCACCCTAGCCACCAGGAGACCTACGCTGCAAGGTCTGGCTTATGGGCACCCACTGACACACATCCCCCACCCGGGTACCACCCTACCATGCGTAAGTTGTAATGATGGGCACTGTACTCACCCCCTTGTGGCTGCTGTGATGCTCTCAAGCGCCCATCCAGCTCGGGTTAGGCCACCGCCAGTATGCGGGCCATCAGGGGGGTCAGGGTCCCACGGGCACCCCTTCCTCATTGGACGGTCATCCCCAGCTGGGCCTCCGCCTTCTTCCATGCCCAGCATCTCAGGTCCTCCCGCCGTTTTCGACAGTGGGTGCTCCGCCTGCCATAGACCCCCAAGGTTCGTACCTCCTTGGCGATGGCACGCCATATGTCCTTATTTGGATGGGCGCTGACCTGCAGAGGCAATAGACACAGGAAAATAGATTTAGACAAACAGGTCTGCCTGTTACACTTATGGCCCACCATAGTCATTTCCATCACCATTTACACACACATGGCTCAGCGCACATCCTGTAGACCACCCAGAGAATATCCACCCACCCTCCTTACACGAGGCCTTCACACACACAACTCCATGCTTTCAAGCCACATGCATCATGCTCACAGTGTACTCACCTGTTGGTCTGGAGGCCCATACAGCAGTCTGTACTGGGGTAGGACCCCATCTACCATTCTTTCCAACTCCTCCGAAGTGAAGGCTGGGGCCCGTTTCCTAGTCACACTGGCCATGGTATGTTGCAGACACAGGTCACAGCAGCACATGCAGTGTAGGTCCTCTCCTATGGAAGGTCAGGTAGCAAGTGAGGAATCTGATAGGAAATGGTGGTCACGTCTGCGGCGGTGCATACCGTCACCGCCGGGGTAGATCACCATTGGCCACTGTACCCAATAGGGCCCAATTATAACCAATGAGGAGTTGCGCGGCGGTTTCCGACCGCCTCCAGCAAAGGTGCACAACGTCAGAGGAATTACCGCACTTCCACCTGTCCCTCCACACGGGATAGGCAGACACCATTTCGGAGGGGAGGGCAGGCCCTGGAATAATGCTGCGTTACACGAGAAAATAGGACATACTGGACAAATCACAATGACCCATTACGTGTTTACAGAATGCAAAGTTCTGTTGTAGCTCCATTGTTCAGTGTGTGACCGGATCCTCACTCTTGTGTCCCTTAGATTGTTACAGCTGCTGATAAATAGGAGATGGAGACATACCCCTGTGTACAGACCTCTGGTGGACTTGGCAACACTGGAGGACAGGCACATTATCCTCACCTATAGACGGGACAGGACCATTATCACAGAGCTGTGTGCCCAATTGGAGCCTGACCTGATATCTACTATCCGTCACCCCACCCCACTGGGATCCCCCCTTTTGTGCAAGTGCTATCTGTACTCCATTTTCTGTCAACTGGTTCTTTCCAAGTGACAGTGGATTTGGCAGCAGGAATGGCACAGCCAATGTTCTCAATAGTGCTGACAAAAGTATTGTCTACCCTGATAAAACACATGTTCAGCTACATTGTTTTCCCCCAGGTTGAAGATTTGGCCACAGTGAAGGCCGAGTTCTATGTAATGGGACATATCCCCAACATAATTGGGGTGACTGAAGGAACACATATTGCATTTGTCCCCCCCCTGCCAGAATAACAGGTGTTCAGGAATCGGAAGAGTTCCACTCTATGAATGTACAGATGGTGTGCCTTGCGGACCAGTACATCTCCCACGTCAATGCTAAGTATCCTGGGTCGTTGCATGATGCCTTTGTCCTGAGGAATAGCAGCATCCCAAATGTGATGGCCCAACTACAGGGGCACATGGTGTGGCTAATAGGTGAGCCCTGGTGCCCACCCAGTATATGTTGGTGCATGGGTATGGTGTGGGCTATATTGGATAGTGTGTGGCTAAATGTTGTCCCTCAATATTTGCAGGTGACTCTGGTTACCCAACCTCTCATGGCTGTGAGGAATGTCAGGACAAGGGCAGAAGAACGTTATAATGAGGCACATGGGCGAACCAGAAGGATAATTGAAAGGACCTTTGGCCTCCTGAAGGCCAGGTTCTGGTGCCTCCATCTAACTGGTGAATCACTGTGCTACTCACCAAAGAAGGCCTCCCAGATAGTGGTGGCATGCTGCATGTTGCATAACTTGGCCCTCAGACGCCATGTCCAGTTCCTGCTGGGGGAGGAGGCTGGAGAGGCCCGTGTGCCAGCAGTGGACCCTGTGGACAGTGAGGATGAGGAGGCAGAGGATGAGGATGAGGACAACAGAACATCTGTGATCCGACAATACTTACACTGACACACAGGTAGGACAGTGTTACTTCACATTTCAATTACATTTTTTTGAATTTGTGTGGCAATGGCATGCTGATATTTCCCACTTCTATGTCCACTTACTGTTCCCTCTGGCAATTCATTTTGCAGATATTGGTGACCTCAAAATTACACCTGTGTGGTCACTGCAGCCAGCTACAGGTCATTAATCTATGCTCATTTTCTGTACAGTTTATTTGAGATGTTTGTACCTGTTTCAATGAATACATATTTGATATTCATGACATAGTCCAAACTTCTTTTTTTCCAAGGGTGTTTATTGAAGTGCTAAAATATGGAAGGCAAGTGCAATGGGATGGGGTGATGATGGAGGAAAGTCCAGGGTATTGTTCCAGTCTGTTTGTAGCACAGGTGCACTGTCCAAGGGGACATAGGAAGGGGAGCAGTGGCAGTTCAAGGTGGACAGGGTGACAGGGTGGGACACAAGGGTGACAATCAGGAGAGTCTCATTTCCTGTTGGGGGTCTTGGCAAGTGTCTCTGGCTTCTGTCTGGATCACAGGGAACGTTTGAGGGGTGGTTCACCTCCTGCAGGGGAAGGGGTGCTGGTGGCCTGTGAGTCCTGTGGTGGGGCCTCCTGGCCACTAGCGGCAGCAGAAGTGGAAGGCCGTTCAGATGTCTGGCTAGTAGCAGGGGACTGCTGGTGTGAGACTGCCTCCCTCATAATATTGGCCATGTCTGCCAGAACCCCTGCTATGGAGATTAGGGTGTTGTTGATGGCCTGCAAGTCCCCCCCTGGTACTGTACCTCCTGCAGCCACCTGTTCTCCTGCACATTGTCCAGGATCTGGCTCATCGTGTCCTGGGAATGTTAGTAGGCTCCCAGGATCTCTGCAAGTGCCTCCTGGAGAGTCGGTTCCCTGGGCCTGTCCTCCCCCTGCCGCACAACACTCCTCCCAGTTTCCCTGTTGGCTTGTGCCTCTGTCCCCTGAACTGCGTGCCTACTGCCACTGACCCCAGGTCCCGGATTGTCTTAGGTATGAGGTGTGGCCTGGGGTCCCTGTAGAGGTGGACACACTGCTGATTGACGTGTCCTGGGGACAGAGGTGTGGGTACGCTGGATGGTTGCTGTGGTGGTGTTTCCTGATGGGGAAGGCTCTGTGGTGGTGTGTGACTGGGCCTGGGTAACCGGCTGTCCAGTGTTCCCTGATGGGCCAGGTAGGTCATCCAGATCCTGAAGACCAGAGTTGCTGTCATCACTGTGGGCCTCCTCAGTTGGGGGACTGGATATTGCTGGCACTGACATTGGCTGGGGTACCTTTGGGGATGTAAATGATGGGTTATGGTTTCTGTGTCTGACATATTGTGCATCTGTGGCTTGCCCTCCTTGTTTGGATTTGCCCAGGCAAATTTCACTGGTGTACATTGGTGTATGGTGGGAAAGTTAACCCTCTATAGTGTGCATGCTTTAGTGATGAGTGTGTATGCAGGGCTGTGAGTGGTTTCTATGCATTGCTAGAGCATGCAGGGCTTGGCATTGAGATGAGTGTAATGTGGGGTGTGTGGGAAGTGGTGGAGGGATGGGACTGAGGATGCGGGTATGTGATGGCATGCAGGAAGGGGGGTGATAGAAATAGAGAGTTGACTTACCAGAGTCCAGTCTTCCTCGGACTCCGGCCAGGCCCTCAGGATGCAGGATTGCCAAGACTTGCTCCTCCGATGCTGTTAGTTTTGGGGGAGAGAGTGGGGGTCCACCGTCAGTCCTCTGTACAGCAAGCTGGTGTCTTGCTGCTATGGAGCGTGCCTTCCCCCATAGGTCGTTCCACCTCTTCCTGATGTCGTCCCTACTTCTTGGGTGCTGTCCCACGGCGTTTACCCTGTCCACGATTCTCCGCCATAGCTCCATCTTCCTAGCTATTGATACCTGCTGCACCTGTTTTCCAAATAACTGTGGCTCTACCCTGATAATTTCCTCTACCATTACCCTTAGCTCCTCCTCTGTGAAGCAGGGGTGTCTTTGTGGTGCCATGGGTGTTGTGTGAGGTGTGTTGGTGAGGGTGTGTTGGGTAATTTGTTGTGGTGTGTGATATGGGGTGCATTAGTGGTGTATAGGTGTGACTAGTGTGTGGCTCTAGTTGTGTCAGTGGTCTTGATGTCTCTCTGCTGCCAATGGTTTGAAATTGTAAAGGGTTGTGGGTAATGTGGGTGTGTGTTTTATAGTGGTGTGGGTGTGAGGGTGTGGTATGTGTATGGGTGTCAGATGTGCGTTGTTTGAATTGTCCAATGTGGTGTTGTTTTGTTTGTGTGTGTCCATTTTGAGCGCAACACTATGTACAGCCAATTGTTTACCGCCGTTGAATGTCCACCGTGGTGATTCGTGGGTCATACTGAAATGGGCGTTGTTCTGTTGACGTAATGGTGAGGGTTTTGATCCAGCCACTTTATCAATAACTTTTGGGCTGGCGGATTTGTGTATGTGGCAGTATAGTGATGGATTGGTGTGTGTCTCATAATATGGTGAACGGATATCCGCCGCCACGGCGGTAAATTGGCGACAGTCAGCGTGGCGGTAAGTGCAATTTACCGCCAATGTCATAATGAGGGCCTTAATGTTTAAACTGATGAATACATACATTTATGAAGAAGTTTCATGCTTATAAACACAGATCTCCCTCTCACTGCTGACAGATGAAGTATTCTTGAGGGCAGGGGTTAGAATTTGGGCAAGGCAGACATAGCCTTCCATTCTTCCAATATGGGAAAGTTGAGTACCCTAAAGAAGGTAATAGTAACATCAGTTATTTGCAGACCTTAGAAATACCAGAACTGTGATATTAACGCTATAGAAAACAAACAATGATATGTGCCTCTCCTAGTCTGGCTCATGTTGCCTCCCTCCACATTTATTTTCTCTGCAATGTGACCTATTGCACTCAGGTGTGCAGCCCGCAGAATGAATATTGTGCACAATTCTGGAGGCTTTTCCTGCAGGGTAGAATCAACGGAGCTTGCGTTCTCAAGCTCTTTTTTGGCGAACTATACTGTCCAGCTCTAGAGGCCTTATTCCAGAGTACCTTTTTCCATTTCTGTTGGTTTTTAGCAAGAATGGTGTGTGCACCTATATAACTGTATTTCTGTTCAGTTCTAGAGGACTCATGTAATGCTTTTGTTAAAGTTCTGGAAACCACATGTGTTTATTATGTGTAGTGAGTGTCAGAAGCCTTGTCCTGAGTGTTTTCCAGATCTGGGGACTCATTCTGTTCAGAGAGTTCTCGAGAGGGTGGAACAGTGCTAACAGTCAGAGCAGCACATGTGTTTTGTGCAATTGGTTTTACTGCAAAATGCGTTCTCAAAGACAGATTTTGTACTAAAATATAGCAAGCACTAAATGCTGGTTTTGTTGAATTTCATGTAACTACGCAAAAGCAAATTATGTGAATTTTGCACACCCCTAGTGCTGAAGCACAGTTGCAATATGTAGCAAGTTACTCAGTGAGAGTGGGTGTGGGAGTGCTGCGGCTGGAAGAGTGCTTGTCATGTGGCCTATACTGGTAGCGTCTCAATGTTGTGCGCGAGGACCAGAGTTCTTCTGTGTTTTGTTGCTGCACCTATTTTGAAATTGAAGCCAAATGAAGTTGGAGATAGGAGAGCGCAGAGACCATGGAGGGCTAATAGACATGTTGTTTTTAAAGTAGAGGCAAAACGCAACACACCATAACAAGCATCCGCCTTTTCTTGTGCTAATAAAACAGATCTGTTGCATTCCCATTTGCTAGTCAAGCCTCCTTTGCAGTCTTAGCTGGGGGTTTTAACCCAGAATGAAGCCACAAGCTGAAGCGACGTGTATGCAAATGTTCAAACTGTTCAATGGCTGGAAAACAATGGGGTTTGCGCTGCACATTACATCACCATCTAGCACAGCGTGCCTCCTGTCAGCCTTTGGGGGTACTACTTAGCATGCACTGTGCCAGCTGTGGTGGCAGGCACAGTGCCTTCGGTTCCACCACAACACCTGCCATGATACCCTTCACATTGCACGCTAGCACCCTGCCCTCTACCCGTGGTACCTGTTTGTAATCTTCATGAACATATGCGTGATGCCGACTCTGCAAGCGTGCCCCTTTCAGTGGAAGAGAACAGATCCTGTTAGCATAATGCCCATTCGACTCAGTCCTGCTCGTGCAGCGCAAGTGTCCCGGGGTGACCTGTGGGGTGGGGTTGAAGGGAGCAGGTACCACCCAGCAATCAGACGCACCTTGCGTGTGTCTCCAGGTCAGCATCCGCTGAAAACACAGGCAGCACCCCATTTTAGGATGGTGCATTAGGGTGCCATTAAAGTTCGGTAAGATGTAAATCTGTAACTGTGGACCCCCTTTTCAAGTAGTGTAGCGAGAGCGTATGTGAATACAAAACACACACAGGGGGCCCAGCGGGAAACCCCCCTCAACAATGAAGCCGGCTCCGAATGGAGCCGGCGGAGTTGTAGGGGTGCGACGGGTGCAGTGGCACCCATCGCGATTTTCAGTGTCTGCAAAGCAGACACTGAAAATCATTATGGGGCCCTGTTAGGGGGCCCCTGCACTGCCCATGCCAGTGGCATGGGCAGTGCAGGGGCCCCCAGGGGCCCCACGACACCCGTTCCCGCCATCCTGTTCCTGGCGGTAAAAACCGTCAGGAACAGGATGGCGGGAAGGGGGTCGGAATCCCCATGGCGGCGCTGCAAGCAGCGCCGCCATGGAGGATTCCCTGGGCCAGGGGTAAACCGGCAGGAAACCGCCGTTTGCCCTTTTCTGACCGCGGCTTTACCGCTGCGGTCAGAATGGCCCAGGAAGCACCGCCAGCCTGATGGCGGTGCTTCCGCGGTCCCCGTCCCTGGCGGTCATGGACCGACAGGGTCGGAATGACCCCCACAGTGTTTTAACTTTGTCCCAGATTTATGGTACAAGCTTAGGGTTTACTCTCATATCCTAGACTGCCTGTGTCCCTCAAATGGTTGCCTGTGTCTGCTTTTGAGGTCTTAAACAGATGGGATGTTTGAGAACTGTCCCCAAAAATTAGGTACTGACAGCCCGCAGAACGTGGATGCACGGAGTGCATCTCTGACCTCAGTCAGTCCTCAGTCTTCGTCCAACTTCTGACTGGATGCAGGTGAGAGATGTGTTTGATGACATCAAGAAAAGCTCTTGGGTCAAAGTTACAAGCTCAGGCCGACCGCGACGGAACGTGGGCCAGCTACAAGAACCCACCTGCTGAACACAGTACCTTAAATCCAGCGCCGCATTGCTTTGCATCATTCTTACCCACAGTTCCTTGATGTTGCTGAAAAATGCAGAATGAAAAACTTTTAACATATTCAAGGTGTTCAGTGGTTTCTGATGTGTATCCAATGGTCCATAGTCTTAAAGCTTATATCATATTTCAATTATTCGCAAGCACCAGGGAGGTCAGCAGATAGTTAAACCTCAGGCAGCATAGAGGAAACCAGGAGAAAGATTTTCTACAGGCACCAGAGGAAATCAGCAGATAGTTTGACGAGTACCAGGAAGGAAATCAGCAGATATCTTATCAATCGGAACAAGAGAGGAACTCAGCAGAAGGTTGTCTCTAGACTCCTGAGGAACTCAGCAGATAGTTTATAAGGAGGCATGATTTACTAAATCATCAGAAAGGTCATCACCTATTGTTAAAAAGTAACTTGAAGTGCAATTGCAAGTCCATATCACCAGTGGTAGACAAATAACAAATAACTACTGCTACTTGTGTGAACTCAATGACATTTCTTGTTAGTACATCTATGGTATTTAAAATAATATATATGCAAATGTTTTCTATTTGAAGAAGGAATCTATAATCTAGCTTAGCCGTACATCGTCTTGTTCATTTAATTGTTTGTAAAAATGAACACAGTTGACAGTTTACTCACAAAACCATTTCTGGAAATGACACCCGAAGACAAACTTTGTGTTAAAGCACTAGGACCAGAGAAACCCGACATAAACATTGAGCAGTCTGCAAAAGACCGGGGTAAAGGTTACACACGCAGGTTTACATGAACATGGTTTGATAAAATGGAGAGGCTTATTGCCAGTTCTTCTAAGATTGCCTTGTTCTGTTTCCCCTGCTTGCTCTTTGGGGGGTGAAGTTATCTGGACTAGAACAGGAGTTACTGATCTAAAGCATCTGGCAGAAAAAATAAAGAGACACAACTCCAGTGAATCCCACTTGACCAATGTATTAAAGTTATCTTTGTTTGGAACATCAAATATTGCACTCCAATTAAATGAGGCCTACCACAAGGGAGTAATGAAACATAATGAGGAGTTGATAAGAACCGTTATGTATTATCAAAATTGATTGACTGTGTGAAATTTGTGGAGCCTTTGAATTGGCGTTGCGAGGCCATGATGAAACAGAAGAGTCACTAAATCCAGGTGTCTTCAGAGGGCTGGTTGATTTTGTGTCCAGTATAGACAGTGCAATGGAAGCACACTTGAAAAGTGCAACTGTGTTTAAAGCCACTTCTAAGGCAATCCAGAATGAGTTGCTTGACTGAAACCATTGTACAGCAATTAAGAAGCACTTATTTCCTGGCTATTTAGGCCAATGATACAACTGATGTCTTTACCAAGACACAGTCAGTACTTGTTTTTCACTAGATTGAAGGCAATTCCAAGGTGGTAGAAAGATTTTATTGCTTCTCGTATCTGAAAGATTCATCTGCCGATACAATTTCAGCAGCTATTCTTAATGAACTTAACCTTATATTCCCAGAGCGGAGTGGTAAAGAGAAGTTAATTGCTCAGAGCTATGACGCCGCTAGGGTCATGAGTGGTGCCTTGGTGGGGTTAAAAAAAATATCCGAGATATATACTCTAATGCACACTATGTCCACTGCTACGCCCACCAACTAAATCTAATAATGGAACAGACTGCATCAAAAATATCCAGAGTCAGAATTTTCTTTAAAAAGCTGGGTGGCATTACTGCATTTTTTTCCCGTTCTCCAAAACGGACTGAAGTTCTTGAACAGATAGTGGCAAGAAGAATACCGAAAGGGTTTGCAACTCGCTGGAACTTCAACATTCGAGCTATCAATATAATTCACGAACACAGAGATGACCTTGTAGAATGCATACGGGGCCAGATGTAGGAAAAATAAAAATTGCGAGTCGTATTTTGCGAGTCAATGCGACTCGCAAAATGCGACTCGCAATTTGGTATGCCAGGAAAATAACCGGTCCGATTTAGCGACTCGCAGCCGGACTCGCAACGCTGTGTGCGAGTACGCAGATTGCGAGGTCGCTGTTTGCGAGTGTGCAAAAAACGAGCTCGCAATTAGCGAGTGGGTGTCGCAAATTGCGAGTACCCTGAAAATTGCTTGCAGGTGCAGCAGAACACTCCAGAAAGTACACCAGAACACTCTGGAAACACTTCCTGGCACATGATGATGACATCACAGCCAGGAAGTTAACAAATACACCTGGGAGGAGGCAGGACCACACCCTTTTATAACTGCCAGTCTTCACACTGAACAAGCAGCAGCAGCCGTGGAGGGAACCCCCCGAAAAAGGAAAATTAAATTCTCTGAGAGGGAGCTTGAGGTGCTGACCGAATAATGTTGTCAGCACCATGATGAGCTCTTTGGGAGAGCAGCCCACACTGTTCCTGAGGCCACCAAAAAGAAAATCTGTCAGGAAATGCAAGAGAAAATTAATTCCCTGGGTGTGAGCCACAGGACAATTGAGGACATAAGGAAGAGGTGGTATGACCTCCGCTCCCGGACCAAGGAGAGGGTGGCAGAAAGGCTCCGGGAGATGAGAGGCACTGGAGGGGGACCATCATCTGTGCCACCACCCACACCCCTTGAAGACATGATTGAGGAAACCTTTGAGCCGGAGGCAGTGTGTGGATTTGGGGACCTGGACACCTCAGAGCCCAGCACATCAACCGGTGAGTACCATGTGACATGCCTGTACCCCTATCAATGTCATACCCCACCCACCATGTACACAGGTGCATGCACAACCAAAATAGCTCCATTTCAGGGTAGAAAATCCAGAATGATGCATTATGGGAAATGTAGTCCAATAGGCAGTTCATAGGCAAATGTTTATTAGGAATTGTGCAATAGATACTAGACACTGACAGTGTGTTCCCCATGTCCCACAGGTCTCCAGCAAGACACCCCCTACACCCCAAGCACCCAGGCCCAGGAGGACACCCCAGGACCCGCCAGCACCCCCACATGCACAGTCAGCAGCATTCCTGCAGTGGTAACGCCTGCTGCAACAACAACGCCAGGAGCTGCCCCAGCAACAGCCAGGGAGGATACAGGTGGGAGCACAGGGCAGCCACCACAGTGCAGGCGTCGCAGGGCAAGAACGTCTGGATCCCGGATACTTCCTCCAACCAGCAGTGAGGCACATCTGCTGCGGGGTCAGCGCCTGCAGAACACAATATTGGGCAGGATTAGTGGGGTGCTGCACCGCTTTGTAAGACACAACCATGCAAGCATGCAGCACCTCAACAGACGCATGGACCTGATGTGCCAGAACACTGGGGACATTGCCTCTGCCATCAGGGAACTGGCGGCCGGACTGCTGGGCCAGGCAGAGGCTGGGCGGCGCAGAGATCGCCAGATTATGCTAAGACTAGACAGGATGGCCACATCGATCGGCAGGCTAGCCATCAAATCAACAGGCCTGTCGAGGAGGACAGTTGGCCTGCAAATAGAGATGGGCCATTTTGCTGGGGATGTTGCCAGGGGCCTGGGACGTCTCACACATATAATAGAACTAATGGAGACACGGGAGATGTCGAGGGCCACCGGGGAAACACCCCAAGATAGTGAGGAGGGCTCCACAGTGAGCAGTGTATCTGCTACTGACAGTAGGGTGCTAAGGAGTGGGAGGCAGAGCACCATGGATGCAGCAGGGACCAGCCAGGCTGGCAGGAGGGGCAGGAGAAGCTAGAGAACAGCCCGGAGAAATAAATGTGGCACATAGCGTTAATGTGCCACATGACTGGTTGGCATTTCCCTGCCCATGGACAAATTCATCTTGTATATAGTTCATTCATTACATTATTAAAACAGTTATTTTTCTTCCACTTAACTAAAGGAGTGTGAGAAACTGGGGCTGATTGCAGAGGCCCCCTAACTTTTTGCCCCCATTTTCCACTTTATGCTGGTGTTTTCCTGACTCTGCTGGTGCCCTGGGTACTGCTAACCAGTCCCAGGGCCTGTGCTCTGTGTAAAATGGATATGCAAATTAGGCTAATTATAATTGGCTAAGTTAACCTACCTATAAGTCCCTAGTATATGGTAGGGCATGTAGGTTTAGGGACCACAGCATAGGTGGTGCACACCTAGGTGCATTGCTGAGGTGCCCAGTGTCATTTTAAAAGCAAGCCTGCCTTGCTGGCTGCTTTTAAATTAAAGTTATATGCAAATTCGACTTTGGAATTAAAGGTACTTCCAAAGTCTTAAACTACCTTATTTTTACATATAAGTCACCCCTAAGGTGTGCCCTATGTGCCCCTAGGGCTGGGTGCCATGTAACTATAAGCAGGGACTTTATAAAAATAGATTTATAAGCCCTGGTGAGGTAAAAACAGCCAAATTCGTTTTTCCCTCATTGAAGTAAATGGCCTTCATAGGCTAGAATGGGCAGACTTTATTTTAAATTTTAAAGTCTCCTTAAATGTTACATACCAAGAATTTGGTATCAAATTGATTGTTATAATAAATCCCACAACTTCCAGTTGTTGGATTTAATATAACTAGTGCAGGTAAAAAGTTTAGACTTTACCTAAAAAGTTGCCAATTTCAGCTCTGCATTGTTTTTGCTCCTGTGCTCTGATTGGCCAGCCTGCAGCAGCTTCTGCCAGGCTACTTTAATGAGGTGTGAAGTGGCCTGACTTCACACAAAGGAATGTGCTTGGGGGAGAGAATCTCCCCTCAGCAGATGGTGAGGCAGGAAGGGGGAGGGCTGCCAAACTGGTCTTCAAAGGCAGAGAAGGACATCTGGAGCACCCAACAACACCCCCACATCCTGCAACCCCAGACAGCTAGGTGCCCCCTTGATTAGATTAGGAGAGGGCAGGAGAGGGGTGTGTTTATGATTTTTAGCCACACCAGTGGGTGGGCTCAGCCAGATCTCTCCTCCAAAAATCAGATTCATCCATTTTGGATTTTTAGAGACTGTTGCCTTCTGGGATGGATTTTTGCCACACTTCCCAGGAAGTGGTCATCACAGGGGGACGACCCTGTCCCTGATTGGAGAACCAGGGCCCCCCTGCTTTTCACCCAGGAGCAAGGATAAAACTGGCAGACCTGCACCCACGCCTCAGATCCCCACCAAATTTCAAGAAGAAAGAACTACAAGGAGAAGAAGGACTGCCCTGCTGGACCCCTGGCCTGCACCTGGACCCTGCACTCAGAAAGACTGCACCAGCTGCACACTTGGGCTTCACCACAAGAAGGACTTTGCCTGGCTTCCACTGGTTCAAGGAGGGACTCCCTGTTTGCTACAGGTGAAAAATTGCTAACCAGAGTCCCCTGCACCAACTCCTGAAAAAGTGACCAGCTGACCACTGTCCAGTGGCCAAAAAGGAGTTTGCGCCAGGTGCATTCTGGGAGTTGAAGTCCGCACTTCCCAAGGACCATCACAGAACTTCTGGACCCTTGGGGTGAGCTGTGGACCCCAAAAGAACCTTAAAAGAACATCTGGGTGAAGCCCCAGAAGTTAGGAAAAGATTGGAGAAATTTTGGAAAAAAGCTCCATAAAGTGATCGACCCGACGCGGAAATTCTAGCCGGCTTGCCTCAACCGCGACCCGGCCTGACTTCGTGGTTCGTCCCGGTAAAGAAAAACATCCAAAAAAGAGACTAAGTCCGAACGTAAAAAGTTGACCGGGACCTTCCAGCCATCGTATCCGAGAAGGGCTCCACGGACGTCGGATCAAGATCCAGGTTTACCCCGGTCGAAGGATTTTCATCTCGAAAAAACGACTAAGTCCGAAGGTAAAAATCACCACCGAGGAAACCGACTTCGCGTATCCGGACAAGGGCTCCAGGAGGTCGGATCCAACTGGCAGGTTCGTCCCGGTGAAGAAAAACTTCAAAATAAAGACTAAGTCAGAAGGTAACTTTTTAACCGAGGCTTCCCGCGACCTGTAGCCGAGCAGGGCTCCATCGCGGTCGGCCTGAAAGTTTGACTTTGTCCCGGTCCTGGTGCAACCAGATGACCCGATTGGCGCTTTTTGTTTCTATGCGCTAGAAAATAATAATACTTTAAAAATTCATATCTCCGGTTCCCCTGAACCGATTTTAATCGTTTTTGTGTCATTTTAAAGATTAAAATATAAGCTATTTTTATAAATTGGTTTTGGATTTTTAAACTGTTTCCTGTGTTTTATTTAATTACTGTTGTGTGATATTTGAATGCTTTACACTTTGTCTCCTAAGTTAAGCCTTGACGCTCGATGCCAAGCTACCAAGGGTAGAGCTGGGATTAATTTACTGAGACCTAACTGTACTTTTGTGGAGGTTTGTGGCTTGTTGCTAGGTGTAGGTACCTACCTGCCCTACCAATAACCCATTTTCCAACATAATTGGAAGCAGCGACGGGATCCTGTACTTGTGTTCAATATCACGTTACAGTTTTAGATAAAACAAATTAAAAATCCTTTAAATTGTCCTAGTGCAAAAATTGTTTTTAATTTTTAATTTTAATTTTTTTTTTTATTAATTTGGATTAATTTCAATTATTGAATTTTTGTAATTTTTCTAAATTCTTGTTACCAATTTTTGCAAAAAGTTTTTGTTGACACAAAACTAGGGAACCATGGAGCTTGATCTGGCTAGCCTACCCACACTGACAGTAGTCCAGCTTAGGGGGTTGTGTATTGAGAGAGGGTTGCCTGCAACCACTGATCTCAGGAAGCAAATCCTGATTAAATCCCTGACAGCATGGGCTGAGGCCCAAGGGCTAGGCACAGAGGAAGCTCCAGAGGGGGAAGAAAAAGAGGAAGATGCTAACTCTAACCACTCAGGGGAGGGAAGGCATCAGACCCCAAGTGAGGAAGAGGAGGAACGGTCCTCACTGGATACAGTCACTAGGGGCAGACCCAAAGCTAGTGGTAGGAAGAGGGTCCTTTCAGGAGGAGAGAACCCATCCATCAGGGAAAGAGAGCTGGAAGCCCAGCTAGCCTACATAGCTTTGGAAGCAGAGAAGCTGGCCCTAGAAAAGAAAAAGTGGGCATACAAAGAGAAAAGAGATGGAAGCAGCGATAAAGAAGCTGAGGTGTCCATGGGTGGGGGAGTTTGCCCCAGATTACCCAAGGGGGTGGTTCCTGCTTATGTAGAGGGGGATGACATAGATAAGTGGCTAGGGGCCTTTGAGAGGGCACTCCAAATGAGAAGGGTTAAGCCTCAATACTGGGGTTCCCTTTTGTGGGAGTTGGTCCCCAACTCAGGGAGGGATAGGCTTCTGACCTTAAGGGGGGAGGAGGCAGATTCATACCCTAGTATGAAAAGGTGCTTAGCCAAGAAGTTTGGTCTGACCCCAGAGCAATATAGAATGAAGTTCAGGGACACCCAGAAGGTCAGTACCCAGTCTTGGGTTGACTTTGTGGACACCTCACTAAAGGCACTAGAGGGCTGGATTATTGGCAACAAAGTAAATACTTATGAGGGGTTATACAATCTGATCATGAGAGAGCACATCTTGACCAATTGTATCCAAGAAAGGTTACGCCAGCATCTAGTGGACTCTAAGCAGACCAACCCTAGAGAGCTAGGGGAGGCAGCTGATGAGTGGTTGAGAACCAGGGTGGTTGTCAAGTCCCAGGGGGGAGACTCCAAGAAGGGGGGGTCAGGTCCCCAAAAACCTAAGGAGGGAGGTGGTAAGCCCACCACAGAGACTCCCTCTGTACCCCAGAACCCTAAGAAGGAGGAGAGTAAATCCCACTCCCACTCTGACATGCAGAGACAGGGAGACCCAGGGTTAAAAAAGCTCTTGGACAGTAGGGCTTGCTTTGACTGTCAGCAGACAGGTCACTTCAGAGGAGATGCAGCCTGTCCAAAGAAGGTGGTTAGCACTGGGCTGTCCAGTGTAGCCATAGAGGAGGATTCCTCAGATGATGAAGTCCTCCTAGCATTGTGCTGGGAGACAGGACCAGATGGTAAGCTGGTGATCCCTGAGGGTGGGAGTAGGCACTTCCACCACATTCAAGTGAATGGGATCCCTACCACTGGCCTGAGAGACACCTGTGCCAGTCACACTGTAGTGAGTGACCGGTTAGTGACCCCAGACATGTATGTCCCAGGAAAGACAAAGAAAGTCAGGATAGCCACAGGGGAGGTCACCTCCAAACCTGTAGCCATAGTGCCCCTAGAGAGGGAGGGTATCCTTGACTGGATTAGGGTGGTAGTCAGTGCTGACCTTCCCCTAGATTGTATCCTGGGCAATGACCTCCCAGAGGTGAGTCTGGTCACAGATGGGGTGGTCGCCCAGGGCGCCCCCCCAACCCAAAGTCCTGGGGAGTCAGTCCCTACAGTTAGGAGACAGGGGTCCCCAAGAAAAGGAAAGAAGAAAAGGAAGGGTAGGCCACTCTTAAAGAGAGTTCCAGGGAGCCAAAGGCCTTCTGCCCCAGTAGGGGGGGAGCCCAGAGTTGGCACTGGTGAGGCCTCACCTGACCCCAAGGAAGTCCTGAGTAGTCAGGCAGCTGTCCAGATGCAAGGTGTTGCCCCTGCACTGACAGAAGGGAGAGTGGAAGGAGGGTGTCTGCCACAGGAGGTGGTAGCCCCCCACTCAAGACAGCAAGAGGGGTGCCAGGACCCCAAAGATGCCCCTAAAGCAGCTCAGCCACCTGTCAGTGGAGAGCTTAGGGTGTGGTTCTGGGTACTGACAGCTGTCAGTAGCCTCTGCTGGGTGCTAGCCTTCCTGGCAGCACTGTACTTGGCCTGGGAGGCAGACCCCAGGGCCAATAGCAAAGTAGGCCCCCTGACCCTATTGGTCATGGTGGGGTTGCTCAAGTGTTGGGTGACCTCTTTGGGTAAGCTAGGTGTTGCCCTAGCAAAGTTTGGAGTAGGGGAGGTGGGCACCTCACTACCCAAGTTGGCAGAGAGAGAGGAGGAAAACCCCCCTAGAGGGAAGTTTCAGTTTGAGTTGGGTCCTTTTACTGTTGGGATGGCTTCACTACCCAGAGGGAGTGACCCTGACAGGAGGATATAAGGCAGAGTAGGCCCTGCAAAGGGACAGCCAGTTTTCTTCACTGTCTTCCTCGCCTAACAAGCCAGGAAGACTCTCCCAGGGTTGGGCTGAGTCTCCTGGGCGTGTGGGCTGGGGGGGGGTTGTGTGAGAAACTGGGGCTGATTGCAGAGGCCCCCTAACTTTTTGCCCCCATTTTCCACTTTATGCTGGTGTTTTCCTGACTCTGCTGGTGCCCTGGGTACTGCTAACCAGTCCCAGGGCCTGTGCTCTGTGTAAAATGGATATGCAAATTAGGCTAATTATAATTGGCTAAGTTAACCTACCTATAAGTCCCTAGTATATGGTAGGGCATGTAGGTTTAGGGACCACAGCATAGGTGGTGCACACCTAGGTGCATTGCTGAGGTGCCCAGTGTCATTTTAAAAGCAAGCCTGCCTTGCTGGCTGCTTTTAAATTAAAGTTATATGCAAATTCGACTTTGGAATTAAAGGTACTTCCAAAGTCTTAAACTACCTTATTTTTACATATAAGTCACCCCTAAGGTGTGCCCTATGTGCCCCTAGGGCTGGGTGCCATGTAACTATAAGCAGGGACTTTATAAAAATAGATTTATAAGCCCTGGTGAGGTAAAAACAGCCAAATTCGTTTTTCCCTCATTGAAGTAAATGGCCTTCATAGGCTAGAATGGGCAGACTTTATTTTAAATTTTAAAGTCTCCTTAAATGTTACATACCAAGAATTTGGTATCAAATTGATTGTTATAATAAATCCCACAACTTCCAGTTGTTGGATTTAATATAACTAGTGCAGGTAAAAAGTTTAGACTTTACCTAAAAAGTTGCCAATTTCAGCTCTGCATTGTTTTTGCTCCTGTGCTCTGATTGGCCAGCCTGCAGCAGCTTCTGCCAGGCTACTTTAATGAGGTGTGAAGTGGCCTGACTTCACACAAAGGAATGTGCTTGGGGGAGAGAATCTCCCCTCAGCAGATGGTGAGGCAGGAAGGGGGAGGGCTGCCAAACTGGTCTTCAAAGGCAGAGAAGGACATCTGGAGCACCCAACAACACCCCCACATCCTGCAACCCCAGACAGCTAGGTGCCCCCTTGATTAGATTAGGAGAGGGCAGGAGAGGGGTGTGTTGATGATTTTTAGCCACACCAGTGGGTGGGCTCAGCCAGATCTCTCCTCCAAAAATCAGATTCATCCATTTTGGATTTTTAGAGACTGTTGCCTTCTGGGATGGATTTTTGCCACACTTCCCAGGAAGTGGTCATCACAGGGGGACGACCCTGTCCCTGATTGGAGAACCAGGGCCCCCCTGCTTTTCACCCAGGAGCAAGGATAAAACTGGCAGACCTGCACCCACGCCTCAGATCCCCACCAAATTTCAAGAAGAAAGAACTACAAGGAGAAGAAGGACTGCCCTGCTGGACCCCTGGCCTGCACCTGGACCCTGCACTCAGAAAGACTGCACCAGCTGCACACTTGGGCTTCACCACAAGAAGGACTTTGCCTGGCTTCCACTGGTTCAAGGAGGGACTCCCTGTTTGCTACAGGTGAAAAATTGCTAACCAGAGTCCCCTGCACCAACTCCTGAAAAAGTGACCAGCTGACCACTGTCCAGTGGCCAAAAAGGAGTTTGCGCCAGGTGCATTCTGGGAGTTGAAGTCCGCACTTCCCAAGGACCATCACAGAACTTCTGGACCCTTGGGGTGAGCTGTGGACCCCAAAAGAACCTTAAAAGAACATCTGGGTGAAGCCCCAGAAGTTTGGAAAAGATTGGAGAAATTTTGGAAAAAAGCTCCATAAAGTGACCGACCCGACGCGGAAATTCTAGCCGGCTTGCCTCAACCGCGACCCGGCCTGACTTCGTGGTTCGTCCCGGTAAAGAAAAACATCCAAAAAAGAGACTAAGTCCGAACGTAAAAAGTTGACCGGGACCTTCCAGCCATCGTATCCGAGAAGGGCTCCACGGACGTCGGATCAAGATCCAGGTTTACCCCGGTCGAAGGATTTTCATCTCGAAAAAACGACTAAGTCCGAAGGTAAAAATCACCACCGAGGAAACCGACTTCGCGTATCCGGACAAGGGCTCCAGGAGGTCGGATCCAACTGGCAGGTTCGTCCCGGTGAAGAAAAACTTCAAAATAAAGACTAAGTCAGAAGGTAACTTTTTAACCGAAGCTTCCCGCGACCTGTAGCCGAGCAGGGCTCCATTGCGGTCGGCCTGAAAGTTTGACTTTGTCCCGGTCCTGGTGCAACCAGATGACCCGATTGGCGCTTTTTGTTTCTATGCGCTAGAAAATAATAATACTTTAAAAATTCATATCTCCGGTTCCCCTGAACCGATTTTAATCGTTTTTGTGTCATTTTAAAGATAAAAATATAAGCTATTTTTATAAATTGGTTTTGGATTTTTAAACTTTTTCCTGTGTTTTATTTAATTACTGTTGTGTGATATTTGAATGCTTTACACTTTGTCTCCTAAGTTAAGCCTTGACGCTCGATGCCAAGCTACCAAGGGTAGAGCTGGGATTAATTTACTGAGACCTAACTGTACTTTTGTGGAGGTTTGTGGCTTGTTGCTAGGTGTAGGTACCTACCTGCCCTACCAATAACCCATTTTCCAACAAGGAGTGTTTGGTTAATGGGTGAGTATGGTGGGAGTTGACACGTACCGTCCAAAATATTGCGTTGCAATGTGTTCCCGTCTCAGTCTGCCTTGATTAGCTAGACTCCTATCCCCATGATGGCGATGTGGTTGTTCTTGCTCTTCCTCATCAGGATCTGGCTCTGCAGGGGTGAGAGGTAGCCCACGTCGGGTGGCTATGTTGTGGAGGATGGCGCATGCGACCACAATTTTGAATGCGGTAATGGGGGTGTATTGGAGGGTGCCTCCACTGCGGTGGAGGCATCTGAATCTTACCTTCAGGAGTCCGAAGGTCCGCTCTATCAGGTTCCTGGTCCTCTTATGCGCACTGTTGTATTGCCTCTCAGATTCATTACTTGTTGTTAAAAACGGAGTCATGATCCAAGGCCTGAGAGCATATGCACTGTCACCTGTTGGGCACAAAAGCACACTGTTAGTAAGTCCAGATAGTCGTGCACAGTGACCTGTGTGTATGTCTGCAAGTGTCTGTGGCTCTACCTAGGAGGTATCCGTCTCCAAATTCCCCACGTTCCATGCATTGATGTATCCCACTATGCCTAAAAATGTATGAGTCATGGGTACTGCCTGGAAACTTAGCAACGATGTCCGTGATGACGTAATGGGCATCACAAACAACCTGTATGTTGAGTGAGTGGGTACACTTTCTGTTGCGGAAAATATGTTCCAGATTAGCAGGGGGGGCATATTTGAATGTGTGTCCCATCTACACATCCAATGACATGGGGGAAGTGGGCAATGCGGTAAAAGTCCAGCTTGGTGCTGTTAATTTCTGCCTCATTCCTTGGTAAGTATATGAAGTGAGACCTGTGCGTGACTAAGGCATCTAGGAAGGCCCTGAGGAACCTTGACACTGCACTTTGGGATACCCCACCTGCCACTGCAATGACCCCCTGATAGCTCCCTGAGGCCAAGAGGTGCAGTGCGCATAGTACTTGCACATGCGTAGGGATGGCGCAGCCACGCAGAGTCTTGTGTTCTAGCTGTGGTTTTAGTAAATCTATTAATTCTAGAATGGCTGCGCTGCTAAGGCGGTATTTATCTTAGATCTCCTCTTCAGTTTGCTGGAAAAGGGTCTGCCTGGTTCTATATATCTTCTCCTGTCTGTGGCCCCTCCTCCTCCTCTGCTGGGCTGCGTAGACTATCCTCCTCACTGCTATCAGGTATATGTCCGCCATCTTGAGTAACCCAGATGCCTTCTGGGGCTCCTTTTATACTTTGGTAATGGTTACCACCTGCTCTGAGTTAGTGGTAAATGCGACATGCAAACTGGGCTTTTTGCGACTAGTCGCAATTTGCGACTTGCAATTGCATATTGGTTGCGAGTCGCAAAATGCGAGTCGCAATTTTCGGGTCGCAAAATGGGGTCGCAACGGATGCGACTCGCAAACGGGTCCCATCGCTTTTTGCGAGTCGGAAATGGGCTTTTTGCATCCCATTTCCGATTTTGCACTGTCGCAAATTGCGAATCGGCCCGTTTGCGAGTCGCAAACGTTTGCTACATCTGGCCCGAAATCTATTACACAAACCATTACATTTGATTCCACTTCTGTATGTGAAGCAAAGGGCTTCACCAGAGCTCTGGAAGACAAGGAGTTTCTTTTTTTTCTTTTTATCTTCCACAGCATAATGCCTCATGTCAATATTTTATACAATCAGTTAAAGAAGCGAGACATTGATACTTTATTTGTACAAATGGCCACTTCAGACTTTGTGATAAGCATCAACAAGGTACAGGAATCCATTGACAATTTGGACTTTGAATTTCCACGTGATTCTCAATTTACAATCCACAAACTGCAGATAAGTACCTTGACACAGGAGGGAAAATAAGTATGTGAAATTATTTGGGTGCATGCCAGGGAGCGCTTTGCATTTACAAGGCATCTCGTCAGTGCAACACTACTGCATAGTGAGCTGTTTCAAAAACATGGCAAATGTTTTCCTAGTGCAGCTCTCAATGAAACAGTGGAAGCATATCCAATGCTAACAAAGTCAAGACTATGCACTGAGCTATCAATCCTGTATGGAAGACAGGATTTCCATCAGGCTACAGGCAGTGCCATGTCTTTATATATATTTTTATGTCAAAATAACCTACAGAAATTTTTTTCTGAGACTTTAAAGATATTGAGAATTGCCATTACAACACCCATGAAAACATCTGAAGATGAAAGATGTTTTTCTACACTGAAGAGAGTAAAAACATTTTTAAGAAACACAGTCACTCAAGCTCGACTAAATGCATTAGCCATGCTATCAGTGGAAAAGGAACTGATAAATCAGATTCCAGAATTCAACAAAAGAACTATTGAAAAGTTTTCTCACATTAAAGAATGTTGTGCAAACTTTCTGTATAAATAGAAACCATGGCAATGCATGTAGTGTTGTAAAATATTGTTCTTAGGGAATACAGTTTTGGTTTAGTTTGCATTGTAAGTAACATTAAGAAATACTGTAGGTACCTTGTATGCAAGTAAGTGCACCATGTATTCAATGAATGTTTCAGTATTTTGCAAATTAGACTTGCTTATCCTTACAAGGCCACATAAGCTTGGTGTTGTTCAGGGTATTAGATAATATACCTCTCACAGCTTCTTTTTAAAAAAGAGTTCACCAGCAAATATGGCCCAGTTATGTAAATATCCTAAACTCTGGCAAGCTGTGGACAAACTTACAAACCACAGCCAGAAAGACTGACAATATACATTCCATGACATACGAAAAGATGGTGCATTCTGACCAACAACTAGTCTTGTAAGAAGCTACAGGTTTCTATTTATTGCTCTCAACTTTCCTGAGGGCATTATAGTCGTGGTTTGCAAACTTTAGCTGTACAGCAAGGTTTTTTTTAGTAGAAGGGATTTTCTGATGGCTATCCGGCTGATGAAGCATTAGTTGTTTGCTCTTTTCCTAATTGCAAAATCATAAACTGTAATGTTTGCTGTGCTGTTAAAAGCCAGTAGAATCATGAACTTAGTTGTTTTTACCATATCTAGGGCTATGAGTACCACATGGACTGATAATGAGTGAATTTGTTGATAATATTTCTTGCTTTATAATGATGGACTTCCTTACTGAATCAATATGGCTTATATCCTCTTCCACTGAGGAGCAAAGTGGATTATTTGACAAAAGTGAATAGATTTAGATCTACACATGACGTTTTACGTAAAACTTGATTGCTCAATGCCAAAGTAAAAAGGTTCATAGTTCAAACAATAATATAAATGTGGAACTACTTTATGTTGATCAAGTGTGTTTGTTTAGCAGAATCTGAGTCTAATCAGAATCTGCAGTGATGCAAATGCTATAAAGGTGCACTTACATTTTCATCAAAATTGTCTGAATGTTGGCTCATTTATGATTGATAAATGATGATATAACAATGTTTGTTTGTATGTTGGCACATGTAGACTTATCTACAACTTCTAGTAAGATTTTGTGATGGGTCATGGGTGTCAGATAATATATTTTATATATAAATGTGTTAACCCATACATCTTGGAGACAGGTTTATTTCTTCTTTGAATCAATACATATTTAATTTCATTATATAAGTTCTCTAAAGTACTGGGTAACTAAACTCCTTACCATAGATGTACAAAGTATTTAATGTTAAAGTATAATGTTAAAGTATGCAAATTCACTTTTTGAACAATTAAACTGTCCGTACACAAAGACTTTTGGGCGATGTATATTTACTTTTTGTGTTTCAACTACCCTGCTTAAAATGTAGTTGACTTTCTATAAGGTCAAATTATTATTTAGTTCTTCAAATAAATATTTCTTCTATCTGACTGTGGCCAATTATATCATATGAACATTTGTTTGACCTCTTGTGTGCTTGGCTTTAAACAGATGCTTCAGAAAAGAAACAGACATGCACTAAAGGTAAGGAAAGCATTTTGTGTGTTGCATGTGATAGAGCGGAACGTGGTAACAATTTACCTGCGTCCGAATGCTCTTTAGGTCGATGAATCTTTTGACTATGTGGGAACTCTCTGTACTCTTAATCGATCAATCACCTTATATCGATAATCAATAACGAACATAAGCAACACCTTGAACGACATAACACTTAACAATTAATCCAGAATACATTTCGGCGAACCCTGACCTTTCAGCCAGGAATAACCACACCAGTTTATTGCAAAATTAGTGAATTTATTTCCCTATATTAACAAAGCTAGCACAATATAAATGTGTCTCAACACCAAATGATAAACATAAATGAACATTAATAGCTGTCCATATCGTCGAAACAAGTGTAATCTATGTAGCATTTGAATCACAAGGCACTCGATTGTGGCAATGCAAAGCACTAATACGATAATCTGTAATGGGCTAATTGCGTACATTTAGTCAGCATAACAAGATCTCCAATTGCATCGTGCGACATATGGAATCCTCATCTAACCTCAAATTAGCATCAGCATGTGGGACTTCATGCAAAAACGATTTGGCAACATCAATTTAGAAAACTCCTAGCTAGGGTCCTTATCAAAATCAGCAGTTGGATACCTAAAAGAAACACAATGCAATTTTACAATTTCCTTTCATAATTACCAATTCCAATCAGCAATCAATGAAGTCTTCGTCTCACAGGTATCGTTTCTCGATCAGCATGGCCCGGGACAAAGGGGCAGGGGTGAACGGGGCAATTGCCTCACGGCGGCAAGTTAAGGCTACTACTTCATGCAAAGGGACAAATCAAAGTTAAAGTCTCTAGGGCAAGAATCATTAAAGTCTCTTTCTCTCGACTAGAGAAAGCATCAAAATCTCTCAAAATGGCGTCGCAGCAAAATGGGTCATAGTAGCTACGAAGTCAAAATGGCGGGATGTCCGAAGATAGAGAGAGCTTCCCTCTCGTGCACCTGGTTTTTATAGACAACAGTTCAAGTCCTGTAGGGTCTCCATTGGTGGGTTCATAGGTTAGCTTCAAATTGACCAATCAAAAACGACAGTTCTCAAGCTTTTACTTAAGCATACATTATCCTTGGAGATGGGTACGCGAGTTGCAACATTGTTTCTCCATTAGCTTACTCTCAGAGCCTCCATTGTCCGCACCTGCAAGCCGACCTTGAATTAAGGAGAAAATATGCCATGCTGGCACCAACTTTAAGATAAGCATGTGAACAGTCTCTGTGGAAAAGCACAGCTTCAAGCAGAAATACACGTTTAATAGCACAGTGGAAAAATACGAACATTTAAACCGTGAGACCAGGCAACTAGGCCAAAGCCTCCGCTAAAGTAATGCTAAGCTAAGGCATTTCAAATGAGCAAATCGTAGCACACGTTTATGATTATGTCGGATCAGTGCAATTCTAATACACCACGTTATATGAAGCACGCATATAAATGTTGGCAAACTACTCTGAGGGCACATTTTGTCCCCGTACAATCTTTATTAATTCGGTTAATGACACACACGATTATATCAGCACTACGTTTATGCGTTAATAAATCAAAACCTTCATTTTCTGCTTCATCAATCCCTCCTCTGATGACTACTTGTCATCACACAAATTTAGCCCACAAATTTTATCCCATTAAAATTATGTCAGCTCCCTTTTCCTCTTAGTTCCCCTAGTTTGCGCTTTGTATTCTTCTGCCATTCTTTTCATTATTTTCTCCTCCTTTCTTCTTTTAATTCTTTCCATAATCATTATTATTCCCCTTTTTATTCCCCAAATTCCAAATACACAAATTATTACTATTAATATTCCTTCTATTATTTTCAATAATATTCCATTCCAAATTCCCCCAATCCAATGTCCCACTGAAGCAAGTCCCTTTCCAACCTTCTCCCACACTCCTGGTTCCCTCAGTTCCTTCAAATCTGCACTTTCTTTTGTTAGATTAGCAAGCATAGTTTTAATCTTCACACTATTATCAGGTATATAGGTGCAGCAGTGACGTGCACCAATCATTTTGCAAACGCCTCCATCCTTTGCTAAAAGAATGTCTAAAGCAAGCCTATTTTGAAGAGTCATAGCTCTTTCCGCTGCAAGTTCAGCATCCATCAGGATTATAGCACCTGAAAACTTTGTCAGCATGTTATCCACTATAGTAGACAACTTTCTTATTTTGATGGAATTCAACACAACTCCCAATGAAGGAATCATGGCTCCAAATATATCGCCTACCACAGCAGCTGCGGTCTCTCTTTTCTGGATACGATGGGATCCAGGTGTCTTTTCAATCATCGATATGTCATCTAGTTGATAAACCTTTGGAAACACTATACCCAAATAACATCTTCCCCACCATCCCTTTGGAAGACGATAATAGGCATTATGCCCACAAATGTAATACACCCCTGGAATGACAGGGTCAAGTCCGTCCATCATGAATGTCCATTTGGCCTTAAAAATAAACGTATGTTTGCATTCACTCGCTCCTACAAAAATGTTGTCATAGTAAGATTCACCTCGATATATACAAAATTTCCCTACATGCCAAGCATCTAAAGCAATTTTCCCTTTTGTCTTTATAGCAGCAAAGTCATAATTATCTACTGAAGTCCTCTTATGCAGTTCTTTTTCTAATTTCGCCTTCATTTGAGCCCTTCTATCATCTGTGCGATCTAAAAAGCTTATTTCTACAGCAGAGACGGAGCACGTAAGGTTCTCCCTATGAGCATGAGCCGTTTCAAAAGGTTGCATTGGCTCGAAAAAATCCCTCATAATTTTGTAATCCCAATATTTTGCAGTCTCGCTTAGCTGCGCTATTATAGGAACATAAGCAAAGGTAACATCATAATTTGAGAAAAAATACTGTATGTTAGCTTGACCATAAAACCTAGACATTACTATACTACATGTAATCCCGTATGTAAGAGGCATGTGGTGATAAGTCACCCCTTCCTTTACTGATGTCGGTATCTGTGTACACACATAACAATCTTTCGCATCCATAGTCTCAACATATTCTGTTAGTAAGCGATAGAAAACGTTATACGAAAGCTCTTTCTTATCATGCAAGAGCCTCTCATCCATTGCTAGTCTTTTCAATGGTGTTAGTTCAGTGACAGTAACAGGAACAATAGTAGAAGCAGCAATAGTCTCATTCTCACCCTTTCCATGCATTCCAAACACAATTGCCATTATTATTAGTACACATGTTAGTACCAAGCCTATACAAACGTATTTACAATACTTCTTTCTATTGTTTTGCATAGCGTTCCCAGGCATGATCTGTATAGAATCAGAGAGCGAGAAGCACCTATAAATGAAACTACTTAGCAATTCAGTTACAAAGCTTGAATGAGCACAATGTTCACACCGTTTTCTTCAAAAGGCCAGTCACTTATCGGTTAGCAGCATTTGTCTCAATTCGGTTTAGCAATGTCTCAGCTGGTTGTTTGTCTCACGTTAGATTGCAGCAAGCAATACCATTCACTACCTTTTCAATCAACAGAGTCTATGAAACTTTTCTTTTCTATTGGTATCTCTTCTTCTTCTTCGTTCTCGATGCTTAGAGATACAAACTCATCAGTCCAATCATCATTTACCGCATATGCCCATTCAGGACCGGAATACCTCTTGTTTGGTATCCTTTTCCTCTTCAATTTTGCTTCTCTCTTTGATTCTGCTTCGCTGGCACTCTCCTCCTTCGCCAAGTCCTTTTCCTCACTTGACGATTGTTCCACTACAGTCACTTCCTTTCTTTTCTCTTTCACTTTCGGCCTTCCTCCTTCGTTCAAACCTTCTTTACCCTTTTCTTTTATCGGTGAGATACTTAGTCTTCTTTTTGCACCGTGTCCGTTTGATGGACCTGCGATCCTTTCTGTAGAGGTTTGAGCTCTTTCGTTCTGCTCTTCTTTGTCCCCACCTTCAGGGGAATCAGTCACGTTTTCCTTTTCTTTTTCTGTATCGTCTGTTTCTGGGAAAGCCCCCTTCTGCTCAGGCTCTCCTGCCTTCTCACTCTCTTCGAGCCCTTCGTCACCGTTACTTTCTTCAGGCTCTGTATCACTTTCAGCTGCTTCAGGTTCCTTGTCACCTTCAGCTGCTTCAGGCTTTTTGCTACCCTCAGCTGCCTCAAGTTCTTTGTCACCTGCAGCTTCGTCGTCGCTGTCTGAACTTTCTCCTTGGTCTTCCCCAAGTGAGTCGGACTCTTCGTTCTCCAATAATATCTCTTTTTCTCCTGCTGTTGCTTGTTCGCTTTCAGTTCGCTTTTGTTCTGTCTCAGCACTCGGCACCGTTTTATCAGGCACTGGTAGTTTCAGCGCTTCAACTTCCTCATCTGTGGGACACAGCACCTTCTTTGTATGACTGGCGTGAATCCAGTTGGGAACCCCCGCGCACTTCACAGCGGTAGTTGTCGTCAGGATCACTTGGAAAGGGCCTTTCCAACGGGGTTCCAGACACGACTTCCTCACGTGCTTCTTTATCACGACCCAGTCACCTGCTTTCAGTGCGTGTCCTGGACCTTGGATCGGTGGCAAGGTGGTCGCTTCCACCTGGTGAGAGAAAGAGCGAACCACGTCAGCCAGACCTTTGCAGTAGTCTAACACCATATCATCTGTAATATTCAAAAGCATGTTTGCGGGAACTGCAGGAAGTCTCATAGCCCTGCCCATGAGAATTTCGTGCGGAGACAATCCAGTTTTTCTATCCGGAGTGTTTCTCATTGACATTAGCACTAAGGGCAATGCGTCAGGCCATTTCAAATTTGTTGATGCACATATTTTTGCCATTCTCGATTTCAGCGTACCATTCATCTGCTCCACCAGTCCTGATGCTTCAGGGCGATAGCTACAGTGCAGCTTTTGCTCAATGTTCAGTGCTTCGCAAAGTAACTTCATCACCTCGTTGTTGAAGTGACTTCCCCTATCTGATTCTAAAGAGATCGGGAATCCGAAACGTGGTATTAACTCCCTCAATAATAGCTTGGCAACTGTAAGACTGTCATTTGTACGTGTGGGGTATGCCTCAATCCAATGACTAAAAATGCACACAATCACCAACACATATCTTAAACCTCCATGTACAGGCATCTCAATGAAGTCCATCTGCATACGACTAAAAGGACCGCTTGCCCTACCAATGTGGCTCGCGTTCACAACTGTTCCCTTTCCTGGGTTCATCTGTTGGCAAGTGACACATCGATGGCAAACTGCTTCTGCAGCTTGACGAAATCTGGGGTTAAACCAATCAGTTTTGAATAATCTTATCATGGCATCTCTCCCTAGGTGAGCTTGCCCATGATAGAACCGCGCAAGCTGTGATAAGAGACCATTTGGCAGAACAAATTTTCCCTCATGTGAAACCCATAGCTCGTCTTGTCTCTTTATACATTGTGATTTAATCCAAGAATCTCTTTCATCCTCCCTGACATTACTTTGTAGTGCTTTTAGTTCTTCTATTGTATCTACGACCTTCAAGGCAAATGCTTCAGCTGGTTCGAGTTCTGGTTCACTTATTGTATTCCAATCATCCCTTAGCAATATACAGTTCAAAGCGCAAAATCTTGCGACTTGATCTGCATAGGCATTTCCCAGAGACACATAATCCTGACCTTTCGTGTGAGCACTGCACTTTACCACTGCAACTTCAGCTGGCACTTGAATGGCATGTAACAACTCCCTTATTCTCTCCCCATTTTTCACTGGGGATCCTGAAGAAGTCAGGAAACCTCTCTGTGACCACAGTTGTCCAAAGTCATGCACAATCCCAAACCCGTATTGGCTATCAGTGTAAATGGTGACTTTCATCAATGCAGACAATTGACATGCTCTAGTAAGGGCTACAAGTTCTGCTACTTGTGCAGAATAGACTCCTTGGAGCCATCCCGCTTCCAAGACCCCTGTCACAGTACATACAGCATATCCTGCTTTCAAAATTCCCACCCCATCTCTTAGACATGAACCATCAACAAACAGAATTTGGTCATTTACATCAAGTTTTGTATCCTTGATGTCTGGTCGGGGTTTTGTGCAAAATTCAGTCACCTGAAGGCAGTCATGCTCGACGTCTTCAGCGTTCTCAATTTCAGCATGTTCTCCAGGAAGCAAGGTAGCTGGATTCAACGTAGTGCACCTTTTCAGCTGCACATTCGGTGAGCCCAGAATAGTCGTTTCATACCTTGTGAGTCTTGCTCCAGTCATGTGCTGTGTTCGGGAGCGGGTCAAAAGTATCTCAACTGAGTGAGGGACCATGACTGTTACTGGGTGTCCCATCACTATTCCTTCACTCTGAGTGAGGCTGATACCAACTGCTGCTACGGCGCGCAAACACCCTGGGAGTGCTGCTGCGACCGGATCCAGAGTAGCTGAAAAATACGCTACTGGTCTGTTTACGCCACCATGGGCTTGAGTCAAGACAGACAAAGAACATGCATCACGTTCATGACAAAACAATGTGAAAGGCTTCGTGTAATCAGGCATACCTAAAGCTGGAGCCCTACACATGCACTCCTTTAATTCAACAAAAGCATCCATCTCATCCCCTTTCAGTTCGATCTGATCCAAGGCATCCTTCTGGGTCAATTTCAGTAAAGGCTTTGCTAGAGACGAGAAGTTGGGAATCCACTGGCGACAGTATCCCACCATTCCCAAAAACTTCCTCACCTCCTTCCTTGTCTTTGGTGGACTCATTTGAAGTGCACTGGTAATTCTTTCCTTCATTATTTTCCGTGACCCTTTCTCTATCTGGTGACCCAAGTATTTCACTTTCTTCTGACAGAACTGTAATTTGGAAGGGGACACCTTGTGTCCATTCCCTCCCAAATGGTTCAACAGAGCAATGGTATCGGCTGTGCAGCCACTTTCTGTCTTTGATGCAACCAGTAAGTCATCAATGTACTGTACTAGGGTTGACTCAAATGGCAACTCTAACTTTTCCAAATCTTTCTTTAGGACTTGATTGAATATCGACGGTGACTCAGAGAACCCTTGAGGAATTCGACACCAACTGTATACTCTGTCTAGGAATTTGAAACAAAAGAGGAATTGGCTATCCTCATGAAGAGGCACAGAAAAGAATGCTTGTGACAAATCGATGACTGAGAACCACTCAGCTTCGCAAGGGATCTGAAACATTATCACAGCCGGATTCGGTACGACAGGGCAGCACTATATTATGATGTCATTTATTTTCCTCAAATCCTGTACAAGTCGGACTTTCCCACTTGGCTTTATTAGTCCCATTATCGGTGAATTACATGGGCTGATCAAAACTTCTTTCAGTACTCCCTGCTTCACGAATTCGTCGATAAGTTGGGCAACTTTCATGAGGGTATCTTGTGGCATGTGGTATTGTGGGGTCTGGGGAAAGATCGCATTGGGCTTTACCATCACTTTTACTGGTTCTACTCCTTTCATCAATCCCACCTCTTTCCCTGTCATGTCCCACACTTCCTTTCCGACTGTTTCCCGTAATTCTGCTGGGATATCTTCTTCAGTTATCATTGGTAAGAGACAAATCAGAGGATACTCTTCGTCAACTGTTTCTATCTCATCACCCTCTACACTGCCCTCTTCTTCCCCATCACTGCTCGTCTGTATTGTTATTCCCTCGTTCGAGCACATTATCGAACAACCCAACTTGCACAATAGGTCTCTGCCTAACAGTGCAATCGGGCTTGAGTCACATACTACAAACTGATGTACCCCTTGATAGTTACCAATGTTGACTGGTATCGGATCTGTTATTGGGTTCGTCAGATGCCTGTTTGCTACTCCCACCACTTGAACTGTCCTCCCTGAGAGTGGCAAATTTGGTACTTCACTGCTCTTAACAGTTGAACGTGTGGCTCCCGTGTCAACCAGAAATGAGACGCGATGACCCATTACTCTTCCCTCTACGTACGGCCCCCTTTGATCAACTTCTAGAGATGCCGCAAGCACACAATCTCCTTCCTCTTCTGAGCTTTCACTCTCCCATACATTGTTTATTCCACTCTCACTGTGTAATGGGAACTGTTGTACTGTGCCGTTTGTGCTCATTACCTGACCCGTTACCTGTGGAGGAACCATCATTTGCTGCTGACTCATTGGTGCCAAAGGTATTTGCATTTGCTTATTAGGTACCATAGGTAACTGCTGTTGCATCGGCTGCATCTGCGTCATCTGCACACGGGGCATCTGCATCTGCTGCGGCTGCATAGGTTGTAATCCCTGCAATTGGTTTATGGTCTGAAAATTTGGGTTTGGACCTCTCATTTTAGGTCCTCTCATTGTCTGAAATGCATTGACATCATTGTTTTGCTGACCAACACCTACACCTGCACCTGCACCTTCCTGCACCACCATCGGACACTCGCGTTTCCAATGACCTACGTTTCCGCACGCGTGACACGGCATCACCTTCTTCATTGCCTGCACACCTGTCACAACAGTGTTCAAATCCGGACCATTATTCACAAAACCTCCTCTACCTCTGCCTCTGCCCTGTGGCTGAAACGCCATGTTTCCTTGCAACTGCGGCTGCTGTTGCTGAAACACCATGCCTCCCTGCAACTGCGGCTGCTGTTGCGGTACCTGCTGTTGGAACCCTTGCATCCCTGGCAACCCTTGCAGTCCTTGCAGACCTTGTAAGCCTGTCTGAGCCGCCTTAAGCTGCATCATCATCACCTTCTCTTTCAGCTTTTTCTGTTTCACCTCAATTTCGTCGCTACAGTATTTCGCATAAGTCAAGACTTCATCAATCGGTTTCGACTGCCAGCAAATCAAATGCGATTTTATCATCTGACTTATCTCTGGTCTCAGCCATTCCACAAATCTGAACACAAAATGAAGCATATCTTTCGCCTCGATTGCTTCCGTGCCACTGTAATTCTTGAACGCCTTCAACAACCTTTCATAGTAACTATGAATCGATTCTTTAGCCTCTTGGGCAGTTCGATCAATTTTCTGCCAATCCACATTTTTGGCGGCAACCTTCGTCTTCAAATGCTCAATCACCTTATAGTACAGACACATCACCATAGGTGATGGTGCACCCGTCTCTCTGTCTCTCTCTGGTTCACTTGTCGGCCAACCTACAGCTCTTTTGCAATCCTCCCACAAATCTGCCGGAACCACGATCTCGAATAGAGTGTTCAGGTCTTCCCATAGACATTTTGCAAGCTTCACAAACCTATCAGTCTGTTGATACCATTCAATCGGCTTCTCTCTCAGTTTGGGAAAATCATTCGTAAAAGACTGAATATCGCTTCTGTGCCATGGTACATGTACTAATTTTCCCCCTGCTGTCTCCCTCATTGGTAACATTGTTACTGTCTCGCTGCTCTGCGGTCTTCTCTCATTATGCTCTGTAGCACTGTCCCTCCTCTTATCCTTCCTCTTTACCCATCTGCTTTCCCACTTGTCTAGGCACCTCCACACTTGGGCACTCTGTAACAATTCTCTAAGGTGTGCCTTCATGCCTGCTGATCTCATGTGTTCAAAATCTGTGGTCCCAAAATCCAACCTATAGCTCCTGCTCAAGTGTTTCGTCTTGCCTATGTCAATCCCGTTCCTGTCTGCTACTTCCTGCAAACTTCTATGTACCTTGTTTACTTCTTTTGTGATCTTTGGACATAGATACCTCAACTCCTCTTCCGTGTAGGATTCTAACCTGTTCACACCCATATTCCCTTCCACCAATTCTTGTGCTTCCATGTTCAGCCTCATCCTGCTCAAGTAATCGTCTCCTTTCCCACTGTCTGAACTTTGTGTGGAATTTAAACTGTTGAACCACTGTGTCAGCTGTTGCGCATTTACCCCCATCAGTGTGGCATTCACATCGACTGCCATCGATGGTTGTGGCAACTTTTCAGTATTCGATGTTAAAGGTATTATCAGTGGGGGGCTCGACCTCACCAGTGTTGATTGAGCGCATACGGGACTAAACTCCATCAAGGACCCAGACCCAGTTGGCTGAGCCACTATCGGGGTTATCCCTGGAGTATTTTCTATGCACCTTCTTTCCGCCCCATTCTGCAGCATTGGTCCCTGACTGCTCATACCTAAGTTAGGCTGACTATACAAAGGTACCACTGGACCTACAGTAATGGGTAGTGATATCGCATCTGGATTTTGTCCATTTCCCATATTCTGAGGCATGTTCATCCCCATATTATGGGCCATCATTGCCGGCATGCCCATCTGACTCCCCATCATTTGAGCATGAACATTTCCTCCCTGCATCTGCTTTTGAGGCATCATAAACTGAGTTGATTCAGCTTGTGCCATTGTTGGGTTGTAACCACTCTGTACGCCCCTTACGGTTGGATCTAGAATCATTCCTCCACTATTATCACTGTTGTAGTACCCTGGCATCTGCGGCTGATAATTTTCTGCTGGTTTCAACACGGGCACATCTGGATACATTCTCCTGACCTGCGGTATCTGTGGGGTGAGCAGTAAGCTCGGGTCCTTAGATCCCGATGGTGCTCCTGGATTCTGCGTTTCACTGTTCTGTACCGATGCCGGAGGGGCAGAACTGGTACTTGGACCTTGTCCATTCTCTGCATAAGGTGGTGGACGGTCGTTCAACAACTCCATTATCAATTCCTCATCCTCTAACTCCTCTTCTTTTCTCAACTTTTCCTCATCCTCTCTGTCCTTGGAACACTTCCTGTCTGTCTTACAGGTAGCTTTCTTACCTGTCTCCTCTTCATCCTTAGTAATTGCGGGGAACAATTTTATTCCCTGCAATACATCTGACCTCCACACCTTCTGCGCATTATCCCACCTAGCATCCGCTAGTGTCTTTTCTACCTTCCTCATCCTTGTTTCAAACTTGTTTTTCTGTTGCTGCCTAGCCATGAGTTCCCATATTGCTAGGGCCTCAAACTGTGCTGGCCTTGGAGGTACTTTCATGTCATACATCGTAAATCTCAAATTCTCTAGGACCCTTATATTGAATGTCCCATGTATCGGGAATGCTACGCTCCCATGTTTCTCCGTCCACTTGTGCCATTGCTTTAGCCAAAGACACGGAGCTACCCCTTTTTCCTCCATTACAATGTAAGCTGGTGTACCCTCGGGCGGCGTCTCCTCTCCTACGCTCGCTTTAATGTATGACTCTCCTTTCATCGCGCTCCTGAATGCTTTAAGGAATTTCATTTTCTCGTCTTTTAATTCACAAAGTTTATAATCAATAGGTCACTTTTATTCCACAAAATTTGTAATCAATAGGTGACTTTAATTCCCGGAATACTCTTCACCTGCCTTTCCCCTTCCAATCGAGTCCCACGGACTGCGTCCAATCCGTGCGCGACCCTTCTCTCCAACCAACCTATCCCAGCGCGGCTCTTAGTGACGTCACACTCACACACACTGCGGCTGACAAAGCCTCGCGGCTAGTCCTCCTTCACTCAGCTCCTCTCGTAACAACTTTTTGCATGTATCGCGAGCTACCAAAAAACCCAAAACAGATCTGTCGGTTTACTACAGGAAGGGTAACATAATCGCTTCAGGACCTTAGGGACCTTTCACTAACCTCGGCCACTATTCGATCTCTTTCACCAGCCTCGGCCGCTATTCCGTCTTTCTCAGTCCCCACATTCGCAAGCAAATCTGACCCGCAGACCTACTCTCAACTTGTCAATGATCTGTTCTAGTGCACTTAGAATCTCGTCAAAGCCCGAAGTCGAAGTTCCTATCACTCCCTAACACACGTACCCACTCGTTGACCACGCCCGATCAACCTACTAAACCGCCCAGACCACAACATGGATCAACATACTCCGGAGTCTCTTGACCTCGCAGGGCCCGTCTCAACAACAACAACCACGTGGACCTTTTTATGCACAAAGCGCCAGACGCACATGAAGTTCGACGACTTCCCTACTCTCACACTCGGAGCTGCACCTCCGCTAACTCTATGAAGTTCGACGACTTCTCTACTTCTACCCTCGGAGTCGCACCTCCGCTATCCTTAAATGAAAATCCTCGCAACTTTTTCACACACCCTGCGGCAATAAGCTGTGCAAGCGCAAAACCCTAACTTCACTCATACCATCACTAGTACTGCCAACGCTGTTTCCACATCTCCTTTCTCTCCATTCGCAAGCTCCGAGATCCCGGGAAAGTCGCGGTGGACCTAGCCCATCATTATCTTGTCAATTATTTTCATTCAAGAAAATCTAATTCAACTTCTCGAATGAGGCCTCAAAATGCGTAACCGTTAATTCAACACCATGTACTCTACTGATACAGGGTCCCAAAAGACAAAACCGTCCTCTGCTACCATCTACTGAATAGAGCGGAACGTGGTAACAATTTACCTGCGTCCGAATGCTCTTTAGGTCGATGAATCTTTTGACTATGTGGGAACTCTCTGTACTCTTAATCGATCAATCACCTTATATCGATAATCAATAACGAACATAAGCAACACCTTGAACGACATAACACTTAACAATTAATCCAGAATACATTTCGGCGAACCCTGACCTTTCAGCCAGGAATAACCACACCAGTTTATTGCAAAATTAGTGAATTTATTTCCCTATATTAACAAAGCTAGCACAATATAAATGTGTCTCAACACCAAATGATAAACATAAATGAACATTAATAGCTGTCCATATCGTCGAAACAAGTGTAATCTATGTAGCATTTGAATCACAAGGCACTCGATAGTGGCAATGCAAAGCACTAATACGATAATCTGTAATGGGCTAATTGCGTACATTTAGTCAGCATAACAAGATCTCCAATTGCATCGTGCGACATATGGAATCCTCATCTAACCTCAAATTAGCATCAGCATGTGGGACTTCATGCAAAAACGATTTGGCAACATCAATTTAGAAAACTCCTAGCTAGGGTCCTTATCAAAATCAGCAGTTGGATACCTAAAAGAAACACAATGCAATTTTACAATTTCCTTTCATAATTACCAATTCCAATCAGCAATCAATGAAGTCTTCGTCTCACAGGTATCGTTTCTCGATCAGCATGGGCCGGGACAAAGGGGCAGGGGTGAACGGGGCAATTGCCTCACGGCGGCAAGTTAAGGCTACTACTTCATGCAAAGGGACAAATCAAAGTTAAAGTCTCTAGGGCAAGAATCATTAAAGTCTCTTTCTCTCGACTAGAGAAAGCATCAAAATCTCTCAAAATGGCGTCGCAGCAAAATGGGTCATAGTAGCTACGAAGTCAAAATGGCGGGATGTCCGAAGATAGAGAGAGCTTCCCTCTTGTGCACCTGGTTTTTATAGACAACAGTTCAAGTCCTGTAGGGTCTCCATTGGTGGGTTCATAGGTTAGCTTCAAATTGACCAATCAAAAACGACAGTTCTCAAGCTTTTACTTAAGCATACATTATCCTTGGAGATGGGTACGCGAGTTGCAACATTGTTTCTCCATTAGCTTACTCTCAGAGCCTCCATTGTCCGCACCTGCAAGCCGACCTTGAATTAAGGAGAAAATATGCCATGCTGGCACCAACTTTAAGATAAGCATGTGAACAGTCTCTGTGGAAAAGCACAGCTTCAAGCAGAAATACACGTTTAATAGCACAGTGGAAAAATACGAACATTTAAACCGTGAGACCAGGCAACTAGGCCAAAGCCTCCGCTAAAGTAATGCTAAGCTAAGGCATTTCAAATGAGCAAATCGTAGCACACGTTTATGATTATGTCGGATCAGTGCAATTCTAATACACCACGTTATATGAAGCACGCATATAAATGTTGGCAAACTACTCTGAGGGCACATTTTGTCCCCGTACAATCTTTATTAATTCGGTTAATGACACACACGATTATATCAGCACTACGTTTATGCGTTAATAAATCAAAACCTTCATTTTCTGCTTCATCAATCCCTCCTCTGATCACTACTTGTCATCACACAAATTTAGCCCACAAATTTTATCCCATTAAAATTCTGTCAGCTCCTTTTTCCTCTTAGTTCCCCTAGTTTGCGCTTTGTATTCTTCTGCCATTCTTTTCATTATTTTCTCCTCCTTTCTTCTTTTAATTCTTTCCATAATCATTATTATTCCCCTTTTTATTCCCCAAATTCCAAATACACAAATTATTACTATTAATATTCCTTCTATTATTTTCAATAATATTCCATTCCAAATTCCCCCAATCCAATGTCCCACTGAAGCAAGTCCCTTTCCAACCTTCTCCCACACTCCTGGTTCCCTCAGTTCCTTCAAATCTGCACTTTCTTTTGTTAGATTAGCAAGCATAGTTTTAATCTTCACACTATTATCAGGTATATAGGTGCAGCAGTGACGTGCACCAATCATTTTGCAAACGCCTCCATCCTTTGCTAAAAGAATGTCTAAAGCAAGCCTATTTTGAAGAGTCATAGCTCTTTCCGCTGCAAGTTCAGCATCCATCAGGATTATAGCACCTGAAAACTTTGTCAGCATGTTATCCACTATAGTAGACAACTTTCTTATTTTGATGGAATTCAACACAACTCCCAATGAAGGAATCATGGCTCCAAATATATCGCCTACCACAGCAGCTGCGGTCTCTCTTTTCTGGATACGATGGGATCCAGGTGTCTTTTCAATCATCGATATGTCATCTAGTTGATAAACCTTTGGAAACACTATACCCAAATAACATCTTCCCCACCATCCCTTTGGAAGACGATAATAGGCATTATGCCCACAAATGTAATACACCCCTGGAATGACAGGGTCAAGTCCGTCCATCATGAATGTCCATTTGGCCTTAAAAATAAACGTATGTTTGCATTCACTCGCTCCTACAAAAATGTTGTCATAGTAAGATTCACCTCGATATATACAAAATTTCCCTACATGCCAAGCATCTAAAGCAATTTTCCCTTGTGTCTTTATAGCAGCAAAGTCATAATTATCTACTGAAGTCCTCTTATGCAGTTCTTTTTCTAATTTCGCCTTCATTTGAGCCCTTCTATCATCTGTGCGATCTAAAAAGCTTATTTCTACAGCAGAGACGGAGCACGTAAGGTTCTCCCTATGAGCATGAGCCGTTTCAAAAGGTTGCATTGGCTCGAAAAAATCCCTCATAATTTTGTAATCCCAATATTTTGCAGTCTCGCTTAGCTGCGCTATTATAGGAACATAAGCAAAGGTAACATCATAATTTGAGAAAAAATACTGTATGTTAGCTTGACCATAAAACCTAGACATTACTATACTACATGTAATCCCGTATGTAAGAGGCATGTGGTGATAAGTCACCCCTTCCTTTACTGATGTCGGTATCTGTGTACACACATAACAATCTTTCGCATCCATAGTCTCAACATATTCTGTTAGTAAGCGATAGAAAACGTTATACGAAAGCTCTTTCTTATCATGCAAGAGCCTCTCATCCATTGCTAGTCTTTTCAATGGTGTTAGTTCAGTGACAGTAACAGGAACAATAGTAGAAGCAGCAATAGTCTCATTCTCACCCTTTCCATGCATTCCAAACACAATTGCCATTATTATTAGTACACATGTTAGTACCAAGCCTATACAAACGTATTTACAATACTTCTTTCTATTGTTTTGCATAGCGTTCCCAGGCATGATCTGTATAGAATCAGAGAGCGAGAAGCACCTATAAATGAAACTACTTAGCAATTCAGTTACAAAGCTTGAATGAGCACAATGTTCACACCGTTTTCTTCAAAAGGCCAGTCACTTATCGGTTAGCAGCATTTGTCTCAATTCGGTTTAGCAATGTCTCAGCTGGTTGTTTGTCTCACGTTAGATTGCAGCAAGCAATACCATTCACTACCTTTTCAATCAACAGAGTCTATGAAACTTTTCTTTTCTATTGGTATCTCTTCTTCTTCTTCGTTCTCGATGCTTAGAGATACAAACTCATCAGTCCAATCATCATTTACCGCATATGCCCATTCAGGACCGGAATACCTCTTGTTTGGTATCCTTTTCCTCTTAAATTTTGCTTCTCTCTTTGATTCTGCTTCGCTGGCACTCTCCTCCTTCGCCAAGTCCTTTTCCTCACTTGACGATTGTTCCACTACAGTCACTTCCTTTCTTTTCTCTTTCACTTTCGGCCTTCCTCCTTCGTTCAAACCTTCTTTACCGTTTTCTTTTATCGGTGAGATACTTAGTCTTCTTTTTGCACCGTGTCCGTTTGATGGACCTGCGATCCTTTCTGTAGAGGTTTGAGCTCTTTCGTTCTGCTCTTCTTTGTCCCCACCTTCAGGGGAATCAGTCACGTTTTCCTTTTCTTTTTCTGTATCGTCTGTTTCTGGGAAAGCCCCCTTCTGCTCAGGCTCTCCTGCCTTCTCACTCTCTTCGAGCCCTTCGTCACCGTTACTTTCTTCAGGCTCTGTATCACTTTCAGCTGCTTCAGGTTCCTTGTCACCTTCAGCTGCTTCAGGCTTTTTGCTACCCTCAGCTGCCTCAAGTTCTTTGTCACCTGCAGCTTCGTCGTCACTGTCTGAACTTTCTCCTTGGTCTTCCCCAAGTGAGTCGGACTCTTCGTTCTCCAATAATATCTCTTTTTCTCCTGCTGTTGCTTGTTCGCTTTCAGTTCGCTTTTGTTCTGTCTCAGCACTCGGCACCGTTTTATCAGGCACTGGTAGTTTCAGCGCTTCAACTTCCTCATCTGTGGGACACAGCACCTTCTTTGTATGACTGGCGTGAATCCAGTTGGGAACCCCCGCGCACTTCACAGCGGTAGTTGTCGTCAGGATCACTTGGAAAGGGCCTTTCCAACGGGGTTCCAGACACGACTTCCTCACGTGCTTCTTTATCACGACCCAGTCACCTGCTTTCAGTGCGTGTCCTGGACCTTGGATCGGTGGCAAGGTGGTCGCTTCCACCTGGTGAGAGAAAGAGCGAACCACGTCAGCCAGACCTTTGCAGTAGTCTAACACCATATCATCTGTAATATTCAAAAGCATGTTTGCGGGAACTGCAGGAAGTCTCATAGCCCTGCCCATGAGAATTTCGTGCGGAGACAATCCAGTTTTTCTATCCGGAGTGTTTCTCATTGACATTAGCACTAAGGGCAATGCGTCAGGCCATTTCAAATTTGTTGATGCACATATTTTTGCCATTCTCGATTTCAGCGTACCATTCATCTGCTCCACCAGTCCTGATGCTTCAGGGCGATAGCTACAGTGCAGCTTTTGCTCAATGTTCAGTGCTTCGCAAAGTAACTTCATCACCTCGTTGTTGAAGTGACTTCCCCTATCTGATTCTAAAGAGATCGGGAATCCGAAACGTGGTATTAACTCCCTCAATAATAGCTTGGCAACTGTAAGACTGTCATTTGTACGTGTGGGGTATGCCTCAATCCAATGACTAAAAATGCACACAATCACCAACACATATCTTAAACCTCCATGTACAGGCATCTCAATGAAGTCCATCTGCATACGACTAAAAGGACCGCTTGCCCTACCAATGTGGCTCGCGTTCACAACTGTTCCCTTTCCTGGGTTCATCTGTTGGCAAGTGACACATCGATGGCAAACTGCTTCTGCAGCTTGACGAAATCTGGGGTTAAACCAATCAGTTTTGAATAATCTTATCATGGCATCTCTCCCTAGGTGAGCTTGCCCATGATAGAACCGCGCAAGCTGTGATAAGAGACCATTTGGCAGAACAAATTTTCCCTCATGTGAAACCCATAGCTCGTCTTGTCTCTTTATACATTGTGATTTAATCCAAGAATCTCTTTCATCCTCCCTGACATTACTTTGTAGTGCTTTTAGTTCTTCTATTGTATCTACGACCTTCAAGGTAAATGCTTCAGCTGGTTCGAGTTCTGGTTCACTTATTGTATTCCAATCATCCCTTAGCAATATACAGTTCAAAGCGCAAAATCTTGCGACTTGATCTGCATAGGCATTTCCCAGAGACACATAATCCTGACCTTTCGTGTGAGCACTGCACTTTACCACTGCAACTTCAGCTTGCACTTGAATGGCATGTAACAACTCCCTTATTCTCTCCCCATTTTTCACTGGGGATCCTGAAGAAGTCAGGAAACCTCTCTGTGACCACAGTTGTCCAAAGTCATGCACAATCCCAAACCCGTATTGGCTATCAGTGTAAATGGTGACTTTCATCAATGCAGACAATTGACATGCTCTAGTAAGGGCTACAAGTTCTGCTACTTGTGCAGAATAGACTCCTTGGAGCCATCCCGCTTCCAAGACCCCTGTCACAGTACATACAGCATATCCTGCTTTCAAAATTCCCACCCCATCTCTTAGACATGAACCATCAACAAACAGAATTTGGTCATTTACATCAAGTTTTGTATCCTTGATGTCTGGTCGGGGTTTTGTGCAAAATTCAGTCACCTGAAGGCAGTCATGCTCGACGTCTTCAGCGTTCTCAATTTCAGCATGTTCTCCAGGAAGCAAGGTAGCTGGATTCAACGTAGTGCACCTTTTCAGCTGCACATTCGGTGAGCCCAGAATAGTCGTTTCATACCTTGTGAGTCTTGCTCCAGTCATGTGCTGTGTTCGGGAGCGGGTCAAAAGTATCTCAACTGAGTGAGGGACCATGACTGTTACTGGGTGTCCCATCACTATTCCTTCACTCTGAGTGAGGCTGATACCAACTGCTGCTACGGCGCGCAAACACCCTGGGAGTGCTGCTGCGACCGGATCCAGAGTAGCTGAAAAATACGCTACTGGTCTGTTTACGCCACCATGGGCTTGAGTCAAGACAGACAAAGAACATGCATCACGTTCATGACAAAACAATGTGAAAGGCTTCGTGTAATCAGGCATACCTAAAGCTGGAGCCCTACACATGCACTCCTTTAATTCAACAAAAGCATCCATCTCATCCCCTTTCAGTTCGATCTGATCCAAGGCATCCTTCTGGGTCAATTTCAGTAAAGGCTTTGCTAGAGACGAGAAGTTGGGAATCCACTGGCGACAGTATCCCACCATTCCCAAAAACTTCCTCACCTCCTTCCTTGTCTTTGGTGGACTCATTTGAAGTGCACTGGTAATTCTTTCCTTCATTATTTTCCGTGACCCTTTCTCTATCTGGTGACCCAAGTATTTCACTTTCTTCTGACAGAACTGTAATTTGGAAGGGGACACCTTGTGTCCATTCCCTCCCAAATGGTTCAACAGAGCAATGGTATCGGCTGTGCAGCCACTTTCTGTCTTTGATGCAACCAGTAAGTCATCAATGTACTGTACTAGGGTTGACTCAAATGGCAACTCTAACTTTTCCAAATCTTTCTTTAGGACTTGATTGAATATCGACGGTGACTCAGAGAACCCTTGAGGAATTCGACACCAACTGTATACTCTGTCTAGGAATTTGAAACAAAAGAGGAATTGGCTATCCTCATGAAGAGGCACAGAAAAGAATGCTTGTGACAAATCGATGACTGAGAACCACTCAGCTTCGCAAGGGATCTGAAACATTATCACAGCCGGATTCGGTACGACAGGGCAGCACTATATTATGATGTCATTTATTTTCCTCAAATCCTGTACAAGTCGGACTTTCCCACTTGGCTTTATTAGTCCCATTATCGGTGAATTACATGGGCTGATCAAAACTTCTTTCAGTACTCCCTGCTTCACGAATTCGTCGATAAGTTGGGCAACTTTCATGAGGGTATCTTGTGGCATGTGGTATTGTGGGGTCTGGGGAAAGATCGCATTGGGCTTTACCATCACTTTTACTGGTTCTACTCCTTTCATCAATCCCACCTCTTTCCCTGTCATGTCCCACACTTCCTTTCCGACTGTTTCCCGTAATTCTGCTGGGATATCTTCTTCAGTTATCATTGGTAAGAGACAAATCAGAGGATACTCTTCGTCAACTGTTTCTATCTCATCACCCTCTACACTGCCCTCTTCTTCCCCATCACTGCTCGTCTGTATTGTTATTCCCTCGTTCGAGCACATTATCGAACAACCCAACTTGCACAATAGGTCTCTGCCTAACAGTGCAATCGGGCTTGAGTCACATACTACAAACTGATGTACCCCTTGATAGTTACCAATGTTGACTGGTATCGGATCTGTTATTGGGTTCGTCAGATGCCTGTTTGCTACTCCCACCACTTGAACTGTCCTCCCTGAGAGTGGCAAATTTGGTACTTCACTGCTCTTAACAGTTGAACGTGTGGCTCCCGTTTCAACCAGAAATGAGACGCGATGACCCATTACTCTTCCCTCTACGTACGGCCCCCTTTGATCAACTTCTAGAGATGCCGCAAGCACACAATCTCCTTCCTCTTCTGAGCTTTCACTCTCCCATACATTGTTTATTCCACTCTCACTGTGTAATGGGAACTGTTGTACTGTGCCGTTTGTGCTCATTACCTGACCCGTTACCTGTGGAGGAACCATCATTTGCTGCTGACTCATTGGTGCCAAAGGTATTTGCATTTGCTTATTAGGTACCATAGGTAACTGCTGTTGCATCGGCTGCATCTGCGTCATCTGCACACGGGGCATCTGCATCTGCTGCGGCTGCATAGGTTGTAATCCCTGCAATTGGTTTATGGTCTGAAAATTTGGGTTTGGACCTCTCATTTTAGGTCCTCTCATTGTCTGAAATGCATTGACATCATTGTTTTGCTGACCAACACCTACACCTGCACCTGCACCTTCCTGCACCACCATCGGACACTCGCGTTTCCAATGACCTACGTTTCCGCACGCGTGACACGGCATCACCTTCTTCATTGCCTGCACACCTGTCACAACAGTGTTCAAATCCGGACCATTATTCACAAAACCTCCTCTACCTCTGCCTCTGCCCTGTGGCTGAAACGCCATGTTTCCTTGCAACTGCGGCTGCTGTTGCTGAAACACCATGCCTCCCTGCAACTGCGGCTGCTGTTGCGGTACCTGCTGTTGGAACCCTTGCATCCCTGGCAACCCTTGCAGTCCTTGCAGACCTTGTAAGCCTGTCTGAGCCGCCTTAAGCTGCATCATCATCACCTTCTCTTTCAGCTTTTTCTGTTTCACCTCAATTTCGTCGCTACAGTATTTCGCATAAGTCAAGACTTCATCAATCGGTTTCGACTGCCAGCAAATCAAATGCGATTTTATCATCTGACTTATCTCTGGTCTCAGCCATTCCACAAATCTGAACACAAAATGAAGCATATCTTTCGCCTCGATTGCTTCCGTGCCACTGTAATTCTTGAACGCCTTCAACAACCTTTCATAGTAACTATGAATCGATTCTTTAGCCTCTTGGGCAGTTCGATCAATTTTCTGCCAATCCACATTTTTGGCGGCAACCTTCGTCTTCAAATGCTCAATCACCTTATAGTACAGACACATCACCATAGGTGATGGTGCACCCGTCTCTCTGTCTCTCTCTGGTTCACTTGTCGGCCAACCTACAGCTCTTTTGCAATCCTCCCACAAATCTGCCGGAACCACGATCTCGAATAGAGTGTTCAGGTCTTCCCATAGACATTTTGCAAGCTTCACAAACCTATCAGTCTGTTGATACCATTCAATCGGCTTCTCTCTCAGTTTGGGAAAATCATTCGTAAAAGACTGAATATCGCTTCTGTGCCATGGTACATGTACTAATTTTCCCCCTGCTGTCTCCCTCATTGGTAACATTGTTACTGTCTCGCTGCTCTGCGGTCTTCTCTCATTATGCTCTGTAGCACTGTCCCTCCTCTTATCCTTCCTCTTTACCCATCTGCTTTCCCACTTGTCTAGGCACCTCCACACTTGGGCACTCTGTAACAATTCTCTAAGGTGTGCCTTCATGCCTGCTGATCTCATGTGTTCAAAATCTGTGGTCCCAAAATCCAACCTATAGCTCCTGCTCAAGTGTTTCGTCTTGCCTATGTCAATCCCGTTCCTGTCTGCTACTTCCTGCAAACTTCTATGTACCTTGTTTACTTCTTTTGTGATCTTTGGACATAGATACCTCAACTCCTCTTCCGTGTAGGATTCTAACCTGTTCACACCCATATTCCCTTCCACCAATTCTTGTGCTTCCATGTTCAGCCTCATCCTGCTCAAGTAATCGTCTCCTTTCCCACTGTCTGAACTTTGTGTGGAATTTAAACTGTTGAACCACTGTGTCAGCTGTTGCGCATTTACCCCCATCAGTGTGGCATTCACATCGACTGCCATCGATGGTTGTGGCAACTTTTCAGTATTCGATGTTAAAGGTATTATCAGTGGGGGGCTCGACCTCACCAGTGTTGATTGAGCGCATACGGGACTAAACTCCATCAAGGACCCAGACCCAGTTGGCTGAGCCACTATCAGGGTTATCCCTGGAGTATTTTCTATGCACCTTCTTTCCGCCCCATTCTGCAGCATTGGTCCCTGACTGCTCATACCTAAGTTAGGCTGACTATACAAAGGTACCACTGGACCTACAGTAATGGGTAGTGATATCGCATCTGGATTTTGTCCATTTCCCATATTCTGAGGCATGTTCATCCCCATATTATGGGCCATCATTGCCGGCATGCCCATCTGACTCCCCATCATTTGAGCATGAACATTTCCTCCCTGCATCTGCTTTTGAGGCATCATAAACTGAGTTGATTCAGCTTGTGCCATTGTTGGGTTGTAACCACTCTGTACGCCCCTTACGGTTGGATCTAGAATCATTCCTCCACTATTATCACTGTTGTAGTACCCTGGCATCTGCGGCTGATAATTTTCTGCTGGTTTCAACACGGGCACATCTGGATACATTCTCCTGACCTGCGGTATCTGTGGGGTGAGCAGTAAGCTCGGGTCCTTAGATCCCGATGGTGCTCCTGGATTCTGCGATTCACTGTTCTGTACCGATGCCGGAGGGGCAGAACTGGTACTTGGACCTTGTCCATTCTCTGCATAAGGTGGTGGACGGTCGTTCAACAACTCCATTATCAATTCCTCATCCTCTAACTCCTCTTCTTTTCTCAACTTTTCCTCATCCTCTCTGTCCTTGGAACACTTCCTGTCTGTCTTACAGGTAGCTTTCTTACCTGTCTCCTCTTCATCCTTAGTAATTGCGGGGAACAATTTTATTCCCTGCAATACATCTGACCTCCACACCTTCTGCGCATTATCCCACCTAGCATCCGCTAGTGTCTTTTCTACCTTCCTCATCCTTGTTTCAAACTTGTTTTTCTGTTGCTGCCTAGCCATGAGTTCCCATATTGCTAGGGCCTCAAACTGTGCTGGCCTTGGAGGTACTTTCATGTCATACATCGTAAATCTCAAATTCTCTAGGACCCTTATATTGAATGTCCCATGTATCGGGAATGCTACGCTCCCATGTTTCTCCGTCCACTTGTGCCATTGCTTTAGCCAAAGACACGGAGCTACCCCTTTTTCCTCCATTACAATGTAAGCTGGTGTACCCTCGGGCGGCGTCTCCTCTCCTACGCTCGCTTTAATGTATGACTCTCCTTTCATCGCGCTCCTGAATGCTTTAAGGAATTTCATTTTCTCGTCTTTTAATTCACAAAGTTTATAATCAATAGGTCACTTTTATTCCACAAAATTTGTAATCAATAGGTGACTTTAATTCCCGGAATACTCTTCACCTGCCTTTCCCCTTCCAATCGAGTCCCACGGACTGCGTCCAATCCGTGCGCGACCCTTCTCTCCAACCAACCTATCCCAGCGCGGCTCTTAGTGACGTCACACTCACACACACTGCGGCTGACAAAGCCTCGCGGCTAGTCCTCCTTCACTCAGCTCCTCTCGTAACAACTTTTTGCATGTATCGCGAGCTACCAAAAAACCCAAAACAGATCTGTCGGTTTACTACAGGAAGGGTAACATAATCGCTTCAGGACCTTAGGGACCTTTCACTAACCTCGGCCACTATTCGATCTCTTTCACCAGCCTCGGCCGCTATTCCGTCTTTCTCAGTCCCCACATTCGCAAGCAAATCTGACCCGCAGACCTACTCTCAACTTGTCAATGATCTGTTCTAGTGCACTTAGAATCTCGTCAAAGCCCGAAGTCGAAGTTCCTATCACTCCCTAACACACGTACCCACTCGTTGACCACGCCCGATCAACCTACTAAACCGCCCAGACCACAACATGGATCAACATACTCCGGAGTCTCTTGACCTCGCAGGGCCCGTCTCAACAACAACAACCACGTGGACCTTTTTATGCACAAAGCGCCAGACGCACATGAAGTTCGACGACTTCCCTACTCTCACACTCGGAGCTGCACCTCCGCTAACTCTATGAAGTTCGACGACTTCTCTACTTCTACCCTCGGAGTCGCACCTCCGCTATCCTTAAAAGAAAATCCTCGCAACTTTTTCACACACCCTGCGGCAATAAGCTGTGCAAGCGCAAAACCCTAACTTCACTCATACCATCACTAGTACTGCCAACGCTGTTTCCACATCTCCTTTCTCTCCATTCGCAAGCTCCGAGATCCCGGGAAAGTCGCGGTGGACCTAGCCCATCATTATCTTGTCAATTATTTTCATTCAAGAAAATCTAATTCAACTTCTCGAATGAGGCCTCAAAATGCGTAACCGTTAATTCAACACCATGTACTCTACTGATACAGGGTCCCAAAAGACAAAACCGTCCTCTGCTACCATCTACTGAATAGAGCGGAACGTGGTAACAATTTACCTGCGTCCGAATGCTCTTTAGGTCGATGAATCTTTTGACTATGTGGGAACTCTCTGTACTCTTAATCGATCAATCACCTTATATCGATAATCAATAACGAACATAAGCAACACCTTGAACGACATAACACTTAACAATTAATCCAGAATACATTTCGGCGAACCCTGACCTTTCAGCCAGGAATAACCACACCAGTTTATTGCAAAATTAGTGAATTTATTTCCCTATATTAACAAAGCTAGCACAATATAAATGTGTCTCAACACCAAATGATAAACATAAATGAACATTAATAGCTGTCCATATCGTCGAAACAAGTGTAATCTATGTAGCATTTGAATCACAAGGCACTCGATAGTGGCAATGCAAAGCACTAATACGATAATCTGTAATGGGCTAATTGCGTACATTTAGTCAGCATAACAAGATCTCCAATTGCATCGTGCGACATATGGAATCCTCATCTAACCTCAAATTAGCATCAGCATGTGGGACTTCATGCAAAAACGATTTGGCAACATCAATTTAGAAAACTCCTAGCTAGGGTCCTTATCAAAATCAGCAGTTGGATACCTAAAAGAAACACAATGCAATTTTACAATTTCCTTTCATAATTACCAATTCCAATCAGCAATCAATGAAGTCTTCGTCTCACAGGTATCGTTTCTCGATCAGCATGGGCCGGGACAAAGGGGCAGGGGTGAACGGGGCAATTGCCTCACGGCGGCAAGTTAAGGCTACTACTTCATGCAAAGGGACAAATCAAAGTTAAAGTCTCTAGGGCAAGAATCATTAAAGTCTCTTTCTCTCGACTAGAGAAAGCATCAAAATCTCTCAAAATGGCGTCGCAGCAAAATGGGTCATAGTAGCTACGAAGTCAAAATGGCGGGATGTCCGAAGATAGAGAGAGCTTCCCTCTTGTGCACCTGGTTTTTATAGACAACAGTTCAAGTCCTGTAGGGTCTCCATTGGTGGGTTCATAGGTTAGCTTCAAATTGACCAATCAAAAACGACAGTTCTCAAGCTTTTACTTAAGCATACATTATCCTTGGAGATGGGTACGCGAGTTGCAACATTGTTTCTCCATTAGCTTACTCTCAGAGCCTCCATTGTCCGCACCTGCAAGCCGACCTTGAATTAAGGAGAAAATATGCCATGCTGGCACCAACTTTAAGATAAGCATGTGAACAGTCTCTGTGGAAAAGCACAGCTTCAAGCAGAAATACACGTTTAATAGCACAGTGGAAAAATACGAACATTTAAACCGTGAGACCAGGCAACTAGGCCAAAGCCTCCGCTAAAGTAATGCTAAGCTAAGGCATTTCAAATGAGCAAATCGTAGCACACGTTTATGATTATGTCGGATCAGTGCAATTCTAATACACCACGTTATATGAAGCACGCATATAAATGTTGGCAAACTACTCTGAGGGCACATTTTGTCCCCGTACAATCTTTATTAATTCGGTTAATGACACACACGATTATATCAGCACTACGTTTATGCGTTAATAAATCAAAACCTTCATTTTCTGCTTCATCACATGTATATATTTTATCTCTGTATGTTTCTGTGTTTTTAGTGAATGTGAGTTGCCTTAATGCATGATTTTGAGTTTCAGTATGGGAAAACTAAACAATATATTATTGCATGGACTAAGAAGGCATTGACTCTGTTGGAACATCCTGAAAGCCATTTTATCATGCACTGATAGACAGCTCCAACTTTTTTATGCAGCAACAACATCATTACAATTGTGAATATTAGCCCCTACCTATAATATTATTCTCTAAATACCAGCCTGACGTATTCACATGGAGATAAGAGAACTCATTTTACAAACATGTTGTGAGTGAGATATCAACCCCAAAACTTCTTGATGCTGTACACATTACTAAAGAAGGAAGTCTGGCTTGCCTACCAAGTCAGGCCAATGAAAGCTATTTTGGTTCTTTTTATTTAAAAAAATGTATCCCAATTTTGTTAAATAGGATTCGCAGAAGAAAATGAAAATTGCAACTAACCTACCAAATAAATGGGCACGCCCATACCCCCCGCTGCCAAGACCAGCCCCACCACTCACAAGTCTCACCAGTCGCCACTGCAGCCACCTGTGTCAGCATTTTAAAGATGCTGAAAAAGATTTTTAAATATGTTCTACAAAGGTCTACAAGACAGATACCCAAAATCTTATCGTGTCTAGATGTGACTATGGGAACATGCTCTATTTGGGCATGTCAAAAGCTTTATTGGCTCAACTCAAATTATTCAAAATTATGCAGGACGATTCTCAACCTGCCTTGAAAACCCCATATGTCCAAACCCTTGCAAGACTTCCACTGACTACTAGTTTGAAAGGGAGTCCTATTGAAGATGCTTTGTCTTACTAATAAAGCATGTATGGATCTGGTCCCAAGTTCGGCAAATTTTGTTTTGCTGCATAACCCCATGATTGCTCACAGCTGGTGCAGAGGCTGTGCTTTTTCCTATTTAGCATCCAAAAGCTGCACTGTTCAGCTCCTGAAACTGCACTTTGATGTTAACTTCTCCTTTTTTGGGTAAATGCTGAAAACGTGTGTATTCCAAACCAAAAATGCCAGCAGTTGTTTTAGTTATGAGTCAATTTTATTTAGTCAGTGTTGTTTGGAATTGCATTAGCTAGCACCAGGATGCCATTTTCTAAGTATTAGGGTGCTTTATCAGCTTGCCAACATAACACACGACATTATCCACTGAAGCTGATGCTTACGTCCTAACAGATCAGGCGCCTAAGTTAAGCTGCCTTGAACAAAGTACCTCTATGCATGTTGTGATGCAAATGGAGACTGTTTTACTGTCAAGGCCCTTGCCTATAAAATAAGACCCTTTCCTCTGAACCCTCCACTCAAGGCAGACTTTTGAAAGTAGCAGAAAGAACTGAAAATTCTCATTGACCAAGCGTGCAAGTCAGTCCTAATTTAATTACCTAAGTCAATGGTTCTAAACATTTTGGCTTACGTGGACCCCTGCTGAATCATTACTGGGGGCCAGGGATGCAACCTAAGCTAAGTAATTTCTCAAATGTGAGCCTCAAAATAATACACAATATACCAAAACAAGTATACATTAACCAAATACACACATTATTAAACACTTTGATTCTTTCACAAAAACGTACGAAAATTTACATTTTAAATTTAATGGGACACGTGGAGTTTGTCAAAATGTTATTTTATTTCTAAAAGATGAAGCGCCATGCTTCACTTCAGCAAATCACATTGCCTTTTTTTTGCTCCTAATGCATACTTCTGTTTTTGTCAGTTTTTGTCTGTACATGACAGTGCTCCAATTGAGGACATAATACTAGATTTTGTTTTCTGTACTGCTCCCACGTGTCAATCTAAGGATACCGATGTAACTTTTACCGGTCAATTTCAAATTCTTTCACATTTACAGAGAGTTTCTACATTTTCTCAATGTTACATTTTACTTTTTTGTATACTTTACTAATTTTCTAACTAACCACGACCTGCTTAATTGGCCTTAAGGACCCCAGGTTATGAACCACAGACCTAAAATCTGTTTGGTTGTACTCCCTGCTCCCACTGTTTATCCCAAACCCAACCAATGTGCTAGTTTTCTGAGGCAACCAAAAAGCAGTGTGAATGCTGTCCAACTAAAAACAAAATATATAGCAGGTAAACACGCCAATGCGCAGACCCTGAGCTGGTAATTAAACGGCTCTATTGAGGCTGGCCTCCGCAGGCTGACACTTCATTTGTCACTTTAACTATAATTGTGTGCATGTCATTTTCACTGTGCTTTTATTGTATCAAGCCATTTTACAGGGGCATTTCATTTCATTAGGGTACAATGCTTAATGGCAGGGACCCAGGTCTTCCAGATGTTGATGTAGTCTATCATTGAAACAATTACTCAGCAGATGCTCTTTTATGAACAGGTTATACAGCCCATCATAATCTTGTACCTTGTTTCCATATAACCAACAACCTAACATTTTTACTGAATAGTCCACTAAGTCTACCCAGGTTTGGCTCTGGGTTTTTCTAAGCCTCCTTGAACTTTTTTCTGTACTCTTCAGTTGTAACTCCAAAGTCCTCAATCAGGGTACCCTTCATGAGGCCATAGGATTTAGAATCTGTCTCATTAAGTGTCAGGAACCTCCCGAGAACAACTCCCACAACAGTGTGCCCCAATGCTTTTTCTAAATTTCCCACCCAATGCAGGTGCTTTCAAGTGCAGTAAATTATTTGACTACATCATTCCCTTCAGTGAAGGGAGGGACAGCTCCTTTTGGGATTTTAATGTTGAAAGATCTCTCCCTCAATGCTTGTTTGCTGCCACCAGAGATGGGTCCTAAGCTGAACTCTTTTCTCTGTTTCTCTCTTTCCAAAAGCTGAGTGTCTAAGGACAGTCTCTTAGTCAGCCTGGCAATGTCCAGGTCTGTTTCAGTGGGTGCTCTAGAGCTTCTGGCAGAAAAGAGCTACCCTCCACCCAATTATCCACAGGGTCTTCCTATGTGATGACACCCAGATCACTGTCTCCATCTATGATGATTGGAAAGAGGTGGCAGATAGGTTTAGGATGTGCGTGTAAGAAATCAGCAGGCGGATGTAAGAAGCTGACCCTCTATGTAGTGTGCAAAGCTAGGCACACTGTGCCCGGGGCGCACGCAACCACACATTGGTTACAGGGGTAAAAACTAGATCACCTAATGCTCTAATTTTTAAGTAGCTTCGTCGAGCAGTTAGGCCAATCTTGGAGAAGTGCAAAGCATTTGGTCAGCCTGGCAATGTTCAGATCTGTTTCTGTGAGTGCTCTAGAGCTTCTGGTAGAAGAGGAGCTACCCTCATCCCCATTATCCACAAGATCTTCTTCACCCACCACAGATGCATTATCTTCTCCATCATCTGGGGGATTATCCTTTTCATACCGGGCCATCAGAAATTAAGTTTCTCTGCGCTGGGGATTTTTCCAGTACAAATTTGCTTTAGCCTGCGGAGTCTCCTTAATTGGTCATAGCTATATGCCTCATAAGGTTCCAGGTCGAGCTCCTGGGTCTTTGTCTCTGCAGCTGTCATTTTCACTTTACTAAAGTTGGGACCTTTTTAGAAATTTAGAATCCCCTTTTTGGATAGTCAAACTAAATTAAGGACTTTTTAAAACTTTTTGCTAAAGTTGTAGGGACCTAACCAGGGCCCTAACAATTATTTTGAAAATTTGCAAAAAACGTTTAGTCAGACATAATTAACGAAAGGCAATTTGGAATGTTATTTGTGTGCCTACCAAATTGTGGTATCAGCAAATGCAAAGTTTTTTTCCCACCGCTGATTTACCAAATGTAGGAGGCTGGCCCTCTATGTAGTGTGTAAAGCTAGGCACACTATGCAGGGGACCCAGGCAACCACACATTGGTTTACAGGGGTAAAAACTAGATCACCTAATGCTCTAATTTTTGAGGTAGCTTGGTCAAGCATTCAGGCCAATCTTGGAGATGTGCAAAGCATTTGTTGTATTCACAATATCAATCTTGAAACACACACACTCAAAGGAATAACGTGAGACCAATTTACAAAAATACACCAGATTGTTATGTAATTTTTAAGACCAAGATTATCAAAATTGGTTAAGTACTTTTTGAGATATAGATTTTTGAAGTTTAATAAAAATAGTCTTTTTAATGCCTAATTACTCACCATAGGAATCAATGGAAAGTCACCTTTAAAAAAACATATAAAATCATACAGTTGGTTTACCAAGTTCTTTTTTTGCAGGTTGGTTGAAGTTGTTGGTGGGCATACTGTGCCAGCTGGAGAAGTTCGGGCAGTCACGGTTCCGACGGAAACAGCGGTGAAAGTTCTCTGGAGCTGGTGCAGGGTCACTGCGAGGGACTACTTGGAATGGGACTGCACAGGTAAGTTTAGAGGTGGTTCCTTGGGGTCCCCTTGGAGTGTCAAGGTCGCAAGGTGGAGGGACCCCTAGGATACATCAGGTTCTTCGTTGCAGGGCACAGGGTGGCTGGGTGCAGAGCGAATCAGTGAGCCAGGAGCTGTGCACAAAGATGTCCTTTGGAGCTAGAAGTAAGTCGGTTCAAGGGTCGTTTGTGGGACAAGGGGGCACTCTGGTGGGAGGTCCAGGGAGTTCCTGAAGTCCCTTGACTGGGGCTTCCTCCTGGTCCTTTTTCAGCCCTGGGCGGGCTGGTTTTCCTGGTGTCTGACGTTAGCTGACCAATACCTGGTGTATTGGTACGGTTTGACCACTAGAGGGTATACTGCCACAAACTTGGCACACTTGAAGGGTTAATCCTGGCAGTCGTTGGTGTGTTGTCGGGTCCAGCTGCAAATTCCAGTTTGGGAGTTAGCAGTTGGTCAGTGAAGTGACCCTCACTGGTTTGCTGGTTTCTTCTTGTTGCAGAGTGGTACCTTTACTCTGGAGGGAGTTCCTGGGTGATTTTCAAAGCCTGGAGGTCCTCTGGGGTTCTTAAGAGTTTTTCCAGTTATACAGCAGCTCCTCAGTGGCGATTTTCAGGACCTGGGTGCAGCAGACAGAGTTTGGCACCTTTTCTTTTTGCAGCAGGTCTACAGTTCTTGCGCCTTGGTACTTCTTGGTGCTGGTTTTTCTTTTTTGTCCATCAAATCTGATTACCTGGTCTAGAGGTGCCCACTAAATACTGAAATTAATGGGCATTTTAGGGGAACCTGGTAGTGTCCAATGTGACACCTACCTTTGGGTGGCTACACCCACTAAAGTAACCACTTCCTGTGGGAACCATCATTTCCCTATCCCTAATTGACTATTTTCCTTCCATCCAAGATGGAGGAAAATGACATGGAGTGCCCACCTCACAGGCAACACCTTAAGAGTGGTGTGTGTCAGGTGGGGCCCCTCCTCCTACTCTTTGTGTAGTTTCCCACCTTTACTCCCGTCAAAAGTGGGGGTTTGCAAAGAGGGTGACCATTTGCTGCTAGCAGCATTCCTAGGGGTCGAGTTTAAAAGGCGGTAAGCCCTTTGAAGCTCGCCACCAGGGCAGTGCACATTCCTGAGGGAGGGGGCGTTAGCACCTCCCCCAGGAAGGGCATTGTTCTTCAAACCAGAGAGACAGATCTCACCCCCAAGGTTTGTAGATTGGGTGTCTGGAGGTGGCAGGCTCGATAGAACCAGTCAGCAACCATGCCAGGGTAGTTAGCTTTTGCAAGGGGAACGTCTAAGGTGACCCCTGGGTACATTTAGAGATAAATCCAATACTGGTACCAGTTTGGATTTATCATTCTGACTTGTTTGATACTAATCAACCCAAGGTTCAGAGCGGCCATCATGTAGCTGGGAAACTCGTGTTGTTGACCAGTGTCCAGAACATGTATTAAAATGGCTGCTCTGTTCACTCACTATGGCCCTCATTATGACACTGGGGGTCAGCTGACCGCCACGCTGGTGATGGCAGTAGTACCATCTCCAGGCTGGTGGCGAAAAATGCCAAATTATGACCATGGCATAAACACCCAATGTACCACCCGAATCGCCAGTGTGGTCAGTCCACTGACCACGGCATTAGGCATCTTTAGCCAGGCGGAAGACAAAGACCCACCCATCAAATTATGACATAGCAGACCGCCAGGATTTCCGGGGAGGGACCACCGCCACCGAAAGCCTGGCAGAAATACACCATATAAAAGAAGACACTCACCTCAAGGGACACAGAGGACTTTGTGGCTGCCATGGAACCCGGACTGGAAGTCCTGCCGATGCTGTACCACGCGGTAGCAGTCTAGGAGCAGCAACGCAGATGAAGACAACACAGTGAGTACAGCCGCCTAGCACACAAGGGAGGGAGGGGAGAGTGACATACCCACATGCACAACACCCACCATACACCATGCACACATACCACATACCGAGAACCATATGCAGAGTTAATCAACATAACCCAGGAGCAAAGAAAGCCAGGACACATACCTCTGGTACAACCACTATAATTATGTGGGAACAGCAACCTCAATTTTAAAAATAAATATATACATATATACATATATACAGAAAGGGCCATTGCCAGTCCATTGTCAATGAATAGCCACAGGGCAACGTCCAAGGCCCAACTTGACTCCTGACAGCCCAAGTCACTCCACTGGGAAGGGGCATCATGTTGATCGTAGGTAGGCACCTCAGGGGGCAGGTGGGTGGGGAATGGCGAATGGAGGGGTTCTCTGGAGGGGGATCCTTGTACTTGGGTTTGGGAGGGATGCGGGTCCTTACTCTTTTGTTTAGGGGGTGGAGGATTGGAATTGGAGCGGGGGGCGCAGTGGTAGTCTTGTGTCCTTTACTGCTAGGTTTTGCTGTGGGGGACATGAGAGGATGGGAGCTGGAGGTACTGGGCTGGGGGAGAAATATCTTTCTCTTATGGGCAGGACGGGGAAGGAGGGAAGAGGTCAAAGCGGGAAAGGAAAAATTTCTTAGGTCCCATGGGGTGGGTTGTGGGAGGAGGTTTGGGAGCAGAGGTAGAGGGACTGGTTGTGGGAGGAGTAGGTGTTCTGGACTTGGGTGCAGGTGCATGGACAGTGTGGGTTTGTGAGGTGGATGGCTTTTGAGTCTCTGAGTGGGAGCGTTTATGTGTTATTGGAGGGGGGCAGACAGGCTGGGAAAGGACAAACAGGACACATGTATGTATGTTGTTCTGGTTCCGGCAAGTGAGGTGGATGTGCTGCATAAGGTTGTGATTGTGGTGGTGAATGCGTATGTGGTGTATGGGGTGCTAGTCTGTGTGTCTGCTGTTGTGGTGACTGTGGGCAAGGCTGTACATGTGGCAGGATATCGGACTGATGATGCAGTGCATGCAGGTGTGAGTGTTGATGTGACTGTGAGGGAGGAGGAGGAGGGGGAGACAGTGGAGGAAGTGGCTGTTGTTGCATGTGCTTCTGTGTGTTGGTTTGTGGAGTGAATTGTGGTGCCTGGATTTGTCAGTGCAAGTCCTGTCTGTTGTTTTGGGTGCATGTTTGTCAGATTGTGTGCGTGGGATGGGTTGGGGAGAGGGCTTTAGGATTGGAAACAGGTAGTTAGAGGGGGACAGAAGAACCAGGGACACTGGCTGCCATCAAAGAGGAGGCCAGAGCCTGAAACGATCTCTGTAGGGCAGTGAAGCCAACGTAAATGCCCTCCAGGTAGGCATTGCATTGCTGCTTCTGGGATGCTAGTCCCTGGATGGCATTCACTATGGTTGACTGCCCTACAGAGATGGATCTCAGGAGGTTAATAGCCTTCTCAGTGAGGGCAGCAGGGCTGGATGGGGCGGGACTTGAGGTGCCTGGGGCGAAGGAGACCCCCACCCTCCTGGGTGAGCGGGCACGGGCAACTGGGTAAGGGGCTATTGGGAGGGCAGTGCTGGTACAGGGTGGCGGAAGATGACGGAGCTGAGATGGTCCTAGAGGGGTCCGCCACCACCAGGGAGCTTCCATCAGAGGAGGAATCACTGGCTGCCATCAAAGAGGAGGCCACAGCCTGAAACAACTTCTGTAGGGCAGCAAAGCCAACGTAAATGCCCTCCAGGTAAGCATTGCGTTGCTGCTTCTGGGATGCTAGTCCCTGGATGGCATTCACTGTGGTTGACTGCCCTACAGAGATGGATCTCAGGAGGTCAATAGCCTTCTCAGTAAGGGCATCAGGGCTGGATGGGGCAGAGCTTGAGGTGCCTGCGGTGAAGGAGATGCCCACCCACCTGGGTGAGCGGGCACGGGCAACTGGGGAAGGGGCTACTGGGATGGCGGTGCTGGTACGGGAGTGGCAGAAGATGACGTAGCTGGGATGGTCCTAGAGGGGTCCACCACCACCAGGGAGCTTCCATAGGAGAAGGAGTCAGATGTCGTTGCTCCAGTCTCCCCCATGGTGCTCCCCTCACCCTCCAACCCACTGGTCTCCTCGGCGACGGTGGACTCTGCCTCCTGGGTCCTGTGTGCTTCAGCTCCCCCACTCATCAGTGCCCCTGCTCCTTTGCCAGATGATGCTAATGCACACAAGGACACGATGAGAAAAGGAGAGAGGGTGGGGGACAAAGAAAGGGAGTACAGGGTCAATCACAGCAACAACAGCACATATGGCAAACACATCACAATCACTCACAGGGACTAACACTGTGCAGCATGGACCACAATGCCAAACCATTACCTGGGTACAACAGCAGTAAAGAACCCAAACACTACCATCTGCACACCTAGTGGGACTCACTCAGCCATGTCTGCCATGGTATGCTAGCTAGTTACTGATCACAATTATACATACCTCCCTACATTGCTCAGCAGGACCACACAAGAATAGCTAACCGGCATATTGGGGCATCCACTGACTAGAACATTGCACCCAAACCCCATGGCAGGCAACACAAACAAAATAACACAGTCTGTACTCACCTTCTTGTGGCTGCTGTGCTGCCCTCAAGAGCCCATCTAGCTCTGGATTGGCCACCGCCAGTATATGGGCCATTAGGGTGATCAGGGTCCAACGGGCACCCCTCCCTCGTTGGTAAGCCGTCCCTAGCTGGGCCTCCGCAGTTTTCCAGGCCCAGCGTCTCAGGTCCTCCCACCATTTCCTGCAGTGGGGGCTCTGCTGGCTATGGCCCCCCAGGGTCCGCACGTCCTTGGCGATGGCACGCCACAACCCTTTCTTCTGATGGGCGCAGACCTGCAGAGGAGACACAGACAGGAGGACACTGTGAACTCAACACTCCATTCTGTAACAGAAATTACTTACATACTGCATAGAACCCACATCAAGCACACACATGACCCGTACCTCTGCATATACATTGCATGCAGCCAAACCCCCCACAAATGGCACAGTGGCAGCACACACATACATCTTCATGCAGCCATGTCGTACCCATGATGTACTCACCTGTTGGTCTGGTGGCCCATGCAACTGCTCATACAGGGGTAGGACCCCGTCCACAAGCATCTCTAACTCCTCGGATGTGAAGGCTGGGGCCCTTTCCCCTGTAGCACAGGCCATCGCAGGTTTCAGACACAGGACACAGCAGCACATGCAGTGGAGATGTTAAACCGCAGAGAGTCAGAAATCCAGTGAAGTGGTATTCGAGAAAATGGCGGTCACGTCCGCGGCGGTGAACACCGTCACCACCAGCGTTGATCATCATTGGTTCCTGTACTCCATAGAGCTCCATGTTAGCCAATGAGGAGTTGGACTGCGGTGCAGACTGCCTTCCGCCATGACGCTAAATACCAGCGAAGTGCGGTGTCTTTCACCTGTCCCTGCATACAGGGCAGGTGGTTGTCATTTTCTTATGCAGGTACTTGTGTTGGACAAATTTATGTGCGACATAGGTATAGATTGTACACACCAAGACAATTCCAGTCTTCTACTTCCATACATGCTCTGTGTACTGTGATATTGTGTGTCCATACTTCCTGTAGTCACAAACATCTCATGTTTGGTTTAGTTAGATACCTACCACTGCAGAGGAGGAGACAGGCACCCGTGTCCTGCCCCTAGTGGACTTGGGTACACTGGAGGATTGGCACATCATACTCATCTATGGTCTGGACAGGGCCACAATTACTGAGCTGTGTCAACAATTGGAGCCAGGTCTGATTCCTGCTATCCGTAGCACTACAGCATTACCCCCTGTAGTACAGGTACTGTCAGTGCTCCACTTCGTGGCAAGTGGTTCATTCCAGGTGATAGTGGGCTTGGCTGCAGGAATGTCACAGGCAGTGTTTTCGATTGTGCTTGGAAGGGTTTTGGCCTGCCTTGCTCAAACACATGAGCAGCTACATATCATTCCCCCAGAGTGAAGATTTGCCCACTGTGAAGGCTGGATTCTACGCCATGGGACACATACCACATGTGATTGGGGCCATTGACGGGACCCATATTGCCTTGGTCCCTCCCAGGGCAAATGAGCAGGTCTACAGGTATAGGAAGAGTTACCACTCTCTGAATGTCCAGATGGTGTGCCTTGCTGATCAATACATCTCCCATGTCACTGCCAAGTTTCCTGGATCTGTGCATGATGCCTATATATTGAGGAATACCAGCGTCCCACTGGTGATTACACGACTACAGAGGCATAAAGTGTGGCTCATAGGTGATCTTGAGTCTTCACACAGTGCATGTCAGTGGCACCAAGGGGGACATTCTGGAGGGGCTCATTTGCTGGTGGTGGTCTTGGTGACAGTCTCTGGTGTCTGTCAGGGTTGCAGAGAATGCTTGCGGGTGGTTCACCTTCTGCAGGGGGAGGGGTGCTGTTGGCCTGTGGGTGGTGTTGAAGGTCCTCCTGTCCACTAGCTGCAGCAGATGTTGATGGCTGCTGAGTGGACTGGCTAATGGAAGTGGGCCGCTGGTGTGCCCTGTTCTCCCGCATGGTGTTGACCATGTCACCCAGCACCCAAACAATGGAGGCCATGTTGGCATTTAGGCCCTGAAACTGCTGCATGACCCCTCTGGTTCTCCTACATGATGGTGATCACCTGGCCCATCTTTTCCTGGGATTTTTGGTATGCCCCCGGGACATGTGAGAGTGCCTCCTGAGCAGTAGGTTCCTTGGGCCTGGCCTACTCCTGGCACACAGCTGACCTCCCATTCTCCCTGGTCCCCTGTGCATGTTTCCATTGAACGGTGTGCCCACTCCCACTTACACCAGGACCTTCACTGTCTTGCCTGTGTGGTGTCAACTCAGGTCCCTGTACAGATGGGCACACTTTGTTCGACGTGTCCTGGGGACAGGGTTTGTGGATGCTGGCTGGCTGCTGTGGTATTGGAGTCGGAGTGGGGGGTGCCCTGTGGTGGACTGGCTTTGGGATGTGGAAGTCAACTGACCAGTGGTCCAAGATGGGCCAGGGAGTTCATCTAGCTCGGGACATCCAGAGTTGCTGTCATCACTGATAGCATCTCCTGGTGGAGGACTGGGTTGCCGTGGCACCTGCTCACCACTAACAATGGCGGGGGTACTTGTGGAGATGTAAGTGATTTGTTAGGGTCATTGTCACATATTCCACATTTCTGGCTTTCCCTATGGGTTTGGTGTTGTCCTCCCACCTTTGGTCACTGTATGGTGATGGATTGTGGGATTGGTAGTGCTACATGCTGGCCATTCATTGCTGTTGTGTGTGAATGCAGAGGTGGGAGGGGTGTGCTTTCAGTGGGTAAGGCATGCAAGGGTACACAATTGAGGGTGGCTATTGGGGTAGTGCACTATGTGGGAGGAGTGGGGTATAGGGAGTCCGGGTGAGGGGGTGACATGCCATGCAGGTATTGGTGGGGGTAGGTTAGTAATGGTGACTTACCAGTGTCCAGGCCTCCAGTGACTCCACTGAGGCCCTCAGGATGCAGAATTGCCAAGACTTGCTCCTCCGATGCTGTGGACTGTGAGGGAGGAGGTGGGGGTCCACTGCCAGTCCTCCTTATGGTGACCTGGTGCCTTGATGCAATAGAACGCACCTTCCCCTGTAGGTCGTTCCACCTCTTTCGAATGTCGACCCTTGTGCGTGGGTATTGTCCCATGGAGTTTACCCTGTCCACAATCATCCGCCATAGCTCCACCTTCCTGCCAATGGAGATCTGCTGGACCTGTGCACCAAACAGCTGTGGCTCTACCCTGATGATTTCTTCCACCATCACCCACAACTCCTCATCAGTGACACTGTGGTATTTTTGTGGGGACATGCCTATTGTGTAGTGTGTGTGTTATGCAGAGGGTGTTCGGTGTTGAGGTAGGGTGTCTGGTGTGTGAAGCATGACGGGTGTATAGGTAGATGTGGTGTGTGTGAGCACTTCACTAAGGGTTTGTTTGGCCTGGCAAGGTGTAGCAGTCCTTTTGTGTTTGCAAAGGATTGTGGGTTATGTGGGGGGGTGTTTTATAGTGCTGTTGGTGGGTGTATATGGTGTGTATATGTGTCAGGTGTGAGTTTTTTAATCTGGCCAATGTTGGCTTCTAGTGCTGTTGGGTGCCCAATTCGGCCACAGCGGTGTGCACCACCAACGGCTAACCACCATTGGATGTCCGCTGTGGTGATTCGTTTGTCAGAATTTGGACGGCAGTGTTTTGCTGGCATAGCGGGGAGGGTGGTGGGTCCGACAGTTTTCACCTGCGTTGGGTCTGGCGAAATTGTGGTTGTGCCTGGTTTCTGTCGGTTTTGTGTTTGTGTGTCATTATCTAGCGGGCAGATTACCGCCTCCGCGGTGGTCAGTTGGCGGCCTTCACCACAGCAGTCTTTAGAAAAGATTGCCAATATCATAATGACCGCCGCCTATGTCCCAGGTTTGACAAGGACACAGTGGGGGCATATTGCTCATGCAGCTTAGCCCTCACATAGGATATGGTGCACCCTGCCTTAGGGCTGGACGCCCTGCCAGAGGGGTGCCTTTCCCATAGTATATGCAGTGTATGGTGGACAGGGTATACAGGCAGTGTGCTATGTCAAGTTTGATTTTTAGGTTTGCACCAGGACACCTAGCCTGCATCTGTATGCATGGCCCTAGAGGGTGGCAAAATCAGTGCTGATGCCCTCAGGGGCCTACCCATAGTACCCTATGCCCTGGGTACCTTTTATTAGGGACTTATATTGGTAGCTAAATGTGTATCCAATAGTGCCAGTGCATCACAACAGTTTTAGGGAAGAAGCTCTGGCCCAGGGAACCTGGTTAGCGGGGCCCTGGGCATTACAATTTCTAGGCTACATCATACATTTGGCAAAACGTGGGGGCTAACCATGTCAAAAAGAGGCCTTTTCTCACAGTGGGTCAAGGAGAATTGGCTCAAGATGAACGGGGAGAAAACAGAATCTTTAGTATTTGGGTTGGACAGCGTGATCTGGTCCAATCATTGGTGGCTAGATACTTGTGGTATGCTACCTGTTCCAGCGTCCGTAGTCAGATATTTTCATATGATGTTTAATGACAAGCTGACCTTTGGTAATGCTGAATCTTTACTAATAAATATTCATGTATTCTAAATGTTAAATCTGCATAGAAAATGAATTAATATAGCGAAATAATACACAACTTTGAAAATGTGTCTACTTGAAGGGCCGGCAGTAATCACAAAGGGGGTCATTCCGACCACGGTGGGCGGCGGAAGCCTCCCGCCTGGCGGGAACCGCGAGAAGACCGTACCGTGGTCAAATGACCGTGGCGGTCATTCTGACTTTCCCGCTGGGCCGGCGGGCGACCGCCAGGAGGCCGCCCGCCGGCCCAGCGGGAAAGCCCCTTCAACAATGAAGCCGGCTCCAAATGGAGCCGGCGGAGTTGAAGGTGTGCGACGGGTGCAGTGGCACCCGTCGCGATTTTCAGTGTCTGCTAGGCAGACACTGAAAATCATTATGGGGCCCTGTTAGGGGGCCCCTGCACTGCCCATGCCTGTGGCATGGGCAGTGCAGGGGCCCCCAGGTGCCCCACGACACCCGTTCCCGCCATCCTGTTCCTGGCGGTTTTTACCGCCAGGACCAGGATGGCGGGAAGGGGGTCGGAATCCCCATGGCGGTGCTGCGAGCAGGATTCTATGGGGCAGGGGTAAACCGCCGGGAAACACCCGGTTGCCCTTTTCTGACCGCTTTACCGCTGCGGTCAGAATTGCCCATGAAGCACCGCCAGCCCATTGGCGGTGCTTCCTCCGTCCCCGGCCCTGGCGGTCCATGACCGCCAGGGTCGGAATGAGGCCCAAAGTGTCCTTATTAATTGCTTATTAATGTAAAATGATGTGCTTATGTTTAGATTAAGGTAGTAATATGTCATAATAATGATTATGTATTAGGTATTTGCTTTATTAATTGTAGGTCTTAAGTTAGCGAGTTCTTGGGACTAGTTGCACAGCATCATGATAAGTTGCATTGCTTAAACGAGTCACATAAAATGGCTGCGTAGAGAATTTAATTTGTATTTTTCCACCATGTTGACAAAAGCCTGGTAATTGATTTTCTTTCTCACGAGAACTGCTTGCTATATTGGCTATTGTTACAATGTAGAGCTAGGTGTGTGTGAAAGCGATGGTCCCAGGAGTTAACAATGGATGCACTGACTAGAGTACAGAGCAACATTGTTACCTGACAAGCCCGACGATGGCAACAGGAGAAGAGGAGCCAATCATCAACATGTGAAAGACAGTTTAGTTATATCTTAGATTTGAGGCTCTACTTTCATTGGACTAAGTGCAATGTGGGAAGAAGTCCTAGGAAACTTTAACTTAGCCGGACTGCCCGGAGAGGAGAGAGCTCATTTTTTCCTAACTCTTTACTGAGAAGTGCCATTCCGAATATTCCCATTCCTGAGGCATTTCTATCTTGACCTTTACTGCTGAGTCCCGATGCTAGTGTTGACTGAACAGATGTCCAGTTGACGAAGACTATCGCAGCTTGCTGATCCATATCGAGGAAAGGTATTATTAGAATGTTTATTGATGTCATTTGCTTTTGTCTTTAGGTACCAACCGCTACTTTTGATAGAGCCATAGCTAGGTGTTTTCCCAAATTTGTGTTGACATAATTGTTTCGCATGAAGCCCAAACATGCTAATAAGAAGGTTAGGTAACAGACTCACAGAAGATGTTTGCTAATTATTAACAACAGTTGATGTCATATCTTTGCTGAAGCTAAATGTATATTATTTTTATTGCTCAGTTATTCTTGCTATTGATTTGCACTGTGATCCAAGAGTGCACAACCATACATGCATTAGTCAAATTGAGATTCTTTAGAACTTTTTGGCCAACTGGTATTGTTTCTGTATGTTTATCATTTAGTTTTGAGACTAAGGGCCAGATGTAGGTAGCAAAAAAATTGCGAGTCGGAAATTGCGAGTCTTTGCGACTCGCAATTTCCGACTCGCAAACAGGTACCCAACAAGAAGAAGCGACTTCATTTTGCGACTCGCAAATGAAGTCGCACCGCAGATTGCGAGTCTGCTCTTTTTGCGACCTCGCTAAAAACGAACACGCAAATTGCGAGTGGGTGTCGCAAATTGTGACTGTGCTGCAAATTGCATGCAGGTGCAGCAGAACACTCTGGACAACACTTCCTGTCTCTCGATGATGACATCACAGCCAGGAAGTTTACAAATACACCTGGAAGGAGGGAGGACCACACCCATTTCCAACTGCTGAACAACCACCAGGAGGAACAGCAGCAACAATGGAGGAATCAGGCAGGAAGAGGAAAATCTAATTTTCTGAAAAGGAACTGGAGGTGCTGACAGATGAATGCTGCTAGCACCATGATCAACTTTTTGGAAGAGCAGCCCTCAGTGTGCCTGAGTCGGACAAAAGGAGGATTTGGACGTACATCCAGGAGAAGGTGAATGCAATTGGGGTGAGCCACAGGAGCATAGACAAACTGAAAAAAAGATGGTACGACCTGTGCTCCAGGACCAAGGAGAGGGTGGCAGAGCGCCTCCGGGAGATGAGGGGCACAGGAGGAGGCCCATCTACCGTTCCACCACCCACACCCATGGAGGAACGAGTGCAAGAGACCCTGGAGCCAGAGGCAGTGGCTGGAATAGGAGAGCTGGACACGTCAACGCCAGGACCATCAACCAGTGAGTACCATGAAACATGCATGTACACCCATATCTGCCATACCCCCACCCACCCAGTACACAGCAGCATGCACAACCAAATTAGCTCCATTTCAGAGTAGCAACCACCAGAATGGTGCATTATGGGCAATGTAGTCCAGTAGGCAGCTGATAGGCAACAGTTTATTAGGAAGCATACAACAGATGGTAGATACTGACAGTGTGTTCCCTATGTCCCACAGGTCTCCCACAAGACACCACCACCAGCCACACCGTCCAGGGTGCAGAGGTCAGCCAACAGGCAGCACAGGACCCAGGAGCAGTCACCACAGGGCCCTGCACCACCCGACCACAGTCCCCTCCAGATGCACCAGTGGCCATAGTGGAGATTGACCCAGCACCCGGTCCCAGCGCCTGCAGACAAGGCAAATGAGACTGATATCAGGGGCCATGCGGCGAATGGAGAGGAATCACACAACAGGGCTGTCACAGGTCCACACAGACCTTCAAAACCTGAAGAGTCATGTAGGTGCCCTTGCACTCTCCATCAGGCAACTAGTGACTGAACTTGTTACAGAGAGAGAGAGTGCAAGGCGCCATGAACGCCAACTAATCCACCGTTTAGACCGCATGGCTGCCTCCATCGTCGGCCTGGCTGTGAATACTACTGGGCTGTCATGCCGCACAGTCAGTTTACAAGTCGACATGGGCCACTTTGCCAGCGATGTGGCTCGCGGCCTGGGACGGCTAAGCCACGCTGTGGACATGATGGAGGCAAGACAGGTGGCTAGGGGCGCGGCAGACACGCTTCAAGATAGTGAGGAGGGCTCTACTATCAGTAGTGCATCTGCCACAGACACCAGGGTCTTGCGGAGTGGCAGTGCACGGCAGGGATCTGCAGACGCTCCAGGCACTAGCCATGCTGGGCATCCCAGGCGTAGGATTTGAGCTACGCACTTACGAACAATTGAGGCACATGAGGTTAATGTGTCCTCATAGCAGGTGGACATTTACAGCCCCTGACCAATAGTTTAGTTCTATAGTTTTTTGGTTCACTTCATTAAAGTTCTTGTTTGTTCCACTTCACACCTGGGCTCATTGTGTCTGACATTCGTGTGTGTGGTGACAGGCAGCACATACCTTCCAAAGTATAGGTTTGCAATGTGGTCCCGTCTCTGTCTGCCTTGATTTGCAATGCTTCTATCCCCATGATGGCGATGTGGTAGCTCTTGCTCGTCATCCTCCGAATCTGGGTCTTCAGGGGTGAGATGTAGCCCACGTCTGGTGACAATGTTGTGCAGTATAGCGCATGCACCAACGATCTTGAATGCTGTTATTGGGCATACTGGAGGGCACCTCCACTTCTGTGGAGGCATCTGAATCTTGCCTTCAACAGTCCAAAGGTCCTCTCTATAACATTTCAGGTCCTCCTATGTGCACTGTTGTATTGCCTCTCTGTCTCATTGCTGGGTGTTAAGTACGGGGTAAGTATCCATGGTCGTAGTGCATATGCACTGTCACCTGTTTGGCAAAAATGAACAATGTTAGCAGGGCATGGATGGGTTCCACATTGACCTGTGTGTATGTCTGCAAGGTGTATTCAGCTATACCTAGGAGATATCCGTCTCCAAACTCCCCACGTTCTAGGCGTTGGTGTATCCCACTGTGCCTGAAAATGTAAGAGTCATGTGTACTCCCTGGAAATTTGGCTACCATGTCAGTGATAACACAGTGGGCGTCACATACCACCTGGATGTTCAGTGAGTGGGTACACTTCCGGTTGCGGAACAGATATTCCAGATTTGCAGGAGGGCATATTTGTATATGTGCCCCGTCTACACACCCTATTACATGCGGGAAGTTGGCAATCCTGTAGAATTCCAACTTGGTGCTGTTGATTTCTGCCTCATTCCTGGCTAGGTATATATATCTGGACATGTGTGTGAGTGTGGCATCGAGGAATGATCTGAAGAACCGTGAGAGTGCACTTTGAGATACCCCACCTGACACAGCAACAACCCCTGATAGCTACCCGAGGCCAAGAGGTGCAGTGAGCATAGCACTTGCACATGTGTGGGGATGGCGCTGCCGCACACAGTCTGGCGTTGAAGCTGCGGATTGAGTAGATCTATTAATTCTAATATTGCTGCACTGCTGAGTCTGTATTTATCATATATCTCCTCCTCAGTTAGAGTCTGTCTGGTTCTGTATATCTTCTGCTGTCTCTGGCTCCTCCTCCTCATCTGCTGTGCGGCGTGGGCTCTCCTCCTCCTTGCTATCCCATATATCTCCGCCATCTTGAGTAACCCAGGTGCCTTCTGGGTCTCCTTTTATACTTTGGTTCTGGTTACCACCTGCTCTGAGTTAGGTGTAAATTGGGTGTGTAAAATGGGCGTTTTGCGACTAGTCGCAATTTGCGAGTGGCTTTTTCATATGGTTTGCGACTCGCAAATTGCGACTTCCTATTTGCGGGTCGCACAATGGGGTCTCAATTTTAGCGAGTCGGTAATGGCTCGCAGCGCAAGTTGCGATTCGGAAATGGGGTTTTTGCATTCCATTTCCGATTTTGCGGGGTCGCAAATTGCGATTCGGGCCATTTGCGACTCGCAAAATTTTGCTACATCTGGCCCTACGTTACGTGATATTAACATTTTTATATAGATAAATCAACATTTTAACTTTTACATAATGGTGTGGTTTAATGGCCAAAGGGGTCATGGTGAGGGGAAATTTCTGACTCCAAAGATTATTGATTTTATTGTTGATATTGTTATTGATTGGTGCTTGAATTGGGAACGATGGTGGGAACTACTCTAAGCACAGTCAAAAGTTTCATCTAACCTTCAACGCATCCCCTTGTAACTTAATGAGGATAACCAAATAAGGTAAGATGCGCTAACACCTTTGACACCCAGGTCAATAAAACTGTTAGCTCCTGTTTTTGATCATTGAGATCCTGAAGAAAATGTTGCCTTTTCTCCGTAAAGAGCTCAGGATGTCAGTCGTCATTGCATTTATTACATCTTGTTTAGATTGCTGCAATGCCTTTTACCTTATCGCCAATCAGTTCTCACTGAACAAGCTCCTAACCATCCAGAATGCTCTGGCAGTTCTGGTTTTGGCTTTGCCTAAATTTTGCTCAACCAGGGAGTGATTGAGTTCCCTTCACTGGTTGCCATGCAGAAACAGGTGCATTTTAAAGTCCTGTGCTTGACTCACAGGACTCTCCGCCTTCAGGGTTCAACTCATCTGAGAATGACCTTTAATTGGTATGTCCCTATCAGGTCATTGAGATCTGTAGGACAAAGAAAATTGGTGGTACCCAGATGTAGGAAAGTCAGGTAGGGGGATCGGGCCTTCTCCACGGCAGCTGCCAGGCTTTGGAATTCCCTCCCGGAAAACATTAGGAGCATTAATTCATACCTGATTTTCCATAGACAGGTGACAACCTGGCTATTTTCAAATTAAGTCATCTGGGTCTGTGGCTTTTCCTGCCTGAGGTCAGCACCCTCTTGAAAGTCTTTTCCAGCTTAGTGCTTTGATGCCTGATGGTTTTATGCTCTATACAAATGTTTCAAATTCAATTTAAATCAGTTCAACCTTGTGATGTGCAATCCACGTTGAGCCTGGTGGAAACCCTTACTAAAGAGCCAGTCCTCTGTCCCTTAGTACTTTGAGGAATATCATCAGAATGCAGGCTGCCTTAAGGGCCACATGTACAAACCTTTTTTCCAGTCTCAAACGGGCCATTTCTGCTGCTGAAGCAGATGTCTTAATTAGAAATCTTAATAAAAATGTTTATGTATTTTGAATAATGACTTATGTAGAAAAATGGATTACGTAGAAAAATAATGTGCATGTTTGAAAATGTGACCTCGAAGAATAGCCACCTATATTCATGAAATGTACTCATTTATAAATCCATATAAAATATTGAAAAATGTATTACATTAATGTAGTTATATGTCATAATAAGGGTTATGAATTATGTTTTGCTTATTAACTGTAGGCCTTAACTTAGCGAGTGTCTTGGCCTAGGTGCCAGTCATCATTAAGAATCTGTATTTCTTAGCGTTTAATGAAAAATGCTGACAGAGTGAACTAACTGTGAAATGCGTATTGTTTTAATAAAATGCTTAGCTGAAGCTTTCTATGAGAACCGACAGACAGGAGATAAGGTCTCTTGCAAAGTAATGATTTGTGTGTAAAATGTGCAAAGGGTTCTTTCCCAGGATGCGAACAATGAAGACACTAACTTGAGATGAAGATGCAACAAAAATTCGATACCTGACGAGCCGATGATGAGAACATTGTAAAGCAGACCAATCAACGATGTGTGAACTGTGAAATATTAGAGTTCATAGATTTAGTATATGGACACTATTGGACAGAGTAATAACGTGCAATTAATTGACCAATTAGGTGATAGTGGATAGTTTGGGTGACTTATATAACAACGTGACAGAGGAGACCAGATCCAGATTTGAGGAGATTTTTAGGCAGACCGCTATCGAGAATAAGAGACTTAGAAGAGATTTGAGATTCTGTCATTGGGCTCATACTCTCTGACTGAGAGCCTGATGCTTTGCTGATCGGTTGATGACCTGAGGACGAAGACTGATTCTGCTTGCTGACCCATACCGTGGATAGGTAGATGTGACACTGACTGAATTGCATTTTTATGCCTTTTCTTTCTAAATACCAACTGCTCTGTCTTAATACTTTCTTTAGGTAGATGTTTTCCAAATTTGTGTTCTAAATTGTTTGCATGAAGCCCCACATGCTGATGCTAATCTGGGTTAGTTGAGGTTATTCACATGGAGGCTGATGAATTGCAGAGACAAATGGTTGACGGACTATTTTGCTGAACTTATGGTTTTTATAGCTTTGCTGAAATGGGTTTTACTAATGATTTGTGTTGATGCTTTGGAATGCCTTTTGATTCAAACTTTGATTAGGCCATGTTTCTTGCGACTTGTTGATTAACAAGCATTATTAAATTAGTTTAATTTGAGTTGATGATTAAGATTTGTGACTTAGTATTGTTAATGTAAGGGAAATAAAACTTACTAAACTTTCACTAAAGGTGTGGTTATTCATGGCTGTAATGTCATGGTGTGTGAAAATTACTGACTCCATTGATTATTGATTTGACTAATGATTATTGATTATTGTGTATTGATTATTGTCTCTGTACTGGAACTATGGCAAGAACACCTTAAACGAGTCAAAAGGTTAATCAACCTATACGCTTCCCTATGTAAGTTTACCTATTAAGGACAGACGCCCTAACACTGCTAATCAGCCAGTTTGCGATTGAAAAAATGCAATTTGGGATGTACAGAGGCCAAATCCAGATGTGGTACCTTGTTACCGAATCGAAATTTGGCTGTGCAATTCGGTATTAGAAAGGGGCGTGTTGAGGGAGTCCCTTCCTAATACCGAATCGGAAAGGGATGTACGAATGCTTTGCAACCAAAATGTGGCCACAAAATATTCGCAATGTATTGACAATGAAAAGTTGGTGGTACCCCTTTGCAAATGGGAAGGGGTCCCCAGGGGACCCCTCTCTCTTTGAGAATGGTTGAGAAAATATTTTTAAGAGCAGACGGTGATCCAGTGGACAACTGCCTTCTCCAGTGTGTCCCAACCTGTGGTCCAGGGACCCATGGGGGACCACAGAGCCTCCTAAGGGGGTCCGCAACTGCTTAGAAAATTAAATATTATTAACAGATCATGGGCCAGATGTATCAAGCTCCTGGGTTGCATTTCTTAAATAGCGAATTGTAAGAAATTGCTATTTAGGGAATGCAAAAATGGGATGTATGAAAATTGCGATTTGGTAATAGCGATTTTTTAAACGTTGCAATCGCTATTACCGAATCGCAATTAAGGAATGGGACTCCATTCATCCCTATGGGACTGTAGGCTCATAGGTGCGAATGGTTTTGCATTTCCGAATTTGAGAATTCCTGTTAGGAATTTGCTAATTAGGTAATGCAAATCCCAGGGTGCTGAGGGCCTGAGGCCATCTTTGATGCACCCCCCAAAAAATATCAGTGGACATGTGAAGCGCACACATGCCATAGGGGCATGTGTGAGCTACATGTCCTTTTTAAAAATGCATTTTTATTGCATTTTTAAAATTGCACATGGTTACGACCAAAATGGATTTGGTGGCAATTGCATTTCCTAAATGCCCAATTCGCATTCAGGAAATGCACGATACAAGTCCTTTGGAAATCGCAAATAGGAATTCCTCACTTGTGATTTCCTATTTAGAGAATCACAATTTGAGATTCCCTAAATGGAGTCGCAATTTTAAGGAATCACTATTTTTGCAATTCCTTAAAATTGCACTGTGAATTCCTTCCTTAGTTTATGAAAGGTGATTTTGCATTCGCAAATGGTGGAATTTACTGATTTGCACTGTTTGCGAATGCAAAATCCTTTGCTACATCTGGCCCCAAGTCCCCAGCTTTCAGTAATAACTCAGTGACGGGGTCCTTGGATTCCAATAAAGACTCATTTGGGGTTCCATGGTTTCCAGTAATGACAAAGTGGGGGTCCACAGAAGTCAAAAGGTTGGGAACCACTGGCCTACTCTTAAAAAATGAAACTTAAAGGTTTTCTTTTTTTTTCTTTTTAAACGCAGACCGTTTGCCTTCGCAGCCCATTTTCCTTTAAGGAAAAACAGGCTGTGTTTAAAAAAAAGAAGATTGCTTTATTTAAAAGCAGTCACAGAGATAGTAGTCTGCTGACCCCGGCAGACCACTATCCCTGTGATTTTTTAGATTCCCAACGGGTCGCAAATTGCGCCCTTCCTCATTAATATTCATGAAGTAGGTCTATTTGAGGCCCACTGGGAATCGCAAAAGAAACTCAATGGAGTTTTCTACATTTGGAATTGTGGTTTCCTATTTGCGAATCGCATGGAATCGCAATTAGGAAATCTCCATTTCTAAGATGGGTACGTATGGCCCTTAATGATGAAAAGTACAGCTGCTGCTATGATGCCTGAGTTCTGCGACTGTATTCTACGGATGCCTACGCTGCACATGTTCACGGTGCCGTGGCCTACAAACACACTGTCCAGTCCACTTCAGCGGTCCACAGGGTGCGCATGGCTTGGTTCCAGCTCCTGTCCCCGCATTCTCGACGTTGCTGCTTGACAGCCCGCTCTGAAACCCAGTCGTGTTAAACCTTTCCGCGTCAGGGGGTGGCACAGCGCATCGCAGTCTGCCAGTCTTGCGCCAGCTTGCCTGCTTCATGCCAGCGGTGGGCGGCGAGCGATCTTCCTGGATGTGAAAGGCCAATGAGATGCAATGGCAGGATGATTACAGGCTGCAGCAGTGGAGGCGAAGCGGCTATAAATGGAACTAAACAAACAAAGTGAACTAAATGAACCTGCAAACGACGGCCGATTGCAGGCATTACAGGGTGTACTTATTTAAATGAGGGCGATGGAAAAAGTGGGTTTGATTTGGGAGAGGAGGGGTGGAAGCCAATGCTGCCTAGAGCAGCACAGATTGATGAAACGCTGTGCTTCCGCCAAGGCCCTAGTACGAAAAACAAAATATTTTAAAGGGAAACAGAAGGCATTAGTTCTCCTCAGCTGGTGCCCAGAGCAAAGAAAATATTGGCAGGTCACTCTCGGATTTGCATGCGAAAGAGGGCATTGCATTCTTCGGCTCCCTCGCCACGATAAAGCAATCCACAAACAAACTCATTTTGTGTTTCTCCAAGTGTCTGGAACTGATTCGCGAATAAATCTGCCGAAAAAAAATATTCTGTAATTAATGGGCTCTGCAAAGCAACAACTCTGCTGGGTAGTGAGTGAATTGGTATTGATAAGTACTGCAAAGAGGTTAGTAGGTCGAGGCAGATCATATCAAGGCGTGTCACGTCACATGTTTTATATTTGACCACATAGTATCAAGATTTCTTCAGGGCTTTGAAGACCCGATGGTCCATGGGATGCTTGTAAAACCTTCAAAATCGTTATGGGGTGACACGACTGGCAACCGACCCGGTGCCTTAACTTATGTACCCGCTCCCTCCTTGCATTATCTCAGTGCCAAGATGGGCAATCGCATTTGTCTTGCCCAAGCATCCACTAGTTAAGGCCTTGACAGAGTGTCGCACCGCGGAGCGTAATGAACCGTGAGGCTTCACTGTGCCTGAATCAAGGTTTTTGTGTTCACCGCTGTTGCCAAGACAGTCATGAAGAATCTTCTTTGTGCAGCAAATGCCACGCTACAAACAGATTGTGCAAGCACTGCCAGTAGGTCAGTAGGCATTTGTCTACCCTGAGACCAAACAGATGCTCCCTTTAACAAGGACCAATGAACTCAGGCTTTCAGCTCATTAGAAAGTCCTTGCCCCCAAAGCGGCACCACTGATCTTGAGGTATTAGCTCTTAAAGCCTTGATGGGCTCCCTAGGGGACCATGTATTGGAAACAAAGCCAAAGTTCTTCATTTACCCTCGGAGCCACTGGAAATCATTGAGCATCAAGCCTGCAAGGACTCAGTCACCTCCCATCTGCTGTGTACATGTAGACTTGTGGGCCTGATTCACAAAGATAAACTTACAATTACAGTTGTTTGCATTCACAAAGGTGTTTTTGTCGTAGTATCTTTACGACTGTGTAGTATCCACACATAAAAAGATAGTACCGTCCTTTCTTTTTGTGTGCATAGACTTGCAGATGTAAAGATGAACTAGTAAAATACCTTTGTGACTAGCAAACAATTGTAAACTGGCACAAGCGTGTACATTTACCTTTATGAATCATGCCCAAAACACTTTCTGCTTCACATTACTGTCATCACGACTCAGAGACAGCAAGAAACCAAAAAACAAGCAGATCAAAGCAGTATCTTATCAATTAAATCGTTTCTACTCTGCAGTATAAAAAGTAGGAGGGATGCAACCCCAATTTGCATAAAACCTGAAATGCATGGATAGCTCCCCTGAAGAGTCTTTTGGAAGGATTGACTTGGCGTCAAGTTACAATGCAATTTATGACAGATTGTATTGTGCTATGGTAGCTTTTATATAACTCCTTTTACACCATTGAGGGCTATTGGAGTACATTACCAAGATAGGTAGCACACTACATCTCAGGGAACTGCTTGGTTGGCTGAGTGTTGTATTCATTGCAAGTCTATGTGGGAATCATAGTGTTGGTCTTGAGTAACCTGAGATTAACTCTTATTTTGTCTTGTCTTTGGGTGTGGTGATTAGCAATCTGATGGATGAAGTGTATGTGAGAGATTCTAGTTATGATTATACTTAGGTGGCTATTGCAAATTTATTGTGCTTTAAGACTTTAATTTAAATATGATTACAGAAAATCTTTCTTTATACGTTTTATTCTAAATTCAAGTGATCAATATACTGATGCCATATTTTGTCTACCCACTCTATGAGTTTTGTTGATATGGGAAGGAGCAGAAATGCATAAAGAAAAACAGAGAGGATAGAGACTGCCTCCACCTCCGGATGACCTAGATTACAGGCATCCTCCATGTGTGATGGCAGGTTGTAAATGATAGTAGTTGATTTCAGAATCTACATGTAGGTACTATATTAGAGTCCTCCAAGATGCCAGGGATATGCAAAGTATCTCTTCATATCGTGCTTGAAATTAAGTATACTCAGTTCCACTAACATGGCCGCTCCATGTGGCAGGTCACTTCTTGTCTTAGCTGAATGATTGCATTCACTGAACAGAGTATTTTTCTCATAAATTGTAAATGCCCTAAAGTAGATTTCAGGCTGCTATAGTAATAGTCTGTCACGCCAGAGGTACTTTATAAGGTCTCCCTAAAGGATACATTGTGCTCGAGTTTAAAATGAAGACAGTCAGCTCTGGAACGTCACATGACACTTTGTGCAGAGTACTCAATTCTGGCCACGTATATCGTTCTCTTTGATGTCAGATATTCAGGGCGATATCTTGGGAAAAGCCAGGTTTGTACCACCTTATTGAATTTCAGATGATCCTTGTTACCGTGGCTAAGAAAGTTTCAAAGTTTTGCTGTTGGCACTGAAAATAATGTTGCATCAACAGATTGTCTCTCACTAGGAGGCAAAATGATTTGGGTGCTAATTTTGATGTGTGTTATTCTGGGAGCATCACTGGAATTTCATTTGTAAATACAATGGAGCTTTCCCTTTGATGGCTCTGTGGATGAATCTGAGTTCTGTGAAAGCAGAACATCTGGATATCGGCAGGCAATGTAATGCTGGGATTCTGATGGCATATGTACCCGTGAGAGATGTGCAATAGAAGTCCTTTTATAATGTTTTGGATCCTTTGCAATTTTCTATGTGCAAGGGAGCACCTAGGGAGAGTGAGCAGCTAGGAAGAGGTAAAGAGAGCGGGAAGCGCCTTTGGGGTTTTATAGCTTATAAATATTTACTGTTACTATTATTTCCATTATTCATAATATTTTTATTGCTAGGCGACATGGCACAGTATTACAAACATTTTCCTATTTAGTTCCTCTGGAATGTCACTCTAAGCACAAACAGCAGCACCATTAATTTACAAGTGATGCTTCAGTTAACCTTCCAGGTTCTCTGGTCGCACATCTCACCTGAACATCGAACAGATCAGCAAATGTTGTCAACAGCACCATACAAAGCATTATTGCAAAAGGGTTTTGTCCTATTAGAGCTCTTAGGATGACACTAGTTTGTAGCCAAATTATTGTCATCATCATCATCATCAGCTTCAGGCATTTTCATAAAGAACCGAGCAGCTTCCATCCGAATGGCTCCTTTATTGTGCATTGCCAGATACCACCCACCAAGCTTAACAGTGTGGAATTCACAGGTAATATGTAGACGGGGCGTAGCTACCATTTGTGCAGCAGGTGCAGTGAACCGGGTCCCAGAGCTGTATTTGACTATCCCAACGATAGTAAAATGGGCCATTTTCGTTGCTTGCACCAAGGCCCATAGCATCATTGCTAAATCACTGTAGAAAGGTGAATACGTTGGTAGGGAATGTTATTTCATAAAGAATGCCTTCGCCAAATTTCTGAAGTCAAGTTGGTGACAGAAAGATCCACCCTCTCAAGAGGAGTTAGATTTGGTCCTCTCTTACCTGCATATATACCATCCCTGCAGTCAAGCAAGGAGCACAAAGCACATGCCTGGGGTGTCATCAGGCCAGAAAGCATGCTTGGCAGGACTCAGAACCAAGAGGCTCTGAACCATCATTTGTCCCTTTGTAATGCAGATCGTGCTCTAGCATGCTGATGCACTGTAACCCATTGGTGCCTTCATTTCAGAAATTATAAAACAGCCATGGAATTAGCAAGGACTCCATGGATAGTTACATACATTCCGCATAGCCACACCAGATTCATTCAGTGTCCATTGTGCGACTTCACTCACTTCATTAAGTACATTTCAAGGAGTCTAGCAGAAGTAACATCAGGCCAGTCCACCATTACTTTCTCACACCATGACTAATATAAATAACTTCTGCCCATTACGATGAATACTTTTTTTTTTAAGTTTGAAGAAGAAAGTTTATTGAAAAGTCATACAGTATACAAAAGGAAAAAAAAAAAAGAAATATATATATATATATATATATATATATATATATATATATATATATAAATAAATACACTTGATAATAGAAATGAGATTAATACAACAACAGTTAAATCTCTGAGAAAACACGTATCAGAAGAAAATATTTTAAAATATATTAATACTATAAAACCAAAGTATATATGCATATAATAAAAGTATTATAAGAGATAGTTAAATACGAGTATGTACATTAAGATAGGGAGAAAAAGAAAAACAACAATTTATGGTGGTTTAGAGACCTCCCCATTTCTAGGAAAATGATTACATGCAGAATAAGTCAAAGAATTTAAGTAATTTTTGATAGGTAACTGTAGGAGGCTGGACTGGCTTGTAGTGAGTACCAAGGGGTACTTGCACCTTGCACCAGGCCCAGTTATCCCTTATTAGTGTATAGGGTGTCTAGCAGCTTAGGCTGATAGATAATGGTAGCTTAGCAGAGCAGCTTAGGCTGAACTAGGAGACGTGTGAAGCTACTACAGTACCACCTAGTGTCATATGCACAATATCATAAGAAAACACAATACACAGTTATACTAAAAATAAAGGTACTTTATTTTTATGACAATATGCCAAAGTATCTTAGAGTGTACCCTCAGTGAGAGGATAGGAAATATACACAAGATATATATACACAATAGCAAAAATATGCAGTATAGTCTTAGAAAACAGTGCAAACAATGTATAGTTACAATAGGATGCAATGGGGACACATAGGGATAGGGGCAACACAAACCATATACTCCAAAAGTGGAATGCGAATCACGAATGGACCCCAAACCTATGTGACCTTGTAGAGGGTCGCTGGGACTATTAGAAAATAGTGAGAGTTAGAAAAATAACCCTCCCCAAGACCCTGAAAAGTGAGTGCAAAGTGCACTAAAGGTCCCCTAAGGACAAAGAAGTCGTGTTAGAGGGATAATGCAGGAAAGACACAAACCAACAATGCAACAATGATGGATTTCCAATCTAGGGTACCTGTGGAACAAGGGGACCAAGTCCAAAAGTCACAAGCAAGTCGGAGATGGGCATATGCCCAGGAAATGCCAGCTGTGGATGCAAAGAAGCTTCTACTGGACAGAAGAAGCTGAGGTTTCTGCAGGAACAAAAAGGGCTAGAGACTTCCCCTTTGGTGGACGGATCCCACTTGCCATGGAGAGTCGTGCAGAAGTGTTTTCCCGCCGAAAGAATGCCAACAAGCCTTGCTAGCTGCAAATCGTGCGGTTAGCATTGTTGGACGCTGCTGTAGCCCAGGAGGGACCAGGAGGTCGCAAATTGGACCAGGAGAGAGAGGGGACGTCGAGCAAGACAAGGAGCCCTCTCAGCAGCAGGTAGCACCAGGAGAAGTGCCAGAAACAGGCACTACGAGGATGCGTGAAACGGTGCTCACCCAAAGTTACACAAAGGAGTCCCACGTCGCCGGAGACCAACTTAGAAAGTCGTGCAATGCAGGTTAGAGTGCCATGGACCCAGGCTTGGCTGTGCATGAAGGATTTCCGCCGGAAGTGCACAGGGGCCGAAGTAGCTGCAAAAGTTGCGGTTCCCAGCAATGCAGTCTAGCGAGGTGAGGCAAGGACTTACCTCCACCAAACTTGGACTGAAGAGTCACTGGACTGTCGGAGTCACTTGGACAGAGTTGCTGGATTCGAGGGACCTCGCTCGTCGTGCTGAGAGGAGACCCAAGGGACCGGTAATGCAGGTTTTTGGTGCCTGCGGTTGCAGGGGGAAGATTCCGTCGATCCACGGGAGATTTCTTCGAAGCTTCTAGTGCAGAGAGGAGGCAGACTACCCCCACAGCATGCACCACCAGGAAAACAGTCGAGAAGGCGGCAGGATCAGCGTTACAGAGTTGCAGTAGTCGTCTTTGCTACTTTGTTGCAGTGTTGCAGGCTTCCAGCGCAGTCAGCAGTCGATTCCTTGGCAGAAGGTGAAGAGAGAGATGCAGAGGAACTCGGATGAGCTCTTGCATTCGTTATCTAAAGTTTCCCCAGAGACAGAGACCCTAAATAGCCAGAAAAGAGGGTTTGGCTACCTAGGAGAGAGGATAGGCTACTAACACCTGAAGGAGCCTATCAGAAGGAGTCTCTGACGTCACCTGGTGGCACTGGCCACTCAGAGCAGTCCAGTGTGCCAGCAGCACCTCTGTTTCCAAGATGGCAGAGGCCTGGAGCACACTGGAGGAGCTCTGGACACCTCCCAGGGGATGTGCAGGTCAGGGGAGTGGTCACTCCCCTTTCCTTTGTCCAGTTTCGCGCCAGAGCAGGGCTAAGGGGTCCCCTGAACCGGTGTAGACTGGCTTATGCAGAATTGGCCACATCTGTGCCCAAGAAAGCATTTCCAGAGGCTGGGGGAGGCTACTCCTCCCCTGCCTTCACACCATTTTCCAAAGGGAGAGGGTGTAACACCCTCTCTCAGAGGAAGTCCTTTGTTCTGCCATCCTGGGCCAGGCCTGGCTGGACCCCAGGAGGGCAGATGCCTGTCTGAGGGGTTGGCAGCAGCAGCAGCTGCAGTGAAACCCCAGGAAGGGCAGTTTGGCAGTACCAGGGTCTGTGCTACAGACCACTGGGATCATGGGATTGTGCCAACTATGCCAGGATGGCATAGAGGGGGCAATTCCATGATCATAGACATGTTACATGGCCATATTCGGAGTTACCATGGTGAAGCTACATATAGGTAGTGACCTATATGTAGTGTAATGGTGTCCCCGCACTCACAAAGTCCGGGGAATTGGCCCTGAACAATGTGGGGGCACCTTGGCTAGTGCCAGGGTGCCCTCACACTAAGTAACTTTGCACCTAACCTTTACCAGGTAAAGGTTAGACATATAGGTGACTTATAAGTTACTTAAGTGCAGTGTAAAATGGCTGTAAAATAGCGTGGCCGTTATTTCACTCAGGCTGCAGTGGCAGGCCTGTGTAAGAATTGTCAGAGCTCCCTATGGGTGGCAAAAGAAATGCTGCAGCCCATAGGGATCTCTTGGAACCCCAATACCCTGGGTACCTCAGTACCATATACTAGGGAATTATAAGGGTGTTCCAGTAAGCCAATGTAAATTGGTAAAATTGGTCACTAGCCTGTTAGTGACAATTTGTAAAGAGAGAGCATAACCACTGAGGTTCTGGTTAGCAGAACCTCAGTGAGACAGTTAGGCATCACACAGGGAACACATACATATAGACCACAACCTTATGAGCACTGGGGTCCTGACTAGCAGGGTCCCAGTGACACATAACAAACATACTGAAAACACAGGGTTTTCACTATGAGCACTGGGCCCTGGCTAGCAGGATCCCAGTGAGACAGTGAAAACACCCTTACATACACTCACAAACAGGCCAAAGTGGGGGTAACAAGGCTAGAAAGAGTCTACTTTCTCACAGTAACCATAGCATGTCTCTCTTAATAGCAAGGGATACGGGGTAAACATAAGCTCTATCCAGCCTATGATTGTAGCATACACAGTACCACCAAGGTGGAAAGGACAATTGAGATGAATCCTTCCAATTTTCCGTAATTTGCTGAAAAGCAACAGCCCGCAATAAATCCAATAATACAATAGAAGCTTTGGGAAAAGGAGACCAGTCAGCTGCAAGGCTACCTAGAAATATGTTGGTAAAACTCATGGGAATTAGAGTTTTAAAAATAGTATTAATTTGACTACATACTTGAAACCAAAATTGAAATGTATAGGAACATTCAAAAAGTATGTGTTTATGTCCTGAGATCGGCGTTTACAGGACCAACAGGAGGACGGGAGGCTAGAATTTATTTTATGTAGAAAAGAAGGTGTAATTAATAACCTATTATTTATAAAGAACAAAGTTTGAATTGTGTTAGCTGCTCTAGAAGACTTCCGTATTTTAATCCACGCTCTATTCCACAAAGAAGGTGAAAGTGAAATATACAGATCCGTTTCCCACTGCATTTCTATTACCGACTTAGGTCTATCTTCAGAAAGAGCTGTAAGAGTTTGATAAAGACAAGAAGCTGATGCAGATTTTAATAGCAAATTCTTAATATGGAAGAGGACGGACTGAAGGTGTTTGCTGAACTGGACTTAAAGATTAATATAAAGTATTTATAATGTGTATTAGAGCATCATATTTTTATGAAAAGAGGATGGAAGTGAAAAAAGAGATTGTGCCTGTACAAAAGAAAGCAGGTAATCGTTTTCAAATTGATATACCCATTTTATCCCCTGCAAATGCCACGATTTCCAATAGATGGTTCTATTATTCAACTTAATGAGCTTATTGTACCAAATTGACGAATTAAAAAACTTATCATCATTGTGTGAAGCAAAAACAGGCTGTAAAATTATTCGACAAGAGCTATTCAAAATCGGAAGAGAGATAGAAGCTGGTTTATTTGACAGAGTCAATATCTCCGGAAATGTAAAGGGAACAACGAAAGACTTTTCAACGTCAACCCATAAGGGTAAAAAAAAAATAGAATCATCATCCTTCAATAAACAAGAAGCTTGCTTAAGAGAAAAAGCCATATGATAAGAGCAGAGATTCAGAAAATTAACCCATCCATTGCATTTAGGACTTATTAACTTTTGAAGAGACATTCTGGGTTTCTTATTGTTCCATAAGAATTTCATTAAAAGGGAATTCCACTTCTTAAAATAAAGATTTGGAATATTAATTGGAATGTTTGATAAATAAAAGAGAATAACAGGGAGTAACATCATTTTGAGAGAATCCAATCTACCCCACCAGGATAAAAATAGAGGGTTCCATTTAGAAACGAGAGAGTCAAGATCAGAAAATAATTGCAAAAAATTACAAGAAATTGTATCTTTATAAGAGGGTTTAAACCACAAACCTAGATATTTAATTTTATCATTATTCCAATGAAAATTTAAGGATTGAAAATCTTCAGGAAAACAACATTTATTTAGCGGGAGTATTTCCTACTTGTCTTCATTTAACTTATATCCTGAAATAGAAGCAAAAAGCTGTACTTCGGACAGAAAAGAAGGAACTGAAGATTTCGGATTTGATATAAAAAGTAAGATCTCGTCTGCATAAGCCAAAAATGTTATCTGTCTGTCCCCATAATGGAAACCATGCAAATTTGGATTAGTTCTAAGTTTCAATAAAAAAAGTTCCAAGGCAAGAACAAACAAAAGTTGTGACAATGGACAACCCTGACAAACTCCTCTATGGAGTGAGAATGAGGGAGAAATAAGACGATTTAGAAAAATAGCTGCTATAAGAGAGGAATATAATAACAAAATTAAATTTATGAATTTAGCGTTGAAAAAATAAAAGACCAATTAACCCGATCAAAAGCTTTTTCAGCATCTAGAGCTATTGCAGCTAGAGAGCCTTTATATGTCACAGACTTACTTAAGATATTAAAAAATAGGCACGTGTTGTCCGATAATAGGCGTCCTTTAATAAAACCAGACTGCTCTTTACCAATTAACTTGGGTAGGAGCAATTCCAAACGCATAGCAATAATTTTAGCAAAAATGTTATAGTCCAAATTTACTAGAGATATAGGTCTATAATTCTTACAAAGCGTTGGATCTTTATTATCTTTTGGTACAAGAACTATTAATGCTTCCTGGAAAGACCCTGCAGAGGATTTCACTTCAACAAAATGGGTAAAAAGCTCAAATAATCTTGGAACTAATAACTTAGAAAACCTTAAATAGAATTCAATAGTAAATCCATCAGGACCTGGAGCTTTACCTTTTTTAATAAGTTTTAGTGCATTAAGAATGTCATCAATAGAAATATCATTATCAAGCTCAGAAAACTCAGGAGAGTGAAGTACAGGTGGGTTAATGGTAAGCAAGTATTGATCAATAAGATCCTGACCTGCAACAGAATCAGGGGTATACAATTGTGTGTAGAAATGAGCACACTCTTCCAAAATGTTTTCATTTTTATGTAATAAAAGATTGGAGGAGTTATAAACAGATTCTATCTTTGTTCTATCTTTTTTTATTTTAAGATAATTTGCTAAAAACTTTCCTGATTTATTTTGGTCCCCATAATACTTAGCGCTAGACTTAAGAAGATAAGAATTAGTGATATACCAGTCGAATTTTTATTGAAAGTGAATTTAGCTTGAAGTAAGTCATTAAGACAACTTGTAGATTTGGACGAGTAATAAAGATTCTCTAATTGTTTAATGTGATTCATTAAATTAATCAATTTTTTTAGCCGTTTTCTTTTTGTTGGCAACATAGGACACAATAAAATCCCTAGAGGCCGCTTTGAATGTATCCCAGATAATTTGAACCGATGTCTGAGGGGTATCATTATCTACAAAGAACTGCGTGACAAATTTCTCAAACAGCTGAGTAAAATTATTATCGAGAAGTAGTGAATTATTAAATCTCTATCTGTTACTTGGCAGATTGTGTGTGATAAGATCAAGGTCCATGCTTACAGGAGCATGATCTGAGATTAATATGGAACCAATCTCCGAAACCAAAACATGTTGTACAAGAGGTTGTGAGACAAACAGATAATCAATCCTTGATTGGGAAAAATGTACTGGGGAAAAAAAGGAAAATTCCTGTAGTGTGGGATTAAACAATCTCCAAACATCCGTTAATGCTCTTTGTTGAATCATGGAGGTAACTGTGAAAAGATGGTGGATGGAATAAATCGAGATGTGAATTTGCGATCAAAAAAGGGGTCCATAACCATGTTACAATCACATCCAAAAATCAAATATTCATCTGAAAGAATCATTAAGTTAGCTAATATTTCATTCCAAAAGGATTTATCAGGTTAGGTTGGCGCATAAACATTAAATATGGTGAGAGGTACTTTATTAATATTCATTGAAACTATAACCCATCTAACCTGCTCATCAGAATCTTGAGAAATATCAGTAATGTTCAAAGCCTTATGACACAGTATAGTAACCCCATTTCTTTTCCCGGTACCCAGAGATGCAAAAACATATCCTACCCATTGTCTTTTAAGTTTAGCTACCTCATCATCTATAAGGTGAGTCTTGTGCAACAGTTAATATCAGCTTTCAGTTTTGAGATATGTGTCAAAGCTCTCTGATGTTTTATTGGGGATCCCAAGCCTTTAACATTCCATGAAAGAAATCTAATTGTCATTTAATATATAGAAAATGTAATATGACTGTGAAATTAATGCATATAAACCACTTATCAATATGGAGAAATTGAGCCAAAAGTAAACATTTGTTATCCAGAAAAAGAATATTATAACTATGAGCATGAGAAAATAGAAAGAAGAACAGAAAAGGAGAAAACACTAAGAGCAAAAGAGGTGAAGTGAGAGAGAACAATGAGAACAAAATAAAGAAGAAAATATGAAAACTACAGAAAAAACACACAACGAGTAATAAAAACATACCTATAACACAAAAAAAACAACGTGAGGGTGGTGAAACCACAAAGGAAGACGACGTAACCTTCACTCCATGACCGCAGACATAAAGGGAAGAGGGACCCGGTCACATAGGTTGCTGTCACAAAAGACAGAAATGTAAATGCATGAAAATCTAAAAAGAGAGAAACATATGAAACAATGAAAACCGTGGATAATTGAAACAATTTAAGATTTCAAAAACCAAAAATGGGCATATCCATTAAACAAGAGGATAATTGTAAAATAAAGAAACAAAATAATACAATATTCAAGTCTCTGATATTTTGGTAGTGTCCATTGTGTCACTCCTACAAGACTCAATAAAACGCTGAAGTAATACTTGATCTTTATATGTTGTGGTCTTATTATTGTAGGTCACCTTAAAGAAACATGGATGAAAGAGACCATCCCGAGCATTAAGTAACTTCAATGCCGGACGCATATCCAGAAATTTCTTTCATTTGTCCGCTGTTGACTTAGCATAGTCTTGAGCGAAAAAAAGAGTAGAACCTGACCACGTGATCCGATCTTTAGCTTTTGCTGCTCTGAGAACCTTTAGCAGGTCTACATACTCCAAAAAATTAAGTATTATTCCTCTTGGTTTCTTTGACGTTAAAGCCAAATGTGAGGGATGACCAAGTCTGTGCGCTCTTTGTATATTCAAGACAGGCGAAGTAGGGAGGTCCAGAATCTTAGGCAGAAATGTTTGAAAGAAAGATAGAGAATCCGAGACTTCAATTCCTTCAGGTAAACCATAGATACATAGATTATTCCTACGAGTCCGATTTTCTATATCCTCTACATGTTTTTTAACATAGTAACTTCAGACTGCAGAGATTGAATATCCGTCACTGAATCCTCAAGCTCTTCCACTCTTCGTTCCACATGAGAGACTCTGTTTTCCACAAGAGACCATTTGTCGTCCAATAATTGTAATTGTTTGTTTGTATCCTCCATATAGGGTTTAAGCGCTCTTATTTCTTCAAGGAGTAACTCCATAGAAATGGTATCAACAACTTTAAGAGGAGATGGAGGATCCTTTTTAGCTCTCTTATTCGAGGATGTCGAAACTTTTACAGGAAGCTTGGACGATACTTTATTAATAGCAGTAGGAGGAGAAATAGGCGTTGAGAGTGTAGCATCAAGAGTGGTAGACCCGGCGTTCTCCATATTTGATAAAGGAGCAAATGAGTTTGACAAAGAAATATTTTCAGAACCTTTATTGCTCTAACTTTGTTGCTAGTCAATTGAAGGTTCCTAGATCTGCCCATAAGCAGAAATTAATAATTCTGCCCAAGATATATTAAAGCATGTATTTTATGAAGGGAGGATCATCTCAAAAGGGAGAACAGACCAAAATTCTCCTTAAGCTGGACCAAATCATCCAAAAAGGAAAATACGGTGAATAAAGAGCCTAAATATACATCCATAGACCAATAAAGTGCAAAAAAGAAACACTCAGAGCTCGATAAATAGAGCAAAAACGAAGTAATGAGGTGAAAAGTAAAAAAACAAAATGGCGGTCGCAATAATTTCTTCAGAGAAATGTAAGTCAGTGATAAAAGGCGCAAAAACAATGCTGTCCAGACATATTCCCCTAACTTTTCCTCTCTTCAGCAGCATTAAAATCTTCCAAAGGAAGCAAACCGGCTCCTTGTGCCTCCATCGTGATCACGGAGCTCCGGTGAAGGCGGCCATCTTCTACGGCGCCAAGCCACGCACCCTACGATGAATACTCTGATTCCTTTTTACATCATTGCTGTATACTTTTTTAAATACATTGTATTTTGCTATGGTATGTTATGTCATGTTAAGTCATGTCATGTTTTATGTCATATTACTTCACACGTGTCATGTCATGTTACCAACACTAAACGATAATGGGGTAACCCTTTATTCCTCACAACCTGGGTATCATATGGTACACAGAACAAAATGAAAATGATACAAAATCAATAAAATCTGAAATCACACAAATGCTCATAAATGTCTAATCAACACAATCTGAAATTGCACAAATGCTCAGTAATTAAACTTGAACCTAGATATATATTCTAGATGCCTGCATTTGTAATTTCTCCTTTTTGAGCAACTATGGACATATGACTATTTCGTGTACTGCAGAGACAATATATATTGGATGCAACCGGCGGGCTTACTGAAAGAATCTGAAATCGGTGGTTTGTAGGCATATGTAAGTCACTTTTTGAGGGACTAAATCAGCACCTTTTTTACTCAGCACTTATGGAGCACTTGATTTTTGGATTCAGTAATTTACTGTTATGAAATGAAAGTTCTATGAATAAATGGCTTTTATTTAATAATTGCTTTGTGTGGGCCAGCATGGTTTGGGATATTTGTCTAGGTTCAAGTTTAATTGATGAGCATTTGCGCAATTTCAGACTGTGTTGATTAAATATTTATGATCACTGGTGTGATTTCAGATTTTATTGATTTAGCAAAGCATTTCATTTCATGATGTGTCATTTTGTGTGTCATGTCATGCCATGTTACCTCACATCATGCCTTGTCACTTTATTTTATGTTACTTTATGCTATGATATGCTGTTACATTTTTTAAGCATCTTTTTATTGAGTTTAAAAAAAAAAAACAACAGAACATTTCCACATAACTTTACAGAGCATTTGGAAAGCAGACAGTTATCAGATTTACCATTAATACTGTATAGACATTATGTTCAGTCCATCACTTAAGATATAGATGTGTGAGTACGTGGTCCGGGATGGCGGTAGATGAGGGTTCCCCTGATGGTGGATGTCGGGCTGGTATGTAGCTTGAAGTGGAGGTGTTCCATCAGGCTTGTGGATTCTTCAGAGTCTTCAGAGTGTGTGTTCAGGCAGAAGTTGGACCTGTGGACAATGGCGATTCCCCCCCCACCCCGGGGCGGCTGGGGTGGTCTTTCCGGCTGATCTTGTAAACATTGGGGATGGCGATGGTGATGTCCGGGCCCGAGGTGGTGTTGGTCCAGGTCTTGGTGCCGTCAAGGAGGTCCCAGATTTCGGTAACATGTTTATGGAGGGAGCGGACATTGAGGAGAATGCACTTCAGAGTTTTCGGGGTCGGAGTGTTGTTGTGGGTGGGTTGTGCTGGGTCCAAGGTCTTGGTGGTGGTGTAAGTTTGGCGGCAGCGGAGGCAGCTGAAGGGACCGTGGGTGTTAGATGGTGATGCTTGCTTGCAGTTGTTGTTGCGTCCTGGATTGAGTGCATGGGTGCTGCTGATGTGTAGAGGCGGCGGGTGGCAGGACCAGGGGTCCTGGCGCTGGTCGCAGTCGGGTGACGGGCGGGCGCAGATGGGCTTGCTCCCCTTTGTGAATGCATGCAAAAACGTATTTTTAAGAGCAGGCAGTGGTCTCAGGGACCACTGCCTACTCTTAAAAAATGAAACTGAAACATTTCAATTTTTTCTTTTTAAACGCAGCCGGTTATCCTTTATGGAAATGTGTGTACATTTCAACTAGCTGCTATGTGTAATTGTATTTATTTGTAATGAAAAAATCTTTTTCTTGGAATTATAAAAAGTTAATATAGTTCAAAATTAATTAACAGTTAAAATTGTATATATTAAGAGAGATGTTTAGAAAATGTGTATTACATTAAAATGTAAAAAATGCTGACAACTATATTAATAAACAAGCAGACAATTTATAATATAAGTTACTTTAACATTTCAATGTGCAAGGTAAAACATACAAACTAACGCTAACAATTTACTGATATCACATTTACTATCCCCACCTCAGACTTTACCACATTAGGGACATTTTTGGCTTTGGGAGGGTCAGAATTACTATTCCAACTCCAAACCGCACCACTCACGGGAAAGTGTTGAACATTGGGGAGGAATAAATTTACTATTCCAACTCCAAAGTTCACTATATGGGGAAACATGTAGGATCTTTGGGCAGCCAAATTTACTATTTAACCCCACAATTAACCATATTAGTGAAAGGTTTGGACCTTAGGGGTTTCCAGTTTACAGTTTCAACTCCAAACTTCACCACATTGAGGAAAGTGTTAGACCTTGAAGGGATCTGATTCACTATTCCAACTCTAAAGCAAACAACATTGGGGTAAGCGTTGGACTTTGAGGCGGTTCAAATTTACTATTTCAATTTCAACCTTAACTGCACTGGAGGAAGTGTTAGCCTTTAAGGGATTCAGGCTCACTATCTGAATTCCAAACTTAACCACACTGGGGAAAGTGTGGGATTTTAGCTTGGGGGGCATTGGGTGAGAGGATTTACAATTCAGAATTAAAACCTGTGTTTAAGCAAAACTCTTGCATATAAAAAATGGAATTTTGCATAATTATAAAACAATAAAGCTTAAAAAAATTAAAATATAATTTGATGAAAAAATACTGAAAAGATCACCCACATGTGAATTTGCAAAGACACATAGAAAGCAAATTCTCTTAGAAGTATGATATAAAATGAAGCATTATAAAGGCTCTATGTTAATTATGTTTCGATAACATCATTGTTTGTTTGGTATAAAAATGACTACACACAAATATTGTCTTTAATGATAAAACCTAACAAATATTTCCCAGGATTTGCAAACCTTTTTTTCATTTACTGTGCTTTTACTTTACCCTGGTTCAAGATTCAATCAAGAGGCTGAATCAGCCCCTTTCTTTTCATTCTCACTGTGCTCCTCAAAAAGACTGCAAATAACATTGTCACTCATCTTCTGTGATTCTGGTTGTATGTTTGGTTGTGGTCCAGCTTCAATGTTTGTGTCACTTGTTGTATGTGCCATTGTGGTCCTTCTTCAAAGTAGTGAGTGACGTGGTCCTTCATCTAAGCTGATAAGCCAATGCACCTTTTATATGCTTCCTCTATGATGCTTTTTGTATATACTATTTTTCTTCAAAGCTACTAATTATGTGTTTGTTCCACTGCAGTTCTTCTTCTATGTCAATAGTTCTATTTGCCACTCTATTTTTTTTCTCTGTGTTGCTGGCTGTATTTGTCTTAGTGACCTCTTTTAAGTACAATATATTCAGAGAAACAAGTAATCCAATGAGCCTCTGCAACCTTTCCATTTTCTTAGTTGTGTCTTAGTGACCCTTATTAAATAAAAACCTTTAGAGAAACAAGGAATCCAATCTCACATGTATGCATCCTCCTCATTTATTAGATTTTCTCGAAAGTTATATCACAGTGCTTTCAGTGCCATTGTAATAAATTACTGCTGCCCTTTTGTAATGTTGAGCCACCTAATTATCACCCTGTGACACCGAAGGATTTTAGGGCCAAATGTATGTAGATGCAATTTTGGATTTCCTAAATAGTGACTTCATAGAAATCGCTATTTAGGAACTGCAAAATTCTATGTACCAGGATACCGATTTCCTAATGGCGATTCCTACAAAGTAGGAATCGCTAGGAAGTTGCAAATAAGAATTCCCATGCCATGTGTGACACTTGGTGGTTTTGCATTTCCCTATTAGCGATTTCCTGTTAGGAAATAGCTGTTTGGGAAATGCAAAACCAAGGTTGGCTATGGGCAAAAGGTCCCCCGAAATGCACCCCAAAAATAGTGGTGAACATGTAGAGCACACTTATGACCAAGGGGATTGTGTGTTCTCCATTACACTTGAAAAAAAGCATTTTGGGGTGCTTTTTTTAAATTGCACATGGTTACCATCGACTTGAAGTCAATGGTAATTGCATTTCCTAAATGCCCAATTAGTATTTACGAAGTGCTCTGTACATCTGAATAGGAATCACAAATAGGTAATCCCTATTTGTGATTCCCGAAAGGGCTTCTTACATCTGAAAAGCCCATTTTGTATTTCTTAATGGCCCAAAATAGCGATTCAGACCGTTACGAAATGCAGAATGGCTTTGTACATCTGGCTCATAGTGCTCACTCCACATAAGCCCAGTAACAATCTTGTGCTGCTCACTCTTCAAACACCTAGCATTAGCAAAATCCAGCATTTATGTCTTAGTGCATGCAAACAGCATTTCTGTATGTGTCTGCTTGCATGTGGGAGAATATTAAAGCCCAGACAAATTAGCTTTGCCAGTGCGTGATCCTAATGCATTGCGGTGTTTTGCTTCTTGGTCTTGTCACCCATGTAGACAGATAACATAAAAGAGCACTCATGCATATGTCACCAATCAGAACCAAACAACCATATACAACCAATTGAAGGAAATCCCAGAACCATATAAAAGGGTGATCAAATTGAGAATATGATATGGTGGAAATAATACCGGTCAATAGCACTACACAAATGCAGATACCAAAACAGAAACCACAGATACATTTGTCTGACCTATAGCCATACAAGCACACCTGTAAAATGTGATATTTTCAGCTTGTGTACTGGGTTCTTGCATTCAGTGTTTAACATGTTTTTACTTTTTAAAGGTAAAAATAAAAGCAAAACCAAAGTCCCACAATGCAGATTTCTGTGGCTAATCAGCCCAAACTGACTGAGGGATCACATATCTCATGAGACACATGCAGGTCAGCAGATGGCTGGATGGCAAATTTAAATGACTAATTTCCTATTTATAAACTGTGAAAGAAATCTAGGTTCTGCCTTACTGCTTTACCGGCTTGTGTACTTGCTGGGTGACAACATCATAAAATGGGGTGGGCGGAACTTGTAGAGTTTCACTCCATGGAATTCCGCGGATTTAAATAAAAACTTTGTGAGATTCTGTGGAGTTCTGCCAATGGGAAGAAAATATGCATGTTGCACTGCTGACGTTGCAATTTAGCGTCAGTAGCACGAGGAGTGCTTAAAAATCAGCACAAACCTCACCATGCGGTGTGCAGGAGCATGCAACCATTCAAGTCGATTTTGATGCCGCTCAAGTATCTACTCAGGAAACAGCCCTCTTACCGTGACTGCCCATGCTATAGAATCATGCTAGTGGATGCCAATTTGCGCTTGCGCTCCCCAGCTCTCACTTCTAGAGCCTTGCGGGGGAAGAATTCCACCATTCGTCGATTTGCGGAATGTGGCCGGAACTCAGCATTACAAGAGTAACACAGAGTTGCCAAATTCCACCAATTCCGCGGGCGGAATGAAACAGTCCACCTACCTCTAATTATGAGCAAAAGAATTGTTATGAGAACGCATTTCCTCCCTTTCATTCCCTCTGTTCCTTAAATATTTTCCTAACAGTCTGGAAGATGTTATCATTACTTAACCGAAAGTACTTTATTTAACCAGCAATAGCACTAGTTTGAACATATTCTGTTATGCTATTGGCATTTATAAGGCACACAGTCAGCCATTACTATACCTATAAGGCATTGTCCGCTGCCTGGTGGGGGTTTGGTCACAGACAGGAATATGATTCATCCTGAATCTACGAAACATATAATAAAATATACATAGTCAACTTACGCTCTCAAAAGTATCAGGTTACAGTTGTGACTCCTTGGGCAACTTTGAAGTTTACAATACCTATTAATTAATTACCCACTCTGCTAGCATTAATTATAATGTCCAAAAGTGTGCTTGAGCACAATACTTAATAAGCAATATCTGTTTATAACTTCCCAGTTCCTTACATTGTTGCGCATTAGCTGTAAGTCCTCACTACACAATTACATTGTTTCTTATGTGCTCGACACCGGAGGATAAAGCCTTCGAATCAAAAACATAAGAATACCTTAAGAGCGGAAGAAATCCACAAACCGTAAGATAGTGTCATATGGGTAAATTAATTGCCAGGAATATGGCCACACATTTGGCATATATTCAAAAACAAACTGAATACACTGCACTTCAAGCTATTCTTTTTTCTGTACATCTGCAATAAATGTGCTGTTAAAATGTAGACCCAACCCCCAAGGAAACTCATTGTGAGGCCCAGGTGTCACTTGTGGCCTGCCAGACCTTTTCAAGTTGCTCTTTGGTGACCAGAATTACTGGGCAGCATATTTTGGCAAAGTGGTAAAGCCCGAATTGAACTTCAGGTCTCCTAGTGCCATAGTTAAAATGTTCCCACTAGTACCATTTCTTTTGGTGGAGGTTGGGTATTTGTGTCTACCCAACTCAGTAAATTACACATTTTGCAATAAGTCATAGAGAAGGTTTTTTATAGCACTGACATTAACTAAGGCTGTTTCCCAGCAATCATAATGTTCCCTGATAGGAAGCTAAAGTTGTAAGGAGATCGTGAGTCCTAAGGTTCTATTCCATTCCTATCCAACAATCAGGTTACTTCCTACACACTTGATTCACCACAGGTAGTGAGAGCAAGAGAAGACTAGCGAGATAGCCCCTCAGATACATCATTACACAGTGCTGTCAAATATATGTCTCCTCTACAGACTAGGGGCTCAATTTAGAGGATGGCAGAAAGGACTGAGATCCTCACAGTAACTCCACGGCTCGTAGCCCACACCAAGTACATGCTTCACTGCTCCTTGGCCTATTTTACCCGCTCCTCATCCCCACCCTCCTGACATCAATGTAGCCTTTGGTCACCCCACAAACCATATTTTTTGGCCTCTGGGAAAATATTTGCTAGTACCCATGCTCTAAACAATCCTCACAACCAAGGGTGAGATGGAGGCAAACTTGTTGTCTCTGAAGCCAGGACCCTTGACTTCAGACATAGCTTTTTCTATTGCCGCACTTCTCATAAAAAAATATATGCCATTCTCCAACGGCTTCTTACTACCTTCTTCAAACTTCTCATGAGTCTTGGAGCATGCATAGAACCCGCTTATCTCCCAGGGCTTCCCAACATCCTGCTGAAAACACATACCCTTTTATGTACCTCTTACGGGCCTCATGTGTAAAGTGAATTGCAAAAATACTGTTTTACTATGTTTAGAATTCCTTTTAGGACCCTTAGAAGTCTTTGCGACCTGCAAAAGGGGTATTGCGACCTATTCCATATTATAAATAGGAGGGAGCATGAAAGGGGCGTCCCCCTTCGATTTGCTAGTCACAATGGAATGTTTCACTTGTTTGTGATTGAATTTCAGATGGTAAACATCAAACAATGAATGACCCCCTCGTGTTGCCTGGTCTTCGGAGGAGCAGATAGTGGTCCAGGCGATCATTGTATGGTCTCCTCGATATATGCCCAGCATGTCAAAAAATTTTAACAGCCCCATCTGTCTCTTTAAGTAAGATAGGTTTTAAAGAAAGTTAACATGCAAGGAAGACGAAGTAAGATGGAGGTCTACTGTCCCTCTCTGTCTCAATTCCTGCATTCTCACCCATTTATAGAGGGGAAGCAAAGTTCAATCTGCTTCACTAATAGTCATAATGCAGAAGGTTATACAACCCTCTATGAATATATATTTGTGGTTGGAATGATTAGCTCTGTTGCATTGCAAAATGCTGGCTGGGTCACAAAAAGTCGGTCCACTATTTGCGACGTTTCCAATGACTCATAATGGCAACAGTTCCATCCATAAATTCTGAGAACAATATAAGCGGGCCCTTGCACTTCTGTTTCACACTTCCCCACCATAAATCCAGAGCCACCACATCTATTCTTTCTATACACAGACCATCTTTTCTACCCAACACCTCTGCCTCTCTAAAAGCTCCACAGACCGTCGGAAGGAAATCTGAGTATTATTTCCCCATAATTTGGTACATCCACATACTTGAATGCAGATAGCAGTTCTGTTTTTCTATTAATTAGAGAGACGTAACGATTTTGTGGTTACCTCTCAGTGGCATTACGAGGGGTGTGTGCTGCACGCATGTTGTGAGTGTGCTGCGAAGGTTCTGCTGTTGAACATATCCATGCATGAGCTTACTGGCTGAGTGATAACTGTGGAAAGTAAGTGATTCCTATGAGTAGGAGTTCCACCCGGATTCAGTGATAGAACTATGTTATTGGCTATGTTAGGAAGAATGTTATTATGTTTCAACGTGTGCTTTTTTCCTATGGTATTCCTGCGTTTTACTCCACTTTTTTCCAACTCGTGCCTGCCTGGCCCAAAGTTTTCTGAGTTGATGAAGTCTGTGGCCTTTCAGAGAATTTCACCACTTTCTGCCCACAATCCGCAGATCATAAAACAATTATATTTTCAGGACTTTGAAGTCAAGGTTTCATCTCGGGGACAGCAACACTATTCATGACCTGTGGTGTGGATCAGAATAGTTTATCACACTTTTTTGTTTGGTTTGTATATGTGTGCAGTGTACCTACATTATATATGTTGCTCTATAGACCAGTTGATTAGCCAATTTGGTAAGGTTTATTTATACTACATTAAATATTATAATAACAAATTACCAGTCTCAAAATTATCAATTCCCATGCACACACATGCGTTTGTCTATCTGTAAAGGCTAACACAGCCTCATTGTTGATATTTTTATTTATTTATGCAATTATTTTGTATACTACTTTTTAAGTCTCATAGTGGCTACTTGAGAACTCTGTTATTCATAGGAGGGCTGGGAAGGTCCAGGAGAAAGGTGAACAGTGTGTTTTATTGTCATTCTCTTTAAGGACTATTTACCTAGGTAGACACTATCACAACACGGCATCTTCATTTGTCTTGCTTGCATCTTAAGGGTGGTGAATATTCAGGGTGACTAACTTTGCTAGCTTTAGGTTACTCAACAAATTTCTCGGGTACAAGGGCAAGATGTATCAAAGGATTTTACCCATTCTGTGCCTATCGGAAAAAGCTTTCGTACATATGACCATAAGTGTGTTGTTTGTTGTAAAAGGAGACCAAGTCCCTGGCGAACAGTGGCGTCATTCTCAATAGATGAGACCAAGTCCCTGGTTAACAGTGGCGTCATTCTCAATAGATCTAAATGGTCTCAAAAGCAGTTTCCAACGCTTACCTGAATGTCAGATAGGAGAACTCCAAACTTTTGGCTAGACTCTGTTTGTTCCAGAGTTCAGATCCATGGGCCCCGAGGTTCCATCCCCATGATTCTTTTTGGACATGTGGCATTTCCATGTTTCATATTTCTGATGGTTATGTATGTCAAATCGATAGTTTGTGGCTACCTGGGTGGATTTTTTAAATGTATTTTTCATTATGCTAATGATATGAAAAGGTACGCGCTTTTTCGGAGGAACTCATTGGAAGAATGTTATCTCACATGACCACTTGGTTTTGAAATTTCAAGTTTTTGAATGAGCATTGTCGAAGATCACCCAGAGAGTTTGAGGTTAGCATTGGGTCATGGCTATAACATGCCACTGCTAACTGTATGGTGTCGTTTTCAATAAAGGGCTTCTCTGTCTGCTCTCACTATTCAGACTTACTCTGCCCTGACTCCTTCAGAGAAAAGTATTTCCTCTACACTTACTTTCTGCCCAGGTGTACATCACATGTAAGAAGAAATGTACTATGCCAACCATTTTGTTGCCACAATAAGCACACAGGCGTTCTCCCTTGAACAAAGTGCCTATTAGAAATACCCTGAGTAACCGGCGCATCAACCTATCGAGGGCGCTGGATGCTTCATTGTGGAGCAAAGAACGTTTCATAGAATAGAAACCGCGCAAGCATGGTCGCCAGATCCGTTCTCCGCTCTCGGTTCTGCCCAGTTTTTACATGGCTGCACATGCCTTGGAAAGCGAATTATCCAGGGAGACAAGCGGTTGGGTCCCCTGTGGATGCTAGAGGGGCGGTGTGTGGAGGAGGTCTGCTTTTCAATTAACCTTCCCGCCAAACTTGCAAATAGCATCAGCCTGCGCTAGGTGTGTTTGAGATCTTTTTCGCAAAGTCTAAATAAATAAATCTCCATTTTAATAGGTAGATCGTCTTTATTCCCTTTCCGCCCTTGCCTCCGAGACCCCGTTACTCTGTCCCCTTCAGTGGCTAATGATATTTCAGTCAGAAAGAAAATATTATCCCGCCTGATCCAGAGGCTTTCCAGGGGTTTACCGACTGACCAATTATTATTTTGTGCAGGATATATACTCTCCAGTGCCCGGTGGGGGCCTTCCTGTCTGTCTGAGATAAGGCCTTGTTTCCTTTCAGGCTTTTGTTTAATTGCTGCGTTGGAGTAAATGGTAATGATGCGAAGTTTATTTTTCACTTGCACTTTGCCTTGCATCTGAACATCTCAAAGGATTTTACAGGCTAAACTGCGATATTACCAATGTGCAGGCAACCCAATCTCATCATTAGGCAAATATAATAAGGCTACTTATTTTATCAGAAGGCGGGACAGCTGTGCTGGCATCTCTGTCAGTCGTCTGATAGATGCACCACGATGCTTGTGGGAAACCAAGAAGAAAGTCCAGATAACCAGTTACAAATGGATGCTGCTGGACCCAGTTGCTAGTATATGATTATTGTCACAAAATTAGGTGAGTGTTTTATCGAGAGAAGTGTAGGAACACTGGGTCGTAGGAATAGTATGGATCCTCCCAGATTCTGTAAGTTTCTGTCACAGTAATGTAAGGAAAACAAAGTGTGATTTTTGGCACTTCAGGCAAAATTTGAGGTTTGCAGGGTATTGTGAGTAAGAAAGCTTCATGGAAACCACACAAAGCACACCACCCTGTACTTCTGTGAATGGCTAGATTTGAAACTTGTCTGGTTTGGTAGGTTTCTTGGTGGTGGTAGCCAAGCCATGGCCCCAAAACCACAGCAAACCCATCGCCAAAACAGGTAATTTTTTGAAAGGAAGTGGTGATGTCTCCTCCTGGGATTTTGGGGCCTTATGTGCCGCGAGCACTAGGCCAACACACACAAATGGGTGGTGTTTTCGTCAGTAGAAGTGGGGGTACACTGGGTGGTAGAAAGTTTAATGATCCCAATGGATTCCAGAAATTTCTGTCACAGAAGTCTGGGGGAAATGCATAATTTTAGGCAAAGTTTGAGGTTTTCAGGGTATTGTGGATAAGAAAACATTGTGGTATCTATGCAAGGCACACTACCGTGGATGTCTGTTGGTGTCTAGATTTCAAAAAGATCTGGGTTTGATAGGTTTTCCAGGGTGGCAGCCAACCCCATCCCAAATACTACAATTACCCCATCACCAAAAGAGTTCATTTCATTGACAGGAAATGTTGAAGTCTACATGCTATATTTTGGGGCTTTATGTGTCGAGGACAGCAGGTTGAGCCACACTAGAGGGGTGGTATTTTACTGGGAAAAGTGTGTGAACGTATGGTGGTAAGAACTGTATGGGTGCCCACAAACTTCACAGATTTCCATCACAGACATTTAAGAAAAATGTATGATTGTAGGCAGAGTTTGAAGTTTACAGAGCATTGAGAGTATGAAAACCTTGTGAGATCCACACAAGACCAATCACCCTGGGCTCGCCTGGGTGTTAAGATTTCAAGTGTCTGGGTTTGGTAGGTTTGGGAACATTTGGTGGTAGGAATTCTGTGGTTACCCATAGATTCCAGAAGTTTCCGTCACAGGAATATGAGGAAAATTAGTGATTTTTAGGCAAGATTTAAGGTTTGCCGGGAATTGTGACTGAGAAAACACTGCAGGAGGTGGAGCCAGGATTCCTCTGAGTGTCTAGTTTTAAGAAATATTGGGCTTTGATAGCTTTGACTGGTTGGCAGCTGTGTATGGGCCCATATTTTGCAGCTACTTCATCACCAAAACAGTTTTTTTACAGGAAATATTGATGGCTCCACTTTGCATTTTGGGCTTTTATGTGTCACAGGCTGAGCCATGCAAAAGGGCTAGCATTTGTACTGGCAGAACACTTGTTGGCTGTAGTTTTGTGGATGTTTGCAGATTTTGGAAGTTTACATAACAGAAATGTGAGGAAAATGCGTAATTAGTGGCAAAGTTTGAGGTTTGTTAGGTGTTGTGTGAGGGATAAACAGTGTGTGATCCATGCTAGGTACATCAACCTGCATTCCCCGGGGTGTCTAGTTTTCAGAAATATCTGAGTCTGGTAGGTTTCCCTGGGTAGCGGCTAAGGTCGGACCCAAATCCACAACTATATCCATCACCAAAACATAACACATTTTTGCAAGGTGCCCTGAATCATATGATAGTATTGGTATCCCCAAATTCTGAGGTGTACAAATACCCACTATTCCTATACTCAGTATCTTGTACACATTTTAAAAATACACTGGGTTTCTTCATGCCCATTTTACATTTAATAGACTTTACTATATGAGTTGCTTTATAGTCTGTATACATGTAAAATAATTACCAGCTGCAGCTCAACGTTTAGATCTTGGTTTCACTCATTTTAGGATAATTATCAAACAACCTATATTCCTGTGTTTAGAAGGATCTGACAGATGTAACAGTATGTTATTTTTGTAAATCAGCCATTGGGGAAAAAAAATACTGATGAAAGCGTTGTCACCAAATGTTATTTTTTCCTACTTATTTTCATTTTTTATATTTTAACGGCTTGTTTTAACTATTCATTTCTTTTGAAAAATCATAAGCAATGTACACAAATGAGCCCTTACAAAAATTGGGCAATTTCAGAAATGCATAGCTTTCTGGGTTCACTCATGGGTTTCACACCCTTTTCCACCACAAAGTGCAAGTAGTTTAAAAGCACACAAAACAGAATTAAGAGACTACCAGGGAGAAAAAAGCAAAACTGTGGTAAAACAATTAGTTTTTTATAATGACTCTGCTTGTTCCTTATAGCTGGGGTGATCATGATCATAGCACAGCAAACCTTTTATTGAAGCTCTATTTAGGGAAAAGACATATGCACTCCTGCACAGCACTTTTTGTTCCACATTTTCCACACAAAAAAAAACCTTTTCTCTTTTTTGGCTATTTTCTCCCAAAGAAATCCACAAACCCTGTGTACCTTTAGAATACCTAAAGTGTGAGAAAAAAGAAAGCACATTTGCCCAGGATAACAGTTAGGGAAAAACTTTATGAAACTGTTAGACCTGGTTTCCTGGGCACCAGGGCACTACTGGACCCACAACTGGATATCCAAATACTCCTCTCCAGCACTTGACTCTCTCAGAGTAGCAAGACAGAGCAGTCCAAGGCTTACTCAAGGAGGTGAGGTGGATTTAGACATTCAGAATACAGTGCAAACTGTACCGATAAGGTCAATGTCCAGTCAGTGCTTTACTTTTTATAAAGGAAAGTACTTTAATACACATAACAGAAATATACTACATATAAAACTAGAATAAACAGTAAAAAACAGACATCTCTACAACCCTCTGGGCCAGAGTTCTGACCCCAACCAGTATCATAGCACCTAGATGCTAAGCACTATAACAAAACAGTTAGCATGTAGACACACGATTAGCCTTGCATGTTACTGACCATGTTGCACAGGGTTGCTCTCATTAGCTAGAGCCATGATACTAATCCTTGCATTGCAATGGTGTAATTTCAGCATATGATGTGAAATCAAATGTTCCAGATCAGCCCCAGAACCCTCCACCCAAAGGACAGAAGTGCCTTCCCGTCCTTAGCAAAGGCACCACTCTAATGGCACCAGGGATCTGATCACTGGTGCCTGATGTCTTTGCACACTTTGCTGGGATCCCACTAGTCCAGTAGCCACTGGTGAGCTGAAGGAGAGTAATAGGTTGGCTAGAGTGCCAGTACACCCTGGAACTCCCAGGTGTCAAAAAGAGAAAGGTAGGGGGCCTGTACCACAGGACACTTTTCCCCAGCTACAGATGGTGACTGGAAGTATCACACAGGCTCCCACAGCTCAGGGCAGGGGTCTGGGCTAAGTGTTCACCTTCAAGGACTGCGGTCAAGCTTTCCCGTCTCCATCTATCTCTGTTGATGTGCTGCAAGCTTTCTTATCTTGAGCAGCTGTTTGCAATTTCCTTGTCTTCCAAGCGGATGCTCGACCAGCCTCACATCACAGTTGGTCCTCTACATGCAGGCTGCTCATTGATGCCTTTGCTCCTTCACAGCAGAATCCACCCACCACAGAGAAAACCCTCAAGTTCAGAAGTGGTGAGCAAGTTTCCTTGCCTTTACACCCAGGGCCACACAGCTGGCTTCTGAAGATGCATGATAGAAACGAAGATCAGCCTTGAACAACCATTGACCACTCAGGCCAGACATTTTTCACTTCTGATTGAGAGGTTGATCCAATCAGAGGGTCTGCTACTTTTGAATCCTGGGTGCCTCTCCAATCGTGAGACACATGTGTGTCATGCTCACTGCGTGTGTAAGGCATGCAAGTATGAGTTACTGTCCTTCAGGACAGGCTATTGGTACTAGCCTGGGCTATTCCCCAAAGGGGAATTTTAATTAACTCCAGACCAGGAGGCACTTACCATCACTGAACAGAAAGAAGGGAGGGTCCCCCTAGCAGTGTTAGTGCAGCTAAACACAGATGAGAGCAAGTGTCTACCCTAAGCCCACCAGGCTTCCCCAAAGAACAGGGAGGAGCACGGGGAAGCTGGAATGTCAAGCACAATAGCTCAGCTCACATTAAACACAGTGGCTCACTTCACCATTCTCCCCTAGGGGACCTACTGGCTCTCAAAATAACATCCCAGGTAGACAAAGGCAACAGGATGACATGGAAAGAAGACTGCACAGACTTGATCAGGAGGATGGCTAGTAGACCCCCCCTCACCAAGGGTACAAGGATACAGGTATCCCTGACTATAGATGTATTGCTACCACCACTGTCAATCTACCACCGACACTCCGTGAAATAGGGGTGCACTATGCAAGCCCCCCTCGACCTCAGAGCTAAGCTCTAGGGTCTCAGTCCATGTAAACAGGAAGATCATCAGTGGTCATGCATGACTGTCATGTTCACTGAGGTAGGGATTTAGAAACCATACAGTAACTTTTAAGTGACTTGCCTGTAGATCATCATAAGGCAGGAAAAGCATGCTCTCGAGAGACATACAGAAGACTTACCATCCCAACAGAAGGCTTACGCATGAAGTGCTCCAAACGTCAACAAAGGGCTCAGCACTAGAAGTGGAGAAGCCTCACAAGCTAAAGTGTCATATGGGTTGAGACAAAATGTAGCAAACAAATAGTAATTGAATAAGACTCTAACCTGTTTATTAATATAATGCCTTCTTTCCCTTTGGAGTGCCTGTATTGTCTACCTAATAACCACCTGCCACCACTGTCTCTTCTACACCAACCAGTGTGCTGATCTGTGAACTAGCCATACACAACAGACAGATTGCAGAGCCTTATAAGCCTCAAGCAACATTAAATTGAATTTATGAAATTATATTTCACTCTGGATTATTGTCACATCATGTAACATATAATTCCACAAACTTTATGCTAAGCATGTGTAAAAACAGTTTAATGGCTGATACTGTATACTTAAATTCTCTACCCCAATGTTACTAAATACACATGTTCTTTGGCAGCTTCCCTGACACATATACATGTATATGTCTCTTATCACCTGCTCTATGCACCTATGAGTCCTTTGCATACAATTGTTAAGTGATGTGTCTTTTGTCAGAGTACCCAACATTATCCCACTTCAATTCAGTTCATGCCTTAAAACAACAACTTTATCCCGCTGGCTGCTATCCTGAAGAAGTTTACGTTGTTGTTTACGTTGTTGTTTATGTATATTCTACAAGCAATGCATTAATATACAAGATACTATTTGTGTAGTAATATTTACTAACTTAGTATACACCTGTCAGATAGCATGGCTTGATGTTTGTGATGATATTCTCTAGACAAAAATCCAGTCCTAGTATGAGTTAGTTAAACTTTACTAATATCTACATGTCACCAAAATATCTAGCAGTCAACTGACATGCAAGACCTAACTTGAAAAATGTAGCTGTTGTGTGTGCACCCAGGGAGGCAAGGTACACATCTGTAAAGTAGCCCTCGGCACTGTAGACATCTTGTGTGTTGGGGGAGTGCCAGTGGTGTCTGTTGCAAAAGTGGCGGGTGTGTGGAGCACCATGCATGTGCAATGAATGGCCCCAAAGACCCAAGGGAAGTAGTCAAGGGCATAGAATTTTTAGCCTTTCTGCCAGTGAACTTATCATGGTGATATGCTGGTGTGCCTAGCTTCTGTTGAATCTCCGTACCTGTCATAAGCATTGTGATTGGCTTGTCTATGAGATGCTCTTGATGTCAACACTGACACAATCAGTGGTGTCCCTAGAACAGAATTGTAGGGGAGGTGGGGACACACAATGGGCCACTAATAAAGCTGTTAGGGCCACCAACTTTAGGAGATATAAATGTCTAGAGCGGCCACTGCACTCCTTGAAAAGATACAATGACCAGGATATCTATTCAACCAGTATTTCAAGATGTGCAGGGATGGTCTCGGAAAGGGCTAGAGGTGGAATGAGATCTTGTTCTCAGTCTGCAAAAAAGCTAAGAATCACATCCTTGAGGTGGCATATAGCAAAGTTTACTTACCTAGACATCCCAAAAATGTTGATCCTGTGCCCATAAATACTCTCTCTTCTCTAGTAATCATTCCTCCAAAAGAGGAGCAAGGTCACAAAGATATTCACTGAAATGATGAAGCAATGATTTTGTTTGTGGTTTGCCTTCTTATATATACAGTGTATGTGTAGTTGGTTGATTGTGTACTTAGTTCCCTCTGTTGATAGGCATGGTGAAGTCCTGAGGTTATTCATCTTCTTTGCAGTAGAAAGTGTGCTGATTGTGGTTGAAGCCTTGTTACAATATGTGTTCTCTACCACTTGTAGTTGTATTTATTGCTGTGTGCCAGTATTATATTTTATTTAAAAAATGTAAAGTAACATTTTATTTTCGGACACATTAAAATATTCTCCTTCATCTTCCAATTTCCACTATATGGTGTTGGTGTTTTCCCGTGCCTCCACTGATTTCCATGAGAGTGCCATTCAGTACCAATGATCAGCCAAAAGTAGTGTCTAACTTACTCCAAGGCTTGGCTGGAGTAAATTTGAGTCTGTTTGGTCAGTAGTACTACTGGAGAAGACGTGGGTGTACCTTTGGTATGTATGTTACTTTATATGCATAACATACACAAGAAGCATCTTGACAGTAAACAACAACGTAGTGCAAATCTGAATTAAAGAGCCTTGTTGTTAAATGGTACCTGATTAGGGTCAGAACTTAGTGCTAGTGAAAGTTTGTTTCACTATCTGGCAAGTGGAACAGAACATGCACATACACAAAAGAAAGAGCATGTACTTTAGAAACATCAAGAAAAAAGGTTTCTAAAGGGGCAACATGGGATTAATTTGTGTCTAAAAGGCTGGGGCACTGGCAAAAAACAGTTTGTGAACAATAATAATTTATTCAAAGAAGACCTTTGCTTTGACCAGAAGCCAATGCAAGGATCTTAGTATATGGGTAATATGAGAACATTTGGGCATGTTCATTTTAGGAGGACGCAGTGTTCTATAAAAGTTGAAGACAATGGAGAATAGCATAGTAAGTTGCTAATTCTTTTGTGGGTGTGTTTTAACGTTTACATGTGCCTCCCTAATCACCGCCTTAGTTGGCCAATAGTATATATATTCACAAAAAAACAAAGGTTACAGGGACGCTATAGTTAGGGTCAAATTTTACACGCTCAAAGCCATAGAAATTCAGCTGTTATAGTTAGAGCAACTAAAATTCGTGCCCTAAGGTAACCATAACTCGTGCCCTCGCCAGGCACAGTTTTCTTATCAGTAATTTTCTAGCAAATGTTACAGTGATGTTATCAATGATGTTAAAGAAGATGCTATAAGTGATGTAAAAAACATGTCAAGGGCGCAAATTATAGTTATTTGAAATAACCCTAAAATAACTGCTGAATTGCTATGGTTTTGTGTATGTAAAATCTGTATCTAACTATAAGCTCCCTGTAACCTTTGTTTCTTTAGTGAATTTCTAAGTAATTAAAAAAATTGTATTCCCTAAATATAAAGTCTCTGTAACAGTTGTTTTTTCTGTGAATTTCTAGGGCTTTTTTAACATTACGTAAGATGTCCATCGCAATGCATGGTGGGTGGGAGAGGGGTTGGGTGCAGGGCCTGGCCTGGCATTGTGCTGCTCATACACAAGCTTGATGCACCTGCCCCTCCTTCTCCTTGCCATCCATTGTCCAATTCATGTCCCTACTCTCTCCTTGCAGCACCCTGTGGCTACTGTTCTGACACTGCTGTTCCCGCCTGCACTGAACAGCCTGCTGCCCCATCCACCTCTTCCCTACCCTCTGTTGTCTGAGTCGATGCACCAGCCCCCTCCCTCCTGACCTGCATGGTCCGATGTGCTGTCACTGCCTTGTCCCTCCTGCCCTCTATGGTCCGTTATCCTGCAACTATGTGTCTGGTATGGTCAGCTTGCTACCCTTACCTCTTTCCCCTCTGCTCTCTGTCGTCCATACATATGCCTTGTCCCCTCCATTTTGCTTTCCATTGTACGTTGTGCTGCATTGGCATCCCGCTTGCCTTTGGTAGCGTATTGTGCTACTGAAACCCCTGGTGCTTGCCCTGTATGAACAGTTTTGTGTCCCTGCTCATCTCCCTCCTGCCCTCTGTTATCCGAGCCCATGTCCCTACTTTATTCCTTCTGCCCTCCATGAAGCAATTTACCATACTGACCAACATTTTGAACTTGGTAAGATGGAGATCTTGAAAAAAAAACTGGAGAATTGATTTTCCTCATTGACTTACATTAAAAAAGGGGAGATTTTAGGCACGAGGCAGATAAAATAAAGCCCTTTTGGGCTTAAAAACATTGGGAGTCTCCTGCCTGAATTGGGTCTGTTAGCATGTATGGTAGTACTGCCACTGCCTCTTCCTTCAACCCTCAATGATCTGTTATATTGCCGCAGCCTGGGGGTGTGGCTTGACATTCAAGATGGTGGATCCATAGTAGTGAGACTCCCGGGCCAGGGCCCTGCAATCCGCATTCATTCAACACTGATTTTATATATAGCCCTTAATAATAAGGAACAACAGTCCCATGGGCACTCATGCCCCTGCTGTGCCTGAGCTCCGCCGGCAGATTGTGTGAGGCCATTGCTGTATTGTCACTGCAAGGCTGCTGGGACTTGCCTCATTGTGTGGACCCGAGCTGCAGCAATAGAACAGCCTGACCACTACATTCACTCTCAGAGGTCTGAGAGGCAGAGAGTGAAGCCTTGCCGAGGACGAGCTGCGGTGAAGGACGAGATCGTGGATGCTGACCACCCACCCCCCCCCCCTCCAGCCAGGGAGAACGATCGAGTCTGATTTTGTGGACCAACTAACTGACTGCCTCCTATTAAGGTGAGTGGGCGGGCCTGCAAGAGGTATACTGCTCTGCCGGCCCGCTCCTCGAACTGAACTACTGTAGAGCCGGCCTGCCAGTGGGAGTGGCAGAGCGGGCCCTCGCGGTTCTTCCCCCCTGATGCAAGACCACTCCTCTCCCACGTGACAAAGAGGGCCAGAGCGCCTCGGAGAAGAGAAAGAGTGAGACAGGAGGTCTGAAAGTTGCTGTTCAATTTCTGAACTGGATTTGGAGTAAGCTGGCACTGCATCCCTCTTACATCAGTGGTGGGCTTATAATTGCCTTGTGAGGGCACATGGACTACTTGGCCTACAAAGTGTGCACTTGTTCAGGGGTGGGGAATCTCTGGGGAGGAGGTGGTGACCTGTCCAGGGACACCTAAAAAACTGAAAAACTCTAGCCATACACTCTATATCCAGGCCTTCATAGAGTGGACAGTGCAAGACATAGCCATTCAGTCCAAATTACAGATATAATAATTATTCAGACCACATAATTAGAGGAGACATCATCTGTTAGGCTGAGAAGATAGGGAGAACTAAATCCAGGACATCGACCCAGGGCCCTCGAACACATTCTGGCTGTACACCCTCAGAGTGTTATTCGACACACGTCCCTGAATCCTGTATTCCACCCACCAGTGGCAAGCTGCCTCTGGAGGAACTTGACCTTATTCTGCAGGAAATAAAAAACTCTTGTGTTGATATAAAACAGAGGTGGGGGTGATTACAGCAGACATTTACTTACTCAAGGATGAGCACTGCAAGTAGGTGGAGAGAGTCAAGACGGCTGAAACAACTATTTCTGTCCTGGAACCTGCTAAGGATAATCAAGCCACTCAGATCATCACACTAAAACATCAAGTTGAGCTCCTCAGGGAAGGGCAGATAATGAAGAAGTTCATGCTAGAAGGAACAACATCCAAATCGTAGGCCTACCAGAAGGCACAAAGGGCCTGACGCAGTATATTGAACAGTGGCTCAGGCCCACGGTTTTGCCAGAAGGTCTTTTAGAAATATTTGTAGTCGAGAGGGCCCATCGAGTAACCACTAAAAAGACGTCCCCAGGAGCCACTCCCAGTCCGATGGTGGCCAAAATCTTAAACTATAGAGACCGTGATGTCCTACTTAGGGCAGCTCCTGAAAAATCTTCAACACTACTAAACAACGCAAAGATCTCCCTCTTTCCGGATTACATAATTCCGGTACAATGCCGCCAGGCCTCATTCCAAGACATAACGGGGGTCATTACAACATTGGCGGTAAAAGCCGCTTACCACCGTGCAGAAGACCGCCAACACACCGCCGCGGCCACGGAATACCGCCACTGCCATTATGACCCACAGCTCGGAATCCGCCAAAATCTAGACACCCACACAAGTCCGCCACACCAAAGTTCAGTGATAAATTGGCGTCAACAAAACCGACACCGTCACGCCAACAGGAATACGCCCACACTATCACGACCCACGAATCCACGCGGCGGTCTTTCAACCGCGGTATTCCATTGGTGGAACACACCGCCAAGCTCAAAATACACACACATTTACAAAACACAACCACATTGGACAATTCGAAATACACACATCTGATACACATACACACACCACTCCCACACACTCAATACCCTATAAAACACACACCCACATCACCCACAAACCCTTACAACAACAATTGCGACAGAAGGCCAGAGAGAGACACCACCAGAAAGAACAATAGCATCCACAGTCACTCAACACCATCACTCACACAACATCCACGCACCTCACACAACACACCTCTAAATATCACCCCACACATCACAACACACACCACCCCACACATCACCCACACCACCCCATGGCACCGCAAAGACACCCCAGGTTTTCTGAGGAGGAGCTCAGGGTCATGGTGGAGGAAATCATCCGGGTACAGCCACAGCTATTCGGATCACAGGTGCAGCACACCACCATAGCTAGGAAGATGGAGCTATGGCGAAGAATTGTGGACAGGGTCAACGCAGTGGGATAGCACCCAAGAACTAGGGATGACATCGTGAAGAGGTGGAACGACCTACGGGGGAAGGTGCGTTCCGTGGTCTCAAGACACCAGATTGCAGTTCAGAGGACTGGTGGCGGACCCCACCTCCTCCCCCAGAACTCACTACATGGGAGGAGCAGGTCTTGGATATACTGCATCCTGAGATCCTCGCAGGAGTAGCTGGAGGAATGGACTCTGGTAAGTCAAACCTTTAACTACTTCATCCCCCACCCACCTGCATGCTATCACATACCCCCACCCTCGCCCTCACCCCTATCACTCCAACTCCTCCCATATGTCCCAATATCACAAACCACACATCCCAAACCTAAGCCCTGCATGTAACACCAAAGCATGGACGCCCATCACCAAAGCATGTCCACTGCACATACCCATACACCCCACTAAACCATTATCACACAAGGTCCCATGCAAGAATTGAAGCACCGGGCTACAGGGCCAACCACCCATTGCACACTATGGCACACACAGATGCAATAATCATGCTTTTACACCCCTGCAGGACCCCTACCCAACGTCACCGGACAGGAGGGTCCAGACATGTCCACTCCACCCACAGAAGAGGCCGACAGTGATGACAGCAGCTCTGTCCAACTGGATCCTGATGACCAGCCCGGCCCATTTGGGACCTCGGGACAGTTGGTTCCCCTCACACTGGCACAAACCACAACAGAGCCTCCCCCCTCAGGAAACACCAGCACAGCACCCACCCAGCGGGCCCATACCTCTGTCCCAAGGACACGTCAAGCAGTAGTGTGTCCACCACTACAGGGAACCCAGGCTAACCCACCACCCCAACAACACCAAGGCCCTTGGGGCAGTGGTAGTGGGCACACGGTTCAGGGGACAGAGGCCCAGGGAAACAGGGGAACTGGGAGGGCTGCTGTAGGACAGAGGGAGGACAGGCCCAGGGAACCCACTCTCCACGAGGCCCTCTCCAACATCATGGGAGCCTACCACCATTCCCAGGAGACGATGGCAACGGTACTGGCCAAGTTTCAGGAGACCCATCGGCTGCAGGAGGAACAGTATTTGGGGTTCAGGGAGGAACTCAAATTCATCAATTCCACCCTGGGCACCATTGTAGGGGAGCTGAAGGAACTCGTCAACACCAGGAGGGACACTGTGGAACAACAAGGGCCCCTGACACTAGCCTGGACGATGAACTGCCCAACACTTCCGCTGGCACTAGTGGACAGGAGGCACCGCCACAGGACCACAACACCAGCACCCCACCCCCTGCAGATAGAGAACCACCCCGCAAGCAGTCCCTGAGATCCAGGACAAAGACAGAGAACAATGCCAAGACCCCCGCCAAGAACTGAGACCACCCTGATTGTCATCCTTCTGTTCCACTTTGTCACCCTGTCCATCTATCAACTGCCCCAGCTCCACTTCCTATGCTCCTTTGGACAATGCACCTGTGAGACTAATAGACTGGACTCTGCCATGGGCATTCCTCCACCATCACCCCTGACCATTTTACAACCCCCTCCACTATTTTGCACTTAAATAAACACCCTTAAATCACAAAACAATCTGGAGTCAGTCTGTGCTTTCAAAAATGTGTATTAGCAATAACAGTGGCAAAATGCTAAATCCAACGTAATGGCAACATACCTGTCACACAGCTCTAGTCCATGCGGAAACAAAGCAGAGGTCACACAGTGGGACCCACATCTGTGAAATCGAAAGGGAAAGTGACAACTCAGTGACCATACACTGGGTGAAAATTACAGACAGTAGAGAGGTAGTAGTGTTAAAGTACATGTAGTGGGCAGGTTTGTCTTCTTACCTGTGTCTCACTTGAAGTATTGCAGGATCACAGAATTCCTGTTGTCGATGTCCTCTTCTTCTGCTTCCTCGTCTTCACTGTCCACAGGCTCCACAGCTGCCACAACACCTCCATCTGGACCATCCTCCTGCAGAAAAGGCACCAGTCATCGCAAAGCCAAGTTGTGAAGCATACAGCACGCCACGATGATCTGGCACACCTTCTTTGGTGAGTAGAATAGGGAACCACCTGTCATATGGGGGCACAGGAACCTGGCCTTCAGGAGGCCGAAGGTCCGCTCTATAACCCTCCTAGTTTGCCCATGGGCCTCATTGTAGCGTTCCTCTGCCCTTGTCCTGGGATTCCTCACTGAGGTCATTAGCCATGACAGGTTGGGGTAACCAGAGTCACCTGCAAATGGCGAGGGACAACTGTTAGACACACACTAACCCTTAGGGACAACACCAGACCCAGACAACTATCCACACTGTATAGGGTCCATGTCCTCACCTAATAGCCACATACGTTGCCTCTGGAGTTGCCCCATCACATAAGGGATGCTGCTATTCCACAGGATGTAAGCGTCATGCACTGAGCCAGGGAATTTTGCATTAACATGTGAGATGTACTGGTCTGCCAAACACACCATCTGCACATTCATCAAATGGTAACTCTTCCGGTTTCTGTACACCTGTTCACTCCTGCGGGGGGAGACTAAGGCCACATGAGTCCCATCAATGGCACCTACGATGTTGGGGATATGTCCCAGGGCATAGAAGTCACCTTTCACTGTAGGCAAATCCTCCACCTGAGAGAAAACGATGTAGCTCCGCATGTGTTTCAGCGGGGCAGACAACACTCTGGACAACACGTTGGAAAACATAGGCTGGGACATCCCTGATGCTATGGCCACTGTAGTTTGAAAAGACCCACTTGCTAGTAAATGGAGTACTGACAGCACCTGCACTTGAGGGGGGATCCCTGTGGGATGGCGGATAGCTGACATCAGGTCTGGCTCCAACTGGGCACACAGTTCCTGGATTGTGGCACGATCAAGCCTGTAGGCGATGATTACATGTCTTTCCTCCATTCTCGACAGGTCCACCAGTGGTCTGTACACCCGATGATGCCGCCATCTCCTCACATGTCCCAGCGGACGGTGCCTATGATGGACAACAGCGAGCACAAAATCAACAAACTCAGAGGTACATAAACACAGCTTACACAGAAAACCATTCTTAACCCGATTTTTGCATGGATGAGTGTTGAGGCAAGGCCTAGGTATGTGTGACGCAGTTAAAAATAAAGCCATGTGGGCCCCTGAAATGGCGGTTGCCTGACCTGTAAAGTGGGACAATGGGATGTGAGGTAACTGCGCTGGCGTTGTAAAACGTCGCGGTAGGCGGTCGGAGACCGCTGCGCTATTCTGCATTGGTTAACATTGGACCCTATGGGTCCCAGGAGCCAATGACGATGTACGCTGGCGGTGACGATACGCACCGCCGCGGACATGACCGCCATTTTCTATCTGTTCAATCACTCGATACCTGATCTTCGACAGGTGAGGACCTACACTGCAAGTGCTGCTGTGACCTCAGTCTAGAAGAGACAATGGCTCGTGCGTCTGGGGAAAGGGCCCCTGCCTTCAGCACAGAGGAGTTGGAGAAACTCGTGGATGGGGTCCTCTCCCAGTACACGCTACTCTAATGTCATCCAGACAAACAGTTAAGTACACTGGGAGCATGCTGTATGGGCAATGCCTGTGTGGAGTGGTGTGGATGAAAGATAGGGGGGTGGAGAATGAGGAATGCATGAAACGACGGTGAGTGCATGTGCCACATGGCAAGGATAAGGATGTGGGCCAATGACTGTGACGGTGCAGTTGTTAATAACTTATCTTTTTCCCCTGTACAATTCATGTAAGTCAGCGCCCACCAGAAGAAGGACATCTGGCGTGCCATCGCCAAGGACGTCCGGACCCTGGGCGTCTACCACAGACGGAGCACCCACTGCCGTAAAAGATGGGAGGACATTCGCCGCTGGAGCAAGAAGATGGCGGAGGCCCAGCTGGGGATGGCCTCCCAACGTGGGAGGGGTGCCCGTCGCACCATGACCCCCCTGATGCTCAGGATCCTGGCGGTGGCGTACCCGGAGTTGGATGGGCGCTTGAGGGCATCACAGCAGCAACAAGGGGGGTGAGTACACTCTCATTCTGCTGAATCAGCATGCAGTGGAGGAGTCTGGGTGGGGGCGGTGGGCTGCTGGGATTCCCTAGGCCAGGGTGAGTGTGCTAGTTAGGTCCCCTTTTCAGGCAGACCCTGTGGCACCCCACCCCACCTGGGTACAGTTCCAACTACACCTAGTCAGGCTCCTGTGACATCCATGTGTGCAGATGTCGGCCATAGCCTTGTAGGCCATGTCCCAGGGATTGAATAGTGGACCCCAAGTGCGCGGCGTAGTGAAGGGGGCTTCTGTGTCTGTGGTGTCCACCAACGGTAGCGGTAATGCATGTACTCAACATGTCTTTCTTCTGTTGTCCCCCCCCCTTTTTGTGGTCCCCCTGTTCTTGTGTGCATTAGCATCATCAGGCGGAGGAGCAGTGGCACCGGAGCAGGAGGGAGCTGCATCCCACATGGCCCTGGAGGGCGACACTACAGAGTCTGAGTTCACGATTGGGACGGAGGGCAAGGGGAGCTCCACAGCGGGAACAGGAGCTGACACCAGTGATACGGACTCGTCCTCTGATGGGAGCTCTCTTGTGGTGGCGGGCCCATCTGTGCCCCCCACATCTACAGGTACGGCCGTCACCACCCCTACCAGCACCGCCCTCCCAGCAGCCCCTCAGCCTTTGCCCTGTGCCCGCTCACCCAGGAGGGTGGGCATCTCCTTCGCCCCAGGCACCTCAGCCCCTGCCCAAGTCACCCCTGCTGCCCTCAGTGAGGAGGCCATTGACCTCCTCAGGTCCCTAACTGTTGGGCAGTCTACCATTTTGAATGCCATCCAGGGTGTAGAGAGGCAGTTGCAACAAACCAATGCATTCCTGGAGGGCATTCATTCTGGTCAGGCAGCCCTTCAGCGAGCTTTTCAGATTCTGGCCTCAGCACTGATGGCAGCCATTGTCCCTGTCTCTAGCCTCCCCGCTCCAACTTCCTCCACCCAGACCCAATCCCCTATACCTCAGCCTATCCCAAGCACACCATCAGACCAGCATGCACACGCCTCAACACACATAGGAAGCTCAGGCAAACATAAGCATCACACATCCCACAGGCACTCACAGAAGCATCAAACACATGCAGACATAGCAACATCCACTGCCTCCACTGTGTCCTTCTCCTCCTCGTCTCCCTCCTCCCTCCCAGTCTTGTCTCCACTCACACCTGCCTGCACTACATCTACAGCCACTACTTTCATCACCAGCACACCCACCACCACACCCCGTTCACGTGCAGTCACCACCCCCACTACCATTCACACATCCCTTGTGTCCTCTCCCAGTGTGTCTGTGACACCACCTCCCAAGGTACACAAACCCAGGCACACATCCACCCAACAGCCATCCAACTCACGACAGCCTCCAGCGCATGCACCTTCACCCAAAGTCACCAAATGTACACCTCCTAAAACCACTACCTCTTCCTCCACTCCCAAACCCCTTCCAGCTACCCGTCCCAGTGTTTCCAAGAAACTTTTTCTGTCCACCCTTGACCTCTTTCCCTGACCTCCCCCGCCTCCCCCACCCCCACCCCGTCAGTCTCCTAGGGCCCGACTCTCCAGGTCCCAACCTAGCACCTCAGCCACAACATCGGCGGGATCAGTGGTGTCAGTAGTCACCGGATTCTGGAGTGCACCAGGCAGCAGGGCAGCCAGTGTGGCAAGGAGCCACAGCACGGACAGTCCCCCACCTGTCAAGCATCAAAAGTTGGCCAGTGCCCGGCGGGAGAGGCGGAAGACACCAGCCACAAAAGCCGCTCCCAGGGGTACAGGTGGGAGTGTGGAGTCAGCGGCGACACCTTCCAAGGTGGGGAAGGGACACAAGAAAACCGGCTAGTCTGGGAAGATCAGCACAGCGGAGAAGACCGCCATTGGCCCCGCAGACAGGAACACCAGCAGCAGCCCCGCTGCCCAGGACGTGACCGCCAGCAGCCCCGCTTGCCCAGACAGGACCGCCAGCAGCCACGCTGGCCCAGAAAGGACCGCCAGCAGCTGAAGTGCTGCCAAAGATACCGCCGCCACAAGCACCGCTGCCAAGGACACTGCCACCACAAGCACCGCTGCCAAGGACACCGCTGCCACAAGCCCCACTGACAAAGACACCGCCGCCACAAGCACCGCAGGCCCATGAGCGCAAAATGCTCTGACGCGACTGAGGCCGCCACGACCAGGATGAAGCAATCTGGGCACCAAGCCCCCTCCAGAACCAGTGGAGAGATACATCCACTACCTCAGTCCTTGGCAGGATGAAGCACTCTGGGCACAAAGCCCCCTACAGAAACAGTGGAGAATGACATCCACTACCTCAGTCCTTGGCAGGATGAAGCACTCTGGGCACAAGGCCCCCTCCAGAACCAGTGGAGAATGACATCCACTACCTCAGTCCTTGGCAGAATGAAGCACTCTGGGCACAAAGCCCCCTCCAGAACCAGTGGAGTCTGTTATCCACTTGAGAGACTGTGGCTTTTGCACTCCCCAGGATTGAACAGTGGGCAACCCACCAACTGTAGAGACTTGTGAGACTGTGGCTTTGCACTCCTCAGGATTGAACAGTGGGCAACCCACCCACTGTAGAGACTTGTGAGACTGTAGCTTTGCACTCCCCAGGATTGAACAGTGGGAAACCCACCCACTGTAGAGACTTGTGAGACTGTGGCTTTGCACTCCCTAAGATTTAACAGTGGGCCACCCACCCACTGTAGAGACGTGAGAGACTGTGGCTTTGCACTCCCCAGGATTGAACAGTGGGCAACCCACCTACTGTAGAGACTTGTGAGACTGTGGCTTTGCACTCCCCAGGATTGAACAGTGGGCATGTGGCCCCCTCGTGGATTTGGAGTCGTGCACTCAACCGGCTGAGGTGCCCACCCTTTCCCTTCCCCCTGAGGCGCCTGTTTTATTTCTATCTGATGCCCCTGCAGTGTTCTCTCCGTCATGTTCGGGTATTGAGTGTGGGCCTCGCCCATGCAGTGTGGGCCCAGTGGTCCACGGACTTTAAGGGTGGAATCCCTTGGACTAAAAATCTTGGTGTATATATTTGTAAATAGTGCATGTATATAAATTGACCACAGATTTTTTAAATATTGCAATCGTTAAGCTCATTTCCTTTTGTCTTTGCATTCTTCTGGGGGGGTTTGGGGCTGTAACTGTAATGTGTCAATATGTATTAGTGTGTGTGTTGTCGTGGGTGAGGGTCGGGGTGGGAGTGTTGCGTGTTGCGTGTGTGTGTCACTTTTTTTTCCTCCCCCCCCCTGTGTCGTAGGTGTAGTACTCACTTTGGTCTTCGCTGCTGGCGTCCGTGCTCCTGGTAGAGGAGCAAGAAGATGAAGGCTGGTAAAATGTGGAGCTCGGGTTCCATGGCGTCCGGGTTCCTCTTGGGGTGTGTAGAGGTGAGCGTTTTCCGTTCGAAGTCCTGTTTCCGCCGTGTTTTTGTTCGCTGTGAATCCGCCCCGGAAAAGGTGGCAGATTGGTAGGTTGTGATACTGTGGGCGGAACATTGTCTCCTGCCAGTCTGTTGGCGGTGACCGCCATGCTGTTTGTTTGTGCCGCCGTGGCGGTCGGAGTGTTAAAGTGGCTGTCTTTGTTGGCGGTTTCCGCCACGGTCGTAATTCAATTTTTTTTTACCGCCGGCCTGTTGGCGTTCTTACCGCTGCTTTAACACTAACCGCCAGGGTTGTAATGACCGCCAGTGACCTTGCACCATCCAGGATCTGCATCACTGGGCACAGAGCCCCATCCAGAACCAGTGGAAGAAGGCATCCACTCACCCTCTCCTTGGCAGGATGAAGCACACTGGGCACAAAGCCCCCTTCAGAACCAGTCGAAGAAGTCCTCCACTCACCCCCTCCTTGGCAGGATGAAGCACACTGTGCACAGAGCCCCATCCAGAACCAGTGGAAGAAGGCACCCACTGGACACAAGGTCCCATCCAGCAGCAGTGGAGAATCCATCCACTTGAGAGACTGTGGCCTTGCACTGCCCAGGACCAAGCAGTGTGCAAACCACCCATCAGAGAGACTGTGGCTTTGCACTCCCTAGGACCAAGCAGTGGGCAAACCACCAACTAGAGAGACTGTGGCTTTGCACTCCCCAGGACCAAGCAGTGGGCAAACCACCCACTAGAGAGACTGTGGCTTTGCACTCCCCAGGACTAAGCAGTGGGCAAACCACCGACTAGAGAGACTGTGGCTTTGCATTCCCCAGGACCCAGCAGTGGGCAAACCACCCACTAGAGAGACTGTGGCCTTGCACTCCCCAGGACTTCTGTCATTGGGCTAACTGAAGAGAATTCTGCACATTAGGTATAAAGCAGACAGAGAGATCCAGATGCTTTTGAATAGTATTTGTAAGTTTGTAAAGTAGTACCATTGAAGCACTATTTTATGTACTCAAAAATGCTTTGGTGAATTGTCCACATGCACTCTGCATGACCTCGGTGTAATTATTGCAATACCAGTTCTGTTATTCTCATTTTTCCCACCGATCAATGTTGGATTGGCCTTTCGGACAGTGTGGCAGTGCCATATAGGCCCGCTTGAAAGGGCCAGTGCGTGGGCCATTTTATTATTGGTCCCAAGGGCCACGAAAAGGCGAAACACCAGCCTACACACTGGCCCTTTCAAGCTGACCCATCTGGCAGTGCCAGACTACCCAAAAGGCCAGTCCAACACTACTGCAGACCTTATACAGTGTTTCTGTGCCCATAATCTCATTTAAGGGGTTGTTCCCTGCATGATTTTCTTTGCCTTCATATTGGTTCTTCCTCTCCTACCTCCATTCTCTTTTCGGGATATTGAGGCAATGGTTCGTCATTTTGTGATACAGTGTCTGCCTCTTTTCTCATGTGGAATCCCTTTTTCAATTTGAAAGTCTTTATTACAGAATGTATTTGGATTTTCACATTCTATAGGGCTACTTGCCACTAAAAGGCAGCTTCTAGAATGCTTTTTTCTGTCCACCACAGGAGTCGCCAGAGGTGAAATGCTATATCCCAATCCCTTCTCCAGTGCAACTAGGGCATTACTATATAAAGTGGCCCTGTGGTGCAACTGCAGTGTGAATCTGCTTTTCTGCCTTGGGGCACAATTGTATTACAGAAGCGGAGCAATGGCAAATAAGTTGTCAGGGAGGTGAAAAATCAGTGCCCCCCCCAGAGCCCCCAAAACCTGTACAAAGTTAATGGTGTTGTGCAGCACAAATAGGGACACTGATCATGATGCTCAACTCTTATGGGTGCTTATAACTTGAACTTACCTTAGATGAGTTTTTCAGTGCTTTCTGTTTTTGCCTTGGATGCTGCGATGTCGGCAGTGGGGCTGATGGTGGTGAACTTAACATAGCGCACAGAGCTTCCCTGTGTTTTAGTAAATATGGTGCATCCCTGCATTTCTAAAGTGATACAGTGCAACCCTGCAACCCTACAAATTTTGGCACAGCACTGCGCTGCACCACTTTTTAGTAAATGTGGCCCTTATATTCACATACATATCAATACAGATACACACAAACAGACGCACACACATGCACACACACACAAACATTCATGCACACACATGCACAGCCACACAAATACAGACAAAGCATGCAAAGACCAAGACACACACAGAGGCAGAGAGATAGCCATACACAGACATACACCCACAAAAGGGCATGAATGCACACCAACATAAACAGGCTAACACCGACACAAACCAACACACACATGCACGGAACACAGAGGCAGACACAACATAGCCACACACCCTAGCACCGACACACACATACACAGAGGTACACAAAACACTCACGCTCACACACATTCTCTTTCACTCGCACACACATGTTCATTACCACTAATTTTAACCTAATATGGCATAAATGTAAATCTCAATATATTTTAATAGAGGTTTACCAAAGTGGCACTGCACATAGCTTCCCTGTGAAATCAACATTGATAAAGCCTTTTTATTCAAACCAGTTATGACCAGCCCTGCTGTTTTCAATTAGATACCCCCCGAGTAAAAAGGAAAAAGATGAGGAGGAGGTAACAAAAAGGAAGGAATTTACAGGAGATAAAAATACGACTTATCAGTCTGTCAGTATGCATTACAAGGACAGAACACACTCTAACATTTCCTTTTTGCGTGGTTGAGTTTTTGTTGAATCATTAATAAAAAAGAAATACAGTAGTTATTGCAGTTGGGCTAACCCTGAGCTACTGAGCAAAAATGTAGCTGCCAGCGGCAGGTCTCCCATACTATCACTAGCAGCATGTGCTGCACATGTTCTGGATAATCCAGTGCTGCTCTCTGTCAAATGAAGAGCTTCAGCTCATGAACAGCTTTGCAAACGCACAACCAGGGCACGTTTATGTACCAAGATGCTGTCTGCAGTAAAGGAGGGATTGAGACCTGACCCTCTGTAAATCTCTCAATATCTCTGGCTCGTCCAGGACGCCCTGCCAACACCAAATAGAAACTACCAGTGAGCAGTTGTATAGAAGAAAACATGCTTTGGCAAAGCTGTGCAAGAGCTATTGGTTTTGCCAATGTGTTTTAGTCATGTTGTACACCAGCATGGCTGTTGGTAGGCACAGCTAAAAGTTTGTGGCCATAGTCTAGAGTGTAGTAAAGTGTCATAGACTGGAGTAGTGTAGCATGGTGTGGCATTAAGTGGCATAGAGTGGTGTAGTCTAGAGTAGCATAGAGTGTTGCAAAGGGGAGTGTTGTAGAGTGGAGTGTCGTAGAGTGTTGTTGAGAGTAGTACAGTCGAGGGGTCATAGAGTGGAGGGTCATGGAGTAAAGTGGCCTAGAGAGAAGTGGCATAGAGTAGAGTGGTGTTGAGTAGACTGGAGTGAAGTGTTGTACAGTGGAGTCTCATACAGTGGAACGGCGTAGTGTGGATTAGAGTAACCTAGAGTGAACTGGCATAGAGCGGCCTACAGTGAAGTGGCATAGAGTGGCTTAAAGTGTCACCCAGAGAAGTGCAGTGGAGTGACATAGGGAGAGAGGCATAACGTAGAGTGGCTTAGAGTGGATTTGAATAGAGTTGAACTGAGTGTTTTATCATAGAGTGGAGTTAAGTAGAACATCATAGAGTGTTGTGTCATAGAGTGTAGTAGTGTCGTAGAGTGGAGGGGCTTAGAGTGTTGTGGTGTGGAGTAGATTAGAGTGGCATTGAGTGGCGTAGAGAGGAGTGTAGTGTAGTGGTGTAGCATATAGTGGAATAAAGGGATGTAGGGTGGAGTGGAGTGGCATAGCATAAAGTGGAGTAAAGTGTCATGGAGTGGTGTAGCATAGAGTGGCACTAAGTTAAGTAAAGTGGCGTAGAGTGTCATAGAGTGAAGTGCCATGGAGTGGAGTGGTGTAGAGTGGAGTTGCGTAGAATGAAGTGGCGTAGAGTGTCATTGAGTAGAGTGAAGTAGAATGTCATGGAGTGGAGTAAAGTGGGGGTTTGAAGGTGGAGAAGAGTAGACTGGAGTGGAGTGTTGTAGAATGACACATTGTAGAGTAGAGTGTCACTGAGTGGAGTAGGGTGGCCTAGAGTAACGTGGAATAGGTTAGTGGCATAGAGTGGTGTAGAGTATAGTGGCATTGAGTGGAGTGTAGTAGAGTGCCTGTTAGAAATGGGGTGTCTTAGTTGGCAGTGGTTTACACCCTGCCCAAGTTGGGACCCTCACTCTAGTCAGGGTAAGGGAGTCACAGGGCTAAGATAACCCCTGCTTACCCACTTGGTAGCTTGGCATGAACAGTCAAGCTTATCTCAGAGGCAATGTGTAAAGTATTTGTACACACATGCACAGTAACACAGTGAAAACACCACAAAAGTACTCCACACCTGTTTAGGAAAATAGCCAATATTTATCTGAATAAAACAAGACCAAAACAGCACAAATCCAACATTCACACGTAAAGATACCCATTTTTAAAGATTAATGCCCTCATTACAACCTTCCACCTGCCAAGGTTGAACCGCTGAGCGGCCACCTATACATTACAACATCCCGCACCCGGCTCTATCATCTGATGGAGCCGGCGGTGTTGCGGCCGTGCGACGGGTGCAGCTGCACCCGTCGCGCTTTTCACTGTCTGCTGTGCAGACAGTGAAAAGCAGGGCCCTGCGACTCCCCTTTCCACCAGCCTTTCCATGGCGGTCTCTACCGCCATGGACAGGCTGGCGGGAAGGGGAGTCATAATCCCCAGGGCTGCGCTGCAAGCAGCGCTGCCCTGGTTGATTATAACCGCCAGGACAACGATGGCAGAAAACATTTGGCGATTTGTACCGCCAGCGTGTTGGCGGTACGATCGCCAAAACAACCCTGGCGGTCTTTCATTGCCAGAGTTGTAATGAGGGCCTAAATCTTAGTAAAGCACTTAGAAACACAATAGCTCCAACTGGGGCTATCACGGCGTCTTGACAGAGTCATTCCCAATAGCCTGACACCGCTCTCGAGGGAGTGTGGGCAGGTCACGGAGTGGTATTGACCCCAGGTACAGTACCTTGAAAAACGATGAGGAAACAAAGATATTGCAGTCGGGGGAGTTGAAGCATAGCTAGGGCTAGTGTGTCATCAGTTCCTTACTCCTACCGGGGAGGTGAGGCATTGGTCCCTTACGGCAAGGCGGGATCAATGAATCCAGAAGGTTAAGATGTGAGGCATCGACTTTGTAGTGTTGCAATCACAAAATGGGGCAACCTGTGTTGCGGAGAAGTCAGATGTCGTGGACATTGGTGACACAGCACTCGGGACTCAAGATGTGGTGGGACTTCATAGGTGCTGTGTCAGCACTAGGCATGGGTTGCAGGTTGTGGTGGTTGCACTCAGCGGGGATCACGCCTATGGTGCAGTTGACGGTGCAGAGTCGGAGGACGGAGACGGTTCCAGAGTCGCTCTGAAGTCAATGTGCTTTGTTTCTTCTTGGGTGCACCAGAACCCACTCCCAAGGGCCAGGGAAATAGATTTGACACCACTTGGCAAGTCAAGTCTCTCAGCAAGAGAACCCGGGTACTGTTAGATGAAGTCTTTTTAACAGTAGGCAAGTTCAGTCCAAACCCTTGGAGAACGTTTGGAAGGAGGAAGTGGAAAGCAAAACCCAGTTCTTTCACTCCCAGGACAGAAGCAGCAAGCAGAAGGCCAGCACAGCAAAGCAACAGGCAGAGTGGCAGTCACTCCCATAGCATCCAGCTCTTCTTCCTGGCAGAATGTCTTCAGTCTGGAAGTGTTCTAACATTGTGGGGTCAGAGATCCAGTACTTATACCCATTTCTGCCTTTGAAATAGGCAAATTTCAAAGACAAGTCTTTGTAGTGCGCAAGACCTGCCTTTCCTGCCCTGGCCCTAGACACATTCCAGGGTGGTGGAGACTGCTTTGTGTAAGGACAGGCACAGCCCTATTCAGGTGCAAGTGTCAGCTCCTCCCACCACTTTAGCCCAAGAAAGACCCTTCAGGATATGCAGGGCCTACCTCAGCTCCCTTTGTGTGACCATCTAGAGTGAATTCACAAACAGCCCAACTGTCATCCTGACCCATATGTGTATTCTACAGACAGGTAAAGACACAGAATACTTAAGCAAGAAAATGCCCTCTTTCTAAAAGTGGCATTTTCAAACTTACAATTTAAAAAACAACTTCACCAAAAGATGTATTTTAAGCTGTGAGTTCAGAGACCCCAAACTCCTATCTCTATCTGCTCCCAGTGGGAAATCACACTTAAAAGATATTTCAAGACAATTCCCATGTTACCCATGGAAGAGATAGGCCTTAAGAAAAAAACAAATTTAGCAGTATTTTACTTTTAGGATATGTAAAACACACCAGTATACGTCCTACCTTTTAAGCACACTGCACCTGCTCCTGGGGCTGCCTTGGGCCCGCCTTAGGAGTGACCTACATATAGTAAAAGGGAAGGTATGGGCCTGGCAAGTGGGTACACCTGCCAGGTCGAAATGGCAATTTAAAACTGCCCACAGAGACACTGCAGTGGCAGGTCTGAGACATGTTCACAGGGCTATGCATGTGGGTGGGCACAATAAGTGCTGCAGGCCCACTAGTAGCATTTGATTTACAGGTCCGGGGCATACATGTTGAACTATACTAGGGACTTACTAGTAAATCAAATATGCTAAACATGGATAAACCAAACATCAATCATTTTATAGTTTAACTCCTTTTTATTAGGTATATTAAGAATTGCACATACACCCACCTACAACCAGCGGCCCGCGCGGAGCTATTAGCATGTTCAGACAAACAAGGTGTAGTCAGAGTGTCAAAAAACTTTTAACTCCCAAGGAAAGCTCCCCTACCAACACCCCCATTTCCCTCCCACCTTGGGTACTCCTGCTATCTATGGGCTAGATCTTAGAATGTGTTGTGTGACGCTTGATAACAGCTGGATATTCTTTTCTATGAAGTGCTGAGTCACTCCTCCATGAGTTGAAGGAGTCGTAGATATTTGGGATAGGTCCATTCGCAGAAGTATTTGGATAAAAGCGCTATATATGGTTTCCAGAGGTCTCGATTAGGTCCCCTTGTGAGACTAAGACTAAGGACAGCTTCTCCATTCTTAGGGTCTGCAGAGGCACTGAAGCCACATTATATGTGTTGGGATTCTGTCTGTCCCCCATTGGGCCAAGACAATCTGGTGAGCCGCTCCCAGGGCTATACTGATTTGCCGGCCTCTGCAGGCCTTGAGTGGGAACATGAGGGCATTTTCTAGGCCCAAGGCTGTGCAGGCCAGAAAGCGTGGTAGCGTGGTACTGAAGTATTTATCTATGTCATTTAAGACAGAGTCCAAGAAGGTAGCTATTTTGGGGCAATCCCAAAGTATGTGAAGTAATGTGCCCGATTGTCCACAATGACGCCAACAATGGGAGTCCCTTGCGGGGTTGCCCCTGTGTAGCCAGACAGGTGTGAGATACCAGTAAGAGGTGATTTTAGTAGCCGTTATAATGCTTGCCATATTGCTTGCTACATATTGTACCCAGTGATTGATCTAGCTCCACACCTTAGGTGAGAACTGCATGCCTATTTAGTTTTTCCCAGAGGGTTTGACTGGAGGGTTTGGGAGCTGGGATAGAATGTAGAAGAATGCCAAATAGTTCAGTGAGCAAATGCTTGTCATCCGATTTCGTCACAAGCCACTGCTCAAAAGCTGCCATGTGGCTGCCCGTCGGGGCTCAATTATTCTGGTTGGTAAGCCAGTGTTGGATCTGTATTTAGTGTAGACGTTCTGTCTCCGGTAAGTCATGTGAGCCTCTTAGGCCTTTAAGGGGATGGGGCCATCAATATAAAAAAAGTGACCGATAGGGGGCAACCCACTTCTTGCCAAAGACAAAGGTGGTCATTACAATGCTGGCGGTCGGTGTTAAAGCAGCGGTAAGACCGCCAACAGGCCGGCGGTAAAAAAAACTGGAATTACGACAGTGGCGGAAACTGCCAACAAAGACAGCCACTTTAACACTCCGACCGCCACGGCGGTACTAACAAACAGCGCAGCAGTCACCGCCAACAACAGGCGGGAGACAATGTACCGCCCACAGTATCACAACCTACCAATCCGCCACCTTTTCCGGGGCGGATTCACCGTGAACAAAAACACGGCGGAAACATGACTTCGAAGGGAAAACGCTCACCTCTGCACACCCCACGAGGAACCAGGACGCCATGGAACCAGAGCTCCACATTTTACCAGCTTTTATCTTCTTGCACCTCTACCAGGAGCACGAACTCCAGCGCCGAAGACCAAGGTGAGTACTGCACCTACGACACAGGGGAGGGGGGAGGGAAAAAAGAGTGACACACACAGTCAACACGCAACACCCCCACCCCCACCCTCACCCACCACAACACACATGCAAATACATGTTGATACATTACATTTACACCCGCAAACCCCCTGGAAGAATGCAAAGACAAAAGGAAATGAGGTGAACGATTGTAATATATTAAAATTCAGTAGTCAAATAATATACACACACTATTTACAAATATATACACCAAGAATATTAGTCCAGGGTATTCCACCCTTAAAGTCCATGGACCACTGGGCCCACACTGCATGGGCGAGGCCCACACAAGATACCCGGACATGACGGAGAGAACACTGCAGTGGCATCGGATAGAAATAAAACAGGCACCTCAGGGGGAAAGGAAAGGGTGGGCACCTCAGCCGGTTGAGTGCACGACGCCAAATCCACGAGGGGGCCACATGCCCACTGTTCAATCCTGGGGAGTGCAAAGCCACAGTCTCACAAGTCTCTACAGTAGGTGGGTTGCCCACTGTTCAATCCTGGGGAGTGCAAAGTCACAGTCTCTCACGTCTCTACAGTGGGTGGGTTGCCCACTGTTCAATCTTGGGGAGTGCAAAGCCACAGTCTCTCAAGTGGATAACAGACTCCACTGGTGCTGGAGGGGGCTTTGTGCCCAGAGTGCTTCATCCTGCCAAGGACTGAGGTAGAGGATGTATCTCTCCACTGGTTCTGGAGGGGGCTTTGTGCCCAGAGTGCTTCATTCAGCCAAGGACTGACGTAGTGGATGTATCTCTCCACTGGTTCTGGAGGGGGCTTTGTGCCCAGAGTGCTTCATCCGGCCAAGGGCTAAAGGTAGTGGATGTATCTCTCCACTGGTTCTGGAGGGGGCTTTGTGCCCAGAGTGCTTCATCCTGCCAAGGACTGAGGTAGTGGATGTAAATGTCCACTGGTTCTAGAGGGGGCTTGGTGGGCAGAGTGCTTCATCCTGCTCGTGACGGCCTCAGTAGCGTCAGTGCTTTTTGCGCTCACGGGCCTGCGGTGCTTGTGGCGGCGGTGTCCCTGGCAGCGGTGCTTGTGGCGGCGGTGTCCCTGGCAGCGGTGCTTGTGGCGGCGGTGTCCTTGGCAGCGGTGCTTGTGGCGGCTGTGTCCCTGGCAGCGGTGCTTGTGGCGGTGGTGACCTTGGCAGCGGTGCTTGGGCGGCGGTGTCCTTGGCAGCGGTGCTGGTGGCGGCGGTGTCCCTGGCAGCGGTGCTTGTGGCGGTGGTGTCTCTGGCAGCGGGGCTTGTGGCGGCGGTGACCTTGGCAATGGTGCTTGTGGCGGCGGGGTCCCTGGCAGCGGTGCTTGTGGCGGCAGTGTCTTTGGCAGCGCTTCAGCTGCTGGCGGTCCTGTCTGGGCCAGGGGGGCTGCTGGCGGTCGCCTCATAGGCAGCGGGGCTGCTGCTGGCAGTCCTGTCTGGGCCAGCTGGGCTGCTGGCGGTCGCCTCCTGGGCAGCGGGGCTGCTGCTGGTGGTCCTGTCTGGGCTGTTGGCAGTCGCCTCCTGGGCAGCGGGGCTGATGGAGTTCACCTCCTGGGCAGCGGGGCTGATGGCGGTCGCCTCCTGGGCAGCGGGGCTGATGGCGGTCTTCTCCGCCGTGCTGCTCTTCCCAGACTTGCAGGGTTTCTTGTACCCCTTCCCCACCTTGGAGGGTTTTGCAGCTGACTCCAGTCTCCCACCTGTACCCCTGGGAGTGGTTTTGGTGGCTGGTGTCTTCCCCCTCTCCCGCCGGACACTGGCCAACTTTTGATGCTTGACACGTGGGGGACTGTCCCTGCTGTGGCTCCTTGCCACACTGGCTGCCCTGCTGCCTGGTGCACTCCAGAATCCAGTGACTACTGGCACCACTGATCCCGCCGATGTTGTGGCTGAGGTGCTAGGTTGGGACCTGGAGAGTCGGGCCCAAGGAGACTGACGGGGTGGGGGAGGTGAGGGAAAGAGGTCAAGGGTGGCCAGGAAAGGTTTCTTGGGAACACTGGGACGGGTAGCTGGAGGGGGTTTGGGAGTGGAGGAAGAGGTTGTGGTTGTAGGAGGTGTCATTGGTGACTTTGGGTGAAGGTGCATGCGCTGGAGGCTGTCGTGAGGTGGATGGCTGTTGGGTGGGTGTGTGCCTGCGTTTGTGTACCTTGGGAGGTGGCGTCACAGACACACTGGGAGAGGACACAGGGGATGTGTGAATGGTAGTGGGTGTGGTGACTGCACGTGAGCGGGGTGTGGTGGTGGGTGTGCTGGTGATGGAAGTAGTGGCTGTAGATGTAGTGCAGGCAGGTGTGAGTGGAGACAAGACTGGAAGGGAGGAGGGAGACGAGGAGGAGGGGGACACGGTGGAGGCAGTGGACGTTGCTATGTCTGCATGTGTGTGATTCTTGCGTGAGTGCCTGTGGGATTTGTGGTGCTTATGTTTGCCAGAGCTTCCTTTGTGTGTTGAGGTGTGTGCATGCTGGTCTGATCATGTGCTTGGGATAGGCTGAGGGACTTCGGATTGGGTCTGGGTGGAGGAAGTTGGAGGGGGGAGGCTAGAGACAGGGACAATGGCTGCCATCAGTGCTGAGGCCAGAGTCTGAAAAGCTCGCTGAAGGGCTGCCTGACCAGAATGAATGCCCTCCAGGAATGCATTGGTTTGTTGCAACTGCCTCTCTACACCCTGGATGGCATTCAAAATGGTAAACTGCCCAACAGTGAGGGACCTGAGGATGTCAATGGCCTCCTCACTGAAGGCAGCAGGGGTGACAAGGGCAGGGCCTGAGGTGCCTGGGGCGAAGGAGATGCCCACCCTCCTGGGTGAGTGGGCACAGGACAAAGGCTGAGGGGCTGCTGGGAGGGCGGTGCTGGTAGGGGGGTGGCGGCTGTACCTGTAGATGCGGGGGGCACAGAAGGGCCCGCCACCACAAGGGAGTTTCCATCAGAGGACGAGTCCGTATCACTGCTGTCAGCTCCTGTCCCCGCCATGGAACTCCCCTCGCCCTCCGTCCCACTGGTGAAATCAGACTCCGTAGTGTCGCCCTCCAGGGCCATGTGGGATGCAGCTCCCTCCTGCTCCGGTGCCACTGCTCCTCCGCCTGATGATACTAATGCACACAAGAACAGGGAGACCACAAAAAGGGGGGGACGACAGAAGAAAGACACGTTGAGTGCATGCATTACCGCTACCGTTGGTGGACACGACAGACACAGAAGCCCCCTGTACTACGCCGTGCACTTGTGGTCCACTATTCAATACCTGGGACATGGCCTACAAGGCTATGGCCGACATCTGCACACATGGATGTCACAGGAGCCTGGCTAGGTGTAGTTGGAACTGTACCCAGGTGGGGTGGGGTGCCACAGGGTCTGCCTGAAAAGGGGACCTAACTAGCACACTCGCCATGGCCTAGGGAAACCCAGCAGCCTGCCTCCCCCACCCAAACACCTCCAGTGTGCGCTGATTCAGCAGAATGAGAGTGTACTCACCCCCTTGTTGCTGCTGTGATGTCCTCAAGCGCCCATCCAACTCCGGGTACGCCACCGCCAGGATCCTGAACATCAGGGGGGTCATGGTGCGACGGGCACCCCTCCCACGTTGGGAGGCCATCCCCAGCTGGGCCTCCGCCGTCTTCTTGCTCCAGCGGCGAATGTCCTCCCATCTTTTCTGGCAGTGCGTGCTCCGTCTGTGGTAGACCCCCAGGGTCCGGATGTCCTTGGCGATGGCACGCTAGATGTCCTTCTTCTGGTGGGCGCTGACCTACAGGAATTGTACAGGGGAAAAAAATAAGTTATTAACAACTGCACCGTCACAGTCATTGGCCAGCATCCCTATCCTTGCCATGTGGCACATGCAGTCACCGTCGTTTCATGTACGCCTCATTCTCCCCCCCCTATCTTTCATCCACACCACTCCACACAGGCATTGCCCATACAGCATGGTAACGGTGTACTTACCTGTTTGTCTGGAGGACCGTAGAGTAGCGTGTACTGGGGGAGGACCCCATCCACGAGTTTCTCCAACTCTTCCGTGCTGAAGGCAGGGGCCCTTTCCCCAGACGCACAAGCCATTGTCTCTTCCAGGCCGAGGTCACAGCAGCACTTGCAGTATAGGTCCTCTCCTGTTGAAGATCAGGTATTGAGTGATTGAACAGAGAGAAAATGGCGGTCACGTCCACGGCGGTGCATACCGTCACCGCCGGCGTACATCGTCATTGGCTTCTGGGACCCATAGGGTCCAATGTTAACCAATGCAGAATTGTGCCGCGGTCTCTGACCGCCTACCGCAACGGTGTACAACGCCAGCGCAGTTACCTCACATCCTATTGTCCCACTTTACAGGTCAGGCAGCTGCCATTTTAGGGGCCCACATGGCTTTATTTTTAACTGCATCACACATAACTAGGCCTTGCCTCAGCACTCATAAAGGCAAAATTCAGGTTATGAATGGTTTTCTTTGTAAGCTGTGTTTACGTACCTCTGAGTTGGTTGACTCTGTGCTCGCTGTTGTCCTTCATAGGCACCGTCCGCTGGGACATGTGAGAAGATGGTGGCATCCTCCGGTGTACAGACCGCTGGTGGACCTGTCGACAATGGAGGAAAGACATGTAATCATCACCTACAGGCTTGATCGTGCCACAATCCTGGAACTGTGTGCCCAGTTGGAGCCAGACCTGATGTCAGCTATCCGCCATACCACAGGAATCACCCCTCAAGCGCAGGTGCTGTCAGTACTCCATTTCCTTGCAAGTGGGTCTTTTCAAACTACAGTGTCCATAGCATCAGGGATGTCCCAGCCTATGTTTTCCAACGTGTTGTCCAGAGTGTTGTCTGCCCTGCTGAAACACATGCGGAGCTACATCGTGTTCCCTCAGGTGGAGGATTTGCCTACAGTGAAAGGTGACTTCTATGCCCTGGGACATATCCCCAACATCATAGGTGCCATTGATGGGACACATGTGGCCTTGGTCCCGCCCCGCATGAGTGAACAGGTTTACAGAAACCGGAAGAGTAACCATTCGATGAATGTGCAGATGGTGTGTTTGGCGAACCAGTACATCTCCCATGTTAATGCAAAATTCCCTGGCTCAGTGCATGACGCTTACATCCTGTGGAATAGCAGCATCCCTTATGTGATGGGGTAACTCCAGAGGCACTGTGTGTGGCTATTAGGTGAGGACATGGACCCTATACAGTGTGGATAGTGTCGGGGTCTGGGGTTGTCCCTAAGGGTTAGTGTGTGTCTAACAGTTGTCCCTCGCCATTTTCAGGTGACTCTGGTTACCCCAAACCTGTCATGGCTACTGACCCCAGTGAGAAATCCCAGGACAAGGGCAGAGGAATGCTACAATGAGGCCCATGGGCGAACTAGGAGGATTATAGAGCGGACCTTCGGCCTCCTGAAGGCCAGGTTCCGGTGCCTCCATATGACAGGTGGTTCCCTATTCTACTCACCAAAGAAGGTGTGCCATTTCATCGTGGCCTGCTGTATGCTTCACAACTTAGCTTTGCGATGACAGGTGCCTTTTCTGCAGGAGAATGGTCCAGATGGAGCTGTGGAGCCTGTGGACAGTGAAGACGAGGACGCAGAAGAAGAGGACATCGACAACAGGAATTCTGTGATCCTGAAATACTTCCAGTGAGACACAGATAAGAAGACACACCTGCCTACTACATGTACTTTAACACTACTACCTCTCTACTGTCTGTACTTTTCACCCAGTGTATGGTCACTGAGTTGTCACTTTCCCTTACGATTTCACAGATGTGGGACCCACTGTGTGACATCTGCTTTGTTTCCTCATGGACTAGAGCTGTGTGACATAGGTATGTTGACATTACAATTGAAAGAGCATTTTGTCACTGAAATTGCTAATACACTATTTCGAAATCACAGTCTGACTCCAGATTGTTTTGTGCTTTAAGGGTGTTTATTTAAGTGCTCAATATTGGAGGGGGTTGTAAGATGGTGAGGGGTGATGGTGGAGGAATGTCCATGGCAGAGTCCAGTCTATTAGTCTCACAGGTGCATTGTCCAAAGGGGCATAGGAAGAGGAGCTGGGGCAGTTTGAGGATGGACAGGGTGACAAAGTGGGACAAATGGATGACATTCAGGGCGGTATCATTTCTTGGCGGGGGTCTTGGCATCGTTCTCTGTCTTTGTCCTGGATCTCAGGGACCGTTTGCGGGGTGGTTCTCCCTCTTCAGGGGGTGGGGTGCTGGTGTGGTGGTCCTGTGGCGGTGCCTCCTGTCCACTAGCGCTGGCGGAGGTGGTGGGCTGTTCATCGTCCAGGCTAGTGTCAGGGGCCCCTTGTTGTGCCACAGTGTCCCTCCTGGTGTTGAGGACTTCCTTCAGCACCCCTACGATGGTGCCCAGGGTGGATTTGATGGATCTGAGTTCCTCCCTGAAGCCCAAATACTGTTCCTCCTGCAGCCACTGGGTCTCCTGAAACTTGGCCAGTACCGTTGCCATCGTCTCCTGGGAATGATGATAGGCTCCCATGATGTTGGAGAGGGCCTCTTGGAGAGTGGGTTCCCTGGGCCTGTCCTCCCCCTGTCGCACAGCAGCCCACCAGTTGCCCTGTTTCCCTGGGCCTCTGTCCCCTGAACGGTGTGCCCACTGCCACTGCCCCCAGGTCCCTGTTGTTGTTGGGGTGGTGGGTTATCCTGGGTTCCCTGTAGTGGTGGACACACTGCTGATTGACGTGTCCTGGGGACAGAGGTATGGGCCCGCTGGGTGGGTGCTGTGCTGGTGTTTCCAGAGGGGGCAAGCTCTGTAGTGGCCTGTGCCAGTGTGAGGGGAACCGACTGTCCTGAGGTCCCAGATGGGCCGGGCTGGTCATCTTGATCCAGTTGGACAGAGCTGCTGTCATCACTGTGGGCCTCTTCTGTTGGTGATGTGGACATGTGTGGACCCTCCTGTGCAGTGACGTTGGGTAGGGGTCCTGCAGGGGTGTAAAAGCAAGATTATTGCATCTGTGTGTACCATGGTGTGCAATGGGTTGGTGACCGTGTACCCCAGTGCTTGCGTTCCTGTGTGGGACATTGTGTTATGATGCTTTAGGGGGGTGTATGGGTATGTGCAGTGGCCATGCATTGGTGATGGGTGTCCATGCCTTGTTGTTGCATGCAGGGCTTGGTGTTGGGATGTGTGGTTTGTGATATTGAGACATGTGTGAGGAGTAGGAGTGATGGGGGTGAGGGCGATGGTGGGGGTATGTGATGGCATGCAGGTAGGGTGGGGGATAAGGTAGTTAAGTTTTGACTTACCAGAGTCCATTCCTCCTGCTACTCCTTCGAGGCCCTCAGGATGCAGAATATCCAAGACTTGCTCCTCCCATGTTGTTAGTTGTGGGGGAGGAGGTGGGGGTCCGCCGCCAGTCCTCTGAACCGCAAGGTGGTGTCTGGATACCACGGAATGCACCTTCCCCCGTAGGTCGTTCCACCTCTTTCTGATGTCATCCCTATTTCTTGGGTGCTGACCCACTGTGTTGACCCTGTCCACTATTCTTCGCCATAGCTCCATCCTCCTAGCTATAGAGGTGTGCTGCACCTGTGATCCGAATGTGGCTCTACCCGGATGATTTCCTCCACCATGACCCTGAGCTCCTCCTCAGAGTACCTGGGGTGTCTTTGCCGTGCCATGGGGTGGTGTGGGTGATGTGTGGGGTGGTGTGTGTTGTGATGTGTGGGGTGATATTTAGTGGTGTGTTGTGTGAGGTGCGTGGATGTTATGTGGGTGATGGTATTGTGTGCCCGTGGATGCTATTGTTCTTTCTGGTGGTGTCTCTCTCTGGCCTTCTTTTGGAATTTTTGGTTGTAGGGGTTTGTGGGTGATGTGGGTGTGTGTTTTATATTGTATTAGGTGTGTGGGAGTGGTGTGTGTATGTGTATCAGGTGTGTGTATTTGGAATTGTCCAATGTGGATGTGTTTTGTATATGTGTGTGTATTTTGAGCGCGGCTGTGTGTACCGGCAATGGAATAACGCGGTTGAAAGACCGCTGCGTGGATTCGTCGGTCGTGATAGTGTGGGCGTATTTCTGTTGGCGTGACGGTGGAGGTTTTGTTTTTGCAAGTTTATCACTGACCTTTGGTGTGGCGGACTTGTGTGGGTGTCTCAATTTTGGCAGTTTCCGAGGTGTGGGTCATAATGACCGTGGCGGAATTCCGCTGCCGCAGCGGTGTGTTGGCGGTCTTCTGCACGGCGGTAAGCGGCTTTTACCACCAATGTTGTAATGAGGGCCAAAATGTGGACAGATCCATGCCAGGAGTGAAGTCCAGATTTACTGCAACAGGCGTAAGAGGTGATGGAAAGGTAGTGAAGCCTCTGCGCGCAGCTGTTGTATCCCACACATACGAGTGCCTCTGTGACTGGGGAAGCATACAGCCTTTTGGGTCTTTGCATTTTCTTCAGGAAGGGAACCTTCCAGAGGTGCATACCAGAGACAGCTCGGTCCATGAACAGCCAACGCTTTTCGGATTCTGGCTGAGACCATTCCAACAAATAAAGGAGCTGGGCCGCCTGATAACAAATTTGAAGGTTGGGTATGCCAGGACCCCTCCTCTGCCAGCAGTCGGTAGCTCAGCTCTCTAATCATTCTGAAGCACCCATTGGGCCACAAGAAGTTTTGAAGCACCTGCTGAAGGAACCGAGGAGAGTCTGGAAAAGAAACAGGATGCATGGGAGGATCACCATTTTGATGGCTGCGATCATACCCAGCCATGTGAGGTTATAAGAGTGCCATAGCGCTAGTTCCTTGACCACTTGCTGGTGAAGTCGCCCATGGTTAAGGGATGTGGTGGCCTCTATTGATGTCGCAAGATGGACACCAAGGTCAGCGATAACCTGTTCAGCCCACTGGATGGTGAATCAGTGGAAGAGCTGTTTCCTCATAAGTGCGAGGGACAGTGAGGTTGAGGGCCTGTGATTTGTGAATATTAATTGCAAATCCATCCCCTTCACTGAATCTGCTCACTTCCTGAAAGAAAGCCAGCAGAGAGGCTATGGGGTTGTCAAGGGCCACAAGAACATTGCCCGCATAGAAGCTAATAGAGTGTATATCGCCTCCGAAGTGGACCCCGGTGATAGCTGTATTGTCGCATATCCACTGAGCAAATGGATCCATATGTAATGCGAACAACAGAGGAGACAAGGGGCAACCTTGTCTGGTTCCCCACTTGATGAGGAAATCTAGAGAAGTGTAGCCATTGACTCATACTGTGGCTATGGGGCAGCTATAACAGCTATGTATCCAGGTGCAAAATATTTTGCCAAAGCCAAAGTGGGCCAGGGTTGACATTAGGTAGGGCCAATGAACATGGCCAAACACCTTCTCTGCATCTATTGATAAAAGCATGGTGTGTAAATTGGACCGTTGTGCTTTGTCTATTAGGTGGAGGAGTTGTTTAGTATTATCTGAACATTGTCTATGTAATATAAACCCGGCCTGATCTGCATCTATCATACCTGGCATGAGTGGATTCAGGCACGCTGCTAGGATACCCATGAAAATCTTAAAATCTACTTTGAGGAGGGAGATGGGTCTATATTATCCGCACTGACTTTTCTTTTTGCCGGGCTTTGGGAGGACAGCAATTGAGGCCTCCGTTATTTCTGGCAGGACTGATCCAGAGCTTTCAAAGAGGTTAAATAGCCTGGTTAGTATCAGGGCAGGTCAGTGCAAAAGGTATTGTAAAATTTGGCTGTAAACCCATCCCTGCCGGGGGATTTGTGAGGTTTAAGTCAGGCTAAGGCCGAAATTACCTCTTCTATATGAATCAGACTATCCAGGTCCTTGGCTTGGTGTGAAGTCAATTGCGATACTGTGACCTCTTGAAGATACTGGGATGGGGCTGACTTCAGGAGGTTTTGAGCATAAAACCTCTGAAATTGATCTGCAATGTCCACATCTTTTGTGAGTGTTTCCCCATTCCCTTTCTCCAGGGCCACTACCTTTGTTACCAGGTAGTCTTAGGAGCACACTGGATCTGGCAGATCACATCGGGTTTCTTTAAGAGTGTGGTGCACAGGTGCCAGGAGTGATGAGTAGATGTCAAGGGTGGAATGTTCAAGTCAGGGAGCAGGGCTCCACATCAACTGAACTCACCATGTCCTGTACCTCTTGTGTCCTGAGGAAGTGGTCCAGTCGGGCAAAAGTCCTGTGTGGATGTGAGTAAAATGTGTAAGCTTGTGTTGTAACCTCCAGGTGTCTTTGAGACCTAGGTCTGTTAGCCAGTATATCTTGTCTTCTGACAGTGCCCCAGTGCCCCCTTGCCACTGTGCATATCAGTCTAACTCGTTGTTGAAGATTATATTAAGACCCCCGATAAAACCTTCCTGCAATTGAAATTCAGGACTTCTGCTTTTGCTCTGCATAGGAAAGGCTCTGACCCTCATTAGCAGCATACAAGGATCCCAGTACCAAAGCTTGGCCTCCCACTTGCAGTTGGTAGGCCAGAAGTCACCCTCTGATTTCAGCTTTCTTTTCACCTATGAGCCCTTGGAATTTGCTGGAAATCAGTATCCCTAGCCTTGCTTTCTTGGCGGGACCAGATAAGAAGAGTCGGTGTGGGAATGAACGGGCTCCGAGTCGGTGCCAGTTGGCAGAGATCAGGAGGGTTTCTTGGATTAAAAATCTGCACCCCAGTCTGCTCCAGATAGGACAAAAAATCCCTCCTCTTAACCAGATTGTTCAGCCCTAATTGATTGATAGTGCAATTCATAGCGAAGGTATGTAAGGTGGCACATGGGACTCCTAAACCCCCCCCGAGGCCAAAAAAGGACCTAAAGGTGTTGTCAGCACCAGTGTGTAATGTACTGCGCATAATCCCTAAGTGTGTACTTGAGTATCCTTCCAACAGAACAACACAACATTAACAAACACAGGGCCTGATTACGACTTCGGCGGAGGGTATTACTCCATCCCAAATGGGACGGATATCCCGCCGGCCGAATCACAAGTCCATTATATCCTATGGAACTCGTAATATGGCAGAAGGGATATCCATCACATTTGGGACGGAGTAATACCCTCAGCTGAAGTCGTAATCATGCCCATAATGTCTCTGGTGTCCCCGAAGCCGTGAAAGGTACCTCCGGGGGACCAGTAGAGTCTTCGGAAACAGGGTGGTGGATTTGGTGACTTTCATACTTCATCGTGTCATCTCCAAGTGAAGAGGTCTCCCCCTTCGCTCTTCCCCCCAGCTGGTATCAGCGAGATGGTGTAATCTAGAACTTCATTTGTTGGAGTCTTGAGACAATGGCTCGAGAACAGCTTTCCTCTCCTGCGCCATGGTTTCTGGGTCAGGTCTTCTTCTTCCTCTGCAGCATTTTGCAGCACCGGGCTCCCAATTAGGTGACCTGCCTAGGAGCCTCACCCTGATCCTCAGGAATCCCCAGGAGTTTCCTACAGGCTTCAAGGAAGTGTAGCTGATAAAGTCTCCCATCCCACCGGAAGATAAGGCGGAAGAGATGTCCCCCCGATTAGGAAACATTGTGCTCCCACAGAAAGGAGGTAATGGGATGGAAGTATTTGCGCTTTTGTAGTGTGAGCGCAGATACGTCTTGGTACAGTGCCACGGTATGGCCTCGGAAACGAAGCGGAATTGATTCCTGTGTTTTACGAAGAATCTGTTCTTTCACTGGGAAGTAATTCTTGCAGATCAATATGTCCGCTTGGGGAGCAGACTTTGGCCATTGGGGGGCCAACCCTGTGCGTGCGATCTAATTGATTGGTTGAGCCAGATGGGGCCTTCAAGGTGTTAGCAACCAAGGCTTGAACGTATGCATCCATGTTGTTGTCTCCCGCTCCGGTGGGTGCTCTGCAGAATCAAATGTTGTTCCTCCTGGAGCGATTCTCCAGGTCCTCTGCGTGTGCTTGGAGGTCTCTTTGTTGGTCTCTTAGGCAGAGGATTCTTGCTGTAGTTGTTCAATTTCTTCACCTCTACTTGTCTCCTGATCATCTAGGTTGGAAACTCTGTCCCCAAGGTCGTTGATATCCGTGCAGACTGTCTTTAATTCTTGGAAGAGGTCTTTCTTAACTGTTTGCAGGTTGCCTCTGAGGGAGACGATCAGCACCTCGAGGAAGGAGCAATTAACAGGACCCTCTAGTCCCCCACTCAGGATGTGCTTCGCAGTCAACAGTGGGAGGACCATTGCTGCTGACTCCAGTGGGAGGTCTTGACAGCATGTCCTTGAGGGGTCTCTCTTTTGTGCCTTCTGCGGTTGTCATGTTGCTCACCTATATTGCCGGAGGTCTATGTCAGGGCGGGAGCCGTGAGCATCAGTTGAGTACCGCAGCCCAGAAGGGGTGCTGCCAGGGAGTGATGACGCCCCAGACCAGGGTCCCCATTCTGGAGGGATGGGGCCAAACTATGGTCCTCAGGCCCCCTGCCACTGTTTTGGGTGAAGGCTCAGGCTGTGGGTTGTCGCAAGCCCCACCTGGGTGGGCTTAGTTGGTGCCTACCTCCTGCAGAGTACTTTGGTAAAGTCCCTGGCCCCAGGGTCACATCTGAGGCATCTCACATGCATAGATCAAGTGGTGCTGCTCACCGTGGGGCTCCCAGGGGTCCAAGAGGTGCTTGGTGATGGGCTCCTCCAGGGAGGCCACCAGGGTAGTGCGTGAAGCAGGGAAGCTGTTGGGTGATGTGCGTCTGAAGAGACTCACTAGGCAGCGTAAGTGGATGCTGCAAAAGTGGGGGGAGCTGGAGAGAAGGCACAAAGGCCCTCATTACGACCCGCCAAGATCGGACCGCCGGGCGGCCGCCAATGCAGCCGCACCCCCGCCGCAGCCATTTGGAGATCCCTGCTGGGCCGGCGGGCGGAAACCTAGTTTCCACCCGCCGGCCCAGCGGGGATCCCGGCCGCAACACAGGAGCCAGCTTCAAATGGAGCCGGCGGTGTTGTGGCCGTGCGACGAGTGCAGTTGCACCCGTCGTGCTATTCACTGTCTGCATAGCAGACAGTGAAAAGCTGCACGGGGCCCTGTCAGAGGGCCCCAGCACTGCCCATGCCAGTGGCATGGGCAGTGCAGGGGCCCGAGGGGCCCCGCGACTCCCCGTACCGCCAGCCTTTTCCTGGTGGTTCAAACTGCCAGGAAAAGGCTGGCAGTAGGGGACTCGTAATCCCCTGGGCAGCGCTGCAAGCAGAGCTGCCCTGGCGGATTAGCGCCGCCGGGGCAATTGTGGTGGGAAACCACCGGCCCCGGCGGTGCGACTGCGGCGCTACCGCCGCGGTCGTAATGCCATGGCGGGGCTTCCACCGAAACAGCCCTGTCAGTCCTGGACCGCCAGGGTTGTAATGAGGGCCGAAGTCTCAGTGGTGCTGTGTGCTGTGCCCACCTAACGATGGTGCTCGTGGAAGTAGTCAGGGCCTGGCATAGGCTGCTTCTTTGCTAATCTGCTGGAGTCCAAAGATCTCTAGCAGTCTCCCTGGGGGAGAGGCAGTCAGGCAGTCAGAATGGGGCCCTACCCCATTGCTGATAGCATTGCCCATCTGCCGGTTTCAGTGGGCCCTGAGAGTTGGGCCCTGTGGTTGCTGGGGAGGTACCTCCTTGTTGAGCATCAGGTTTTAGCCAGGCCCGGGTGCTGGCAGTACATCTTCGGTCACTGCACTCGCTCCATCCCGGACCCTGCTGCGTGCCTCCCAGATGCATCTGTGACCCGTCCTGGCTTGGCAGTGGTGTCTCAGCTCAGCATCGGGAAGCAGCCCTGTTTAGGTGCCACTCCTCCTCCCTATCTGGCAAGGTCCAAGAGCCATCATGCACAGGGCCCACAGCAACTCAGCGCAGCCAGACAGTGCCCACTCTCTTAGATCTGTCATCTTCCTCGTCCTAGATTTTCCTCTGGCCCACAGACACCAATCTGGGGTTTTGGTGTTGTCGCTCCACTCAGAGAGTAGGCCCAGGCACCTGAGCCAGCGCTGAGTTCTTTTAGGTAGCCTTAGATGGGGGAATTTCATCTGGGCCTGGTGGCGGCACAGGAGAGGACCGGAGTTGCCTCCTACTCACCCGACATGTTGACCATGCCACCCACCAGTGGATTTTGGACAGAGAGCACATGCACTTTAGCACTGGTTAGCAGTAGTAAGGTGCCCAAAGTCCTAAAGCCAACAAAAACTGGTCAGAAAAAATAGGAGGAAGAAGGCAAAAGGTTTGGGGATAACCCTGCAAAAAGGGCTAGGTCCAACAGTGCCATAGAGTGGAGTGCAGTATAGATTGGAGTATCGTAGAGCCAAGTGGCATAGAGTGGTGTGGCATAAAGTGGCATAGAAGTGGATTAGCATAGTGTAGAAGGAAGTAGGGTGTCATAGAGTCATGGATTAGACTGTTGTAGAGTGGACTGGCTTAGAGTGGAGTAGAGTATCACAGAGTAGAGTTGTATAGAGTGTAGTATGCATGATGTGGTAGCACACTTCCTTTACGTACAACACATTTTCAACGAAATGCACAGACATACAATTTTACTGCTAAAACTACAGCACACAGGCAATAATGTGTGAAAATGGCCTCACTAAGTGCATTAATTTATTCTGACCCTATTAAAATGTTTCCACCACACTTCAGAATTACAAAGTGCTTCATTTGTGCTGTTTTAATTCTGATGCATTCTGATAGATTTGCACAGTTCATTTACAGACATTTAAATGTTGCTGTGTACTAGACAAAATACCATCCTACAGCCTTCCATCTCTTTTGGATACCTAGCAGGCTAGTCAAATCCTCTCACTTTGAAAGATAAGTAGCAACCAAACTCCGTCAGAAGACAGAGACTGACATTTGAGTTCTGTCTTTGAATGCACAGCAAATATGACGAGATAAGAACAAAGTTTAAAGGTGTGTTTGCAGAAAGCGAACGCTTGTGGAAGAATATAAGTACAGGTCATGACCCACAGGCATGATGGTATAAAAAACATAAAGCCAGCACATAAAAAGCAAGCAAAAGTGAGTTAGAAACCACAAACCCTAGGGTAAACAATGAGAAGTATGCATTCCAAAGGAAGCTTTCAGAATGTCCCCAAGATGTCTTTGCAAACTTCGACCTAAAAATAGGTGAAAGCCTGCTGAAATTCAAACCCTTCGCTGTCAGGTTATTTGTCCCCAGACTTATCTTACTAGACTATTCAAAATGTTACCTGCAAATGTGCACAGGTATTTTACTACAAAAATATTACATCAAATGAAAATCTTTCTAGGATATAAACATTTGACATACAGGTTGCATGTAGTGTTCACCAGTAGAAACATAAGCCTTTTACGTTATTTGATGATGATTGAAATATGTGACCAGTAGAATACTCAGACTGATGCAACAAATGCATTTGCCACCTGAGTCCTCTTACCTGTGTTATACTCTGAGACTTCCTCGACAGCAGTTCTCTGCAACAAGAGCACTATCCCCCTAAGCCATCTTAAAATATGTTGGGCCTGATTTACTAATAGCTCACGCAATGCAGTGCAGCAAGGCAAGTTGCTGTTTTGATTTGCGTGAAGGGGAAACCAGACCTGCACCATATTTACAAAGATATGGTGCTGTTTAGCCCTTTTCCTTCACTGGTGCACTTGTGGCTGCCTAGCACCAACACAGGCATCCTTGTGCCATGGTGCAAAGGTACCTGCATTGTGGGCAGGATTGCTTTTCTGTAGAAAGGACTATTTTTTTCCTGGACAAAAGTCATCATTAGAGGCTCATTTCTTTTTGTATGTGTGCTGCAGACTATAGAATGCAGCAAACTTACAAAGTGGAAATAATAAGGCAAAAAATATATATTCCTCCTTGTTACGTCAAGGTCGAGTAGGTGCACTAGTTTGGTGCAAACCCAGGTTTACTACCTCTAGTAAACCTCTGTTGTGTCAAAATACTCGGGTGTTTGCACAGAAATGCCCATTGCTCCACCCACTTCACACCTTCCCAATGCAGGGTAATGCAGGGGCAGTGCAAAGCATTACCTTATGTTACTTTACAAGTAAGTGATGCAAGGCCCTGAATCTATCGATTTGCGTGGCTTTGTAAATGTCGCTTAAGCATTTGCACTTCTTTGCGTCCTCTCTGTGACCAGTGACATAAGGCATTTTTTGTTACAATGCAACAGGCTAGATCTCAAAAATGTTTTGCTTAGTGCTGTTGCATGTCCGAGGTAGAAATAGTGCAGTGATTGGGGCAAATTACTTTAACTACCCCACAATGAAAGTACGTTTGTTTTAAGTGAGGCAGCAGCAATGTGAGACTAAGGTGTTTGTGCATGTTTAAGCAGATGGGTTGCACTTTTGGCAAAAACACGTCACATCAGAATACTACAAGAAAACATTACCATGTTACAGCAATACAACATAACAGTAATATATCACAATCCAACAGCATAAAATATCAAAAGAAACACAAATGAATACATCATAAGGACACAGCACACCAATGCAGCAAAACCAGCAACACAATGGTGGTCATTACAACCTCGGCGGTCTTTTTACAAGACCGCTGAGGGACCGCCGTGCGGAAGACCGCCAGTAGTGGCGGTTTGCCGCTCGGCGTATTATGACTGTTGGCTGCTCTCCGTCCTTTTTCCGATGGAGAGCCACCAACAGCCATACTGGCGGACAGCGGGGAAGTGGAGGTTGCTCCACCTTCACCGCCACGCCAACAGAACACCGCCCACCGAATCACGTTCTGTGGGGGACGGGGGTGGGGGAGACCCCTATCAGTGCCAGGGAAGGAATTCCCTGGCACTGATAGTGCTTACCGCCATGGGTTTCATGGCGGTTCCAACCGCAGGAAATCCACGGCGGTAAGCCGGGTCAAAATACCGCCGGCAGTATAGTGACGCCCGCGGAGCTGGAGACCTAGGTCTCCAGCCCGGCGGTCGTCTCCGCCCTGGCGGGCGGAACGGAGAAGCGGCGGATGACCATGGCAGTAACCGCCATGGTCATAATACAAAAAAAAAGACCGCCAGCCTGTTGCCGGTTTTACCGCCGCTTCTCCGCCTTCCGCCAGGGTCATAATGACCCCCAATATGTATATCAGCATAACAATACAGCAATGGGGAACATGATGGCCATCTAGTGTAGAGGGCTGGTAGCTGAGTCCACGGGAGCTGCAGCGTGGTGCTGCAATATCAGGTTGCCTGCCTCCTTTGTCAAATAAGTGATCTCCCGTGGCTGCAGTGGTTTCATGCTGCCTTTTTAATATTCCTCGGGGTCTGATGTGCAGGCATACAGAGCTACAGTGGGAGGCTGCAGCAAATTTACTTCACAGCATCAGGGTAGCTCAGCGAGTACTCCTTACCCACGGAAGTCATCCTAGCGCTGGCAGCACCGGCAGAGTCAGCATGAGTTTCAGGAAGCGAGCGGGGAGCCAGGAGATCATGGGAACACTATGGCTAGTTGAGTGAGGTGCACTAGACCAGGGTAGTTGGAAGAATAACTCTGCTGCTGTGGATTCTATGGAAACATAAAATATCAACACTCCAGCTCAAAACACCAATACAAGGACACACCAACACAACAGAGCTACGCAACTGCAATACAAAAACGCCAATAGAACACACAACTCAGTACAATAGATTAAACTAATTCAAACCAAAATATACCAACATAATAACAAAATAGAGCGAAACAACACAGCAACATAACATATTTCAAAAATAACAAATTCACACTATATATTAGGGAACAATACAATACAACAAAACACTTCAGAATAACTACACACACACACTCAGAAAAATATATATATATTATGAAAACATCAAACACATCCCAATAAGACACTCACAAAACACACAAAAGTCACACACTAATAGTTAACACACCAACATCCCAAACAAGCCCAGCAACAAATCAACAGAATAACATTACAATACAATTTTTTGTGTTACGTTGTTTTGGCAAGTGGTTTATTGTGTTGTGTTAATGTACAGTTATTTTGTGGTCCAGTACTGTTTTTTATTTATTTTTGGGTTGTATTTTCTTGTGATTGTGTAGTCTCATGGTAGATTGTTTGTATTATTGAATTGTGCAGTAGTCATTTTCATGTTGTAAATTTTGAACATACACACACTTGTGTCACATGATGGCAGCCTTGTTGCCGCTGTTTAAACTGTTGAAAACTACCACTCGTTCCTGCAAATTACAAGTTTTTCATTGCCTTTAAGAATTGTTTGATTGATTCGGAGTTCACCAGATGACTTTATTGCAAGGATACTCATTGTGTGGGGTAGGGGGCGCTTGCAGTCATCCTGACCTTTACATGCAGCACCTTGGTGAACAGCAGCGCTGGGCTTCTGTTTATTTGACAGTGAACTAATATTCACACTAAGTAAAGGAAAAGAAGCAAAGAAGGTGTCCTGCACCACTTTTCTTTAGGAACATGTTCATTTGTAAAGACATTGCGCACCAAACATGTACAAATATAATAAACTCTTTCCAGAATTCAATATTTTATTCTATGAACATGCAGAAGCCCTTTAACTCAGTACATGAGATTATATCGCTCCATTCAGAGGCATTTATTAGAAGTGATAGTTTTAAAACTTGAACTTAAAACATTCATGTCTCCGCCATCCCTGACAGCAATGACATTAGAGAACCAACAGCAAGTGTGGCTGCTTCGCAATGGCGAAGGAGCGTCACCCCTCTGGCTAAGCCAGGAGCCGAAAGATAAAAAGATATTTCATTATTGTTTTATTTTCAGCTGCTGGCTCAGCCACCAGCAGATGCAGGGAGGGGCAGGGCAGGGCTTGGCAATGGGAGGGGAGTGGAATCTGTGCACTAAGTGCGCATGTGTGTTTGGCCAGCCGTCTCAGGCCAGCCAAACACACATGCCCACTTAGGTGTCTCCATCGGCTGGAGAAAGGCAGTCCAAGCCACTGAGACCAATCCTGATGTTGCTCTCATGCTAGATTAGCATGAGAGCAGCACCAGGATTGCTGGGGAGCCTGTGCTGGTGTTCCAGTGAATGCTGGGACACCAGAAGAAATGCAGGTGAGCAACACAGCTGGCGGCGGCAACGGGAACAGGAACTTAAAAAAAATTATTTATTTATTCCTCACACCCCCGCCCCTGCCAAAGTCCCTTCCCCTGCTGGCCCTTCCCCTTGAGATTTGCAGCAGCTGCCGCTGACCAAGAGACCAATCATTTGTTGTGTGCACCCTCTGGGTGGCCGACGTAGTTATTGTACTTGGAACAAGTTTATACTTTATTAGTCAAACACAATAGAAGGTTTTGCACAGCACCCATCTCATTTATTTCAAGGCTTCGCCATATATGATACTGAAAAAGAGGGAGGCAAAGTTAAATAAAATGATTGGCTAGTTTCACACAATTTTGTCAAGTGGGGAAGCCATGATTGAGCCCAGGTTTTCTGGTTCCATATTATGTATTCTAGCCACTAGATGGCTATCTCTTTCATTCTCACATTTTACATCAAAAGGCAATGCTTTGTCTTTAAATCTTGGTGCAAGAGGTAAGAGTGTGTGTAGCAGACAGGAGCCACATGCAGGCTCGGTTCTGTTTGTCCTCAGGGATCTATGAGAACCTCGAGTTGAGCAAGGCATCTGACTCAGGCTTGCCTTGAGCCTTTTTGTTGCTCAGCAACCTCTGTTACATAATGGTAATTAAGGGGGAAACGGCATAGGAACTATATGATGGGACCCTCAAAATAACTCTAGGACTCCCTGTCAACAGTACATTTATCAGCATATCCAATGTGGTAGGGGAGAATCAGGGGATTAGTTATCATTAGTACAGCAAATGTAGTAGCACAAGGCCCCAGAAGAGTAAGGGAGATTAAAGCAACGCAATTATGGTTTCTTTTCCCACTGAAGCAGAGGGTGTAGATGCCCATTGAATTAGAGCCCAGGGCACCTTTGTTGTGCGATGGCAGTGAAGGTATATACAGGGGATCAGCCCTTTTTGTTCAGGGCTCAATATTCAAAAGAAGTGATTCACCTAAAGACATCTTCAGGAACTAAAGCCCAGTAAAAATGTGTAAGGGGTCTCATGCATGGCTGCCTTGCACACCTCTAAGATGGACACAACCTGTGGAAAGTCACAGATGGTTGTCATAAAACAGTGATGAAGCCTGTCAGAAATAGGAACCCCACGGGTTTGAATGCAGTGAACGACAGAGGAAACATCTATCTGCAGCGGTTGATTTGCTGTTCACTTTAACATGGGTAAGTCTAGCCAAAGATGATAATGAGTCTAGTTCTTTGAGGTAAACCTTCTCACCCTAAGCCTCATCAAGACTATGACCCTCATTACGAGTCTGGCGGTCCTAGGACTGCCAGATTCGCAGTTGCAGTCGGACTTCCGCCAATGCGGAGGTCCAACCGCACCATTATGACCGTGACAGAGCCGCCATGGTCAAACCGCTGACACCGCCAGGCTGCAGCTAGCCTGCACCCTGGCGGTTGTAATCTGCCAGGGCACTACTGCAAGCAGCTCTGACCTGGGGAAGAGCTGGGTATGAGTCCCGCTCCACCAGCCTTTCCAAAGGCTGGCAGAACAGGGGTGTTGGGGGCCCCTGCACTGCCCATGCACTTGGCATGGGCAGTTCAGGGCCCCCCATGCACTGCCCCATTGACCATTTCACTGCCCGAATTACGAGCTGTGAAATGCCTGACGGGTGCTGTCGCACCTGACGCACCACAACATTGCCTCTGGCTCAATTACGAGCCAGTGTCAATGTTGTGGTAAGTGTTCCGCTGGGCGAGCGGGCAAAAACTCTGTTTTCCCCGCTAGTCCATCAGAACACTCCTATTATAGCGGGCAAAAGACCTCCATTACTGGCAGTCTTTTGCCTGCAGCGGCTTCAGTGGCCCTGCGAAAGGACCGCCAAAGTCGAAATGAGGCCCAATGTGAGGTGTCATCTGGTGGGGGAGCTTGAGATGAGGAGTGGAAACAGGTAGGAACAGTTTCTTGTTGTCTGAATGTTTGTTCAGAAAGTTTGCTTGCAACCATTGGTAGTAAATCTCTCGACATGAGGTTATTTCAAGTACTTTATTGCCAAGGTACTGGACAGAGATGACATACAACCTTCCACAAACCCTTCTCCGTCCAGCACTGGTCACTGCCCCCCAAAGTTTTTCCTTTGTCACATAAAACATAGAACAATTCATAACATAACAACACTGTCATATGCCTCGAGCAATGACACGAGACAACACACATCTCCCTCCTTTGAAATGTAAAGAGAAAGGAAGTAGTATAACATTGAACACTGGCATTAAAACATAATAATCAATAACTAAGATAAATACATTTATAGTATACTTGAATATCCTAACTGTATTTAGTATCACGTACTATTGTATAAATTCAATAACTTAACCCCACACATCCCCCTTCCTGAAAAAAAAACCTTGTGTGTGCTGGTACAACAACAAAAAAAGAAAGATCAACAAACATGTTAATTTCCTCATGCTACCTGCATGAATATAATCGTCCAACCATTTGGGTGCTTTCCTTATCCTACTATGAGTTTCCTCATCTAAAGTAGGTCTAGTAGCTTCATTACACAAAGTTGCATTGCCTTCTACTGATGCATTTTCAGTACCCACTGCACTTTGTGAATCAAAGTTTTACTCATCTTGAGTATCTTCATCCATCCTCTCAATTTGTTTTATATTTATATGCTCTTCAGTGTTACACAAAGCAACTTGCTTCAAATTCAATACTTTTTCATGCTTATATGTACAGCATTGTGTAATACCTCTACCACTTCCTCTGGATCACAAAATGTACTTCCATCTTAAACTATAAATCCTTGTTTCTTTATATGAACTCAATCACCAACATCAACATTTGCTGGTTTGGTGTAGTGCTTACAATTGCAATACTCTTTGCTCTTCAAACGGCTTTTACTTATATTGTCCCTGACTACCTCAATGGACAAATTCTCTACTTGATCTCTAAATACCCATCCAGGGTTGTACTTAGTTCAGGGACTTCTTCCTCTCATTGTAAAAAATGGTGATAATCCCGTTGCTTCGTTCTTTGTGACTCTATAAGCCCATACTGCTTTCAGAACTTGTACTTCCCAACCTTTACCATTTGCACAAGCTGCTTGAATTACATCTTTTATAACTCTGTTAAATCTTTTTACCATTCCATTGCCACCAGGATTATAAAGAGATGTCGTTTTTGGAGTACTGTGCAAAAGCAAGTGACTTGAATTGTACACCATTCTCACTTAAAATAGTGGCAAATCTCTCAACATGAAGTTATTTCAAGTACTTTATCGCCAGGGTACTGGACAGAGACAACATACAACCTTCCACAACTCCTTCTCCCCCCTGTACTGTTTACCGCACCCCAACGTTCCTCCTTCGTCACACCAAACATAGAACACTTCAAAACATTTATTTTTTTCAAATCTGTTTATTAAACATAACAATAAACATCAGTACTTTTACTTGTTGATTGGACAGAAAAGAAAAAACAAAAAATACATTGATCACCATACATAAATGTATATAGTGCATTCCATATCTTCTTCCCATGTACTGTAAAATACTTCCAAACATAGAACAATAAACTGCATCCTAAGGATATCCATTGTGTGGAATACAGGGTCTTAAGATGGATCAAATAGCCTGCGGCTAGGATGGGAAGACAATATGGTACAGGTAATAGTGAATGAAGGGAAGACTTACTATGGAGTATATTCAACTATAAATTGGCTGGCATGTTGGGTCGTATAGTATACCGGAAACAGGACAGTCCAGGGCGGGCTTACTGTTTACTGCTACAACTCAACTGATAATATGGCATCCAGAGTGCGTGAGACGAGCAGCACGAAGCGGACGAGGAACATAGTTTTACCACTGTAACATGAGTGTAATCGCTGGGTGGGGGGGCATAGGAGGTGCCACGTCACGGAATATATATCAGGGTTCAAGGTGAGTATGCATCACTCTTAGCCTCGATGCCGACAACAAAGGCATCCCATACATCAGCGCCTCCGCGAATTAGTCCTTTATACTGTAACTGACGTAATGTTTGAGCCTCCGCATGAGAACACTGCAATAGAGCACACAGCCAATTAGTGTATTCTGGGGCGCGTGGAGCCTTCCAATGTGTGGCTATTAGGCGTTTAAACACAATGAAGGCTAGATCATTGAATTTATGTAAGTGTTTGTCACCCTTGTTGCGTTGGCGCAAGCCTAGTGAGCAAGATTCCGGTGTGAAATTCAATGTGTGGTCAGTGATATCTGCTATAGTGTTAGTGATGTGTCACCAAGCCGAGTTTAGTGGGGGGAAGTTCCACACCATATGGTAAAAGTCTGCCGCTGGTAATGCGCACCTGGGACACATCAGGTCTGATTCAGGGAATATCCGTTTAATGCAGGACGGAGATAAATAAGAGTGGTGTATGTAATTAAACTGAGTGTAGCGAAGTCTAGTATTGCGTGAAACATTTTTAACCATTGATAGTGCAGAGGACCAGTCACTCTGGGATAATGGGGAAGGAAATATCGCATCCCAGCGGGCCTTAACATGTGATAATTCAGGGCAGGCTTCAGTCAGCAATGTTTTGTAAAACCGTGATATCACGCCTTTAGTTACCAGATGTAAGGATCGTAGTGAGTAGTAGCGACTCCTTCGGTTCAGTGTTGCCCTGCTTCCATGTATTGTCAAGCAATTGTTTAATTGCACAATATGTTAGGAAAGCCCCCTTTCGGGTCCCTGTTGATTGCACAAGGTCCTCAAAAGATCTTAGATTGGAGTCCAAGTAGTATTCGCCTGTGTTCAACAGTCCTATGACTATTAGACGGGAATGCGCTCCGGAGGGTAGGTCCCCCGCAGAGGACCACGCTAAGATAATTTCTGTGCAGTCCTTGGGCTCGCGCTTCCTATGGAGCCTTCTCCCCGAATAAGGGGTGGGTTACCATTCTAGATGTCACTTAACTAAAGAATTAATGTAAGTGATAGCTTCCTTTTTTTTTCTTCTTTTTCCTTTTTATATCAATTGGAGAAGCATCATTTTGGTCCTGAAGAAGTGTCAACGGATCCATCTGGACCAACAGACGCGAAACATGTTGACCTTTTGATAAGAGGCACCACACTTTTTGGGATCCTCCATGTCTATTTTTGAAAGCAGTTGAGCATTATACTCTATTTCTGCTTTCCTTTTGTATTTTTAACCTTGGTCGTCACCTCCCCTTTCTGATTAAAATTATGATGGAATTTGTAAGTGACTAACCAATTTTAACTTATTCCTTTTTGCTCTCCTGTTCTTGATCTGGTGGGTAGCTCCGTTCCACTAGCCTTTACACTAACAACTACGGCTGACAGCTCCCTCCTTGGGAGCACGTCAGGCATTGCAGTGCCGGCCTGACGTGGAGCAACTCCCGATGATGATGCCTGTCATCCAATGTGATGCATGAGGGCTTTGCTCCTGAACTTCCAGGTTCCTTTGACCTTTGTGTTCTTTAGGAACAGTGTACCCTGTATGTGTTTATAGTATTGGAGCATACAGTGCTACTAGTGACAAGGGCAAGCCATCCAGGTTACCCTCCGTCAATGAATATCTACCATCTGGATCAATTTGTGTGCGGTCGATCACATACGGTACCCCTGGGGCTATCCAGATTGCCACCCCACAGGCAAAGGACGAGGACGTGGTCCCGTACAATTGCACCTTCCACCTTGTACTTGTTTTTGCTAGTGTGGCAGCCGAAAGGTGTGTTTCCTGTAGCATGGCAAGATATATTTGGTGTCTCTTAAGATATGCATATATTCACTGTTGTTTTGGCGGAATTGCCATTCCTCTTACATTCCAAGTCAGCACATTATATCTTGGGACATGGTTTCGTCCTAGTGTGGCCATAAGAGTATGTGAAAGTTGAATAAACTAGTGCATCATAAGCTCCCTGTCCCAACCATCCCCAAAAGATATCAGACACCAACAGCCAATTATACGTGAGACCCCGTATTCTCAGCCACTGTAAGACGCCCTGTAGGCAAGATGTAATATGCGACTCTAATAATATTAACCTAAATAAACATCTAGGGAAAAGCCCTATAAAAAAAGAAAAAAAGAAAAACAAACTACCAATAACCATACAAAACAACTATATTATAGCTGCCCTAGCAGAACGAAATCTGCTAAATGACATCGAGTAGTACAGGTCCATATGGAGTGGGGCGTGCATGATGTGAGTGAGAGTTAAGAGTTCAGACTCCCGGCTCTACGGATAGTCACACTCAACCCACCGATCAAAACCTCAATTAGGAGTGTCCCATGGGAGGAAGTTGTGCAAAAGGTCTCACCCATCCTCAAGTTTGAAGAGCACGACCATCTATACACAAGACGTAAGACCTGGCAGTATGTTGCAGCATAACGTTTACGAACGGGAAGGCAGGGGAACAAAGTCAAATATCATCAGCAGAGTGTGGAGTTAGAAGTGGACCCAACGGAGAGTCCGCAGAGTCAGAGGGTGTATCCAGCTCTGGTTCAGCATCCTCCTGTGTGGGTGACGCCATCAAAGGATCAGAAACAAATTTGGACGTGGCTTGTAATAACTTAGAGCGTTCCTCAATCAGTTGTTCGGATGTGGGTTTAAGCCCTTGTTGCTTTCGTTGCCTGCACTTTACCTTTGGAGAAGACCATCCTTCCACCAAGTTGTCTGTATTTGCTGGTCTAGCTAGCGCTTTGGCATGCAGCCAGGTCCAGGCATCTTCTGGTGAGGAAATGTGTATTTGAGAGTCATCCTGTACTCGGAGCTTAGCCGGGTACAGCAGTGCATACTTGATATTATGTTCATGGAGGCGCTCCTTTACACAATAAAAAGAGTTTTGTTTACCTTGGACCTCTGCAGTAAAATCAGGATAGGCTGTAATAGTTGCATTTTCATATCGTACAGGGTTAATTTTGTGAAATAACTGTAGTATAAGGTCTCTGTCGCGATAATTGTGTACCCTAGCTATCAAGGGGCGAGGAGGTGCTCCTGGTGGCGGGGGCCTGCCTGGTATTCTGTGTGCACGTTCTATTGAAAAGAACTTTGGAACCTTATCACAGAACAGGGTTTCTGTTAGCCACTTCTCCAAAAACAGTTCAGCACTAGAGCTTTCAACTCATTCCGGGAAGCCCACCAGGCTGATATTATTACGTCTTGATCTCCCCTCCGCGTCTTCCGCCCTGCGTTTTAGGCTATCCACTTCTGTCGTAAGATTAGCAACTGCTCTTTAAGTATTTTCACTGCCGGAGGTAGCTCAGCCAAATCCTTTTCCACCTCCACAACCCAGTCCGATAATGTGTGCTGATCAGCACGAAAGTTGACGTCTGCCACAACTTCACCGATCTTCACCTCTAGGGTGGTCCTAGTGTCGAGGATGGCCTGCAGTACCCTTTCAAACTGCGATGTATGATTGCGTGAGGTGGTTTCCATCTTTTCTAATGCCTGATAGGTCGCATTTTGTTCATCTGGAGGGGGAGCAGATGCATCCATAGTTTTCGTTGGCACTCTCGTGGACTTAGGTTTGCCCATTTGCCTCCTGTGTCAGCAGAGGGCAAGAGTAAACGTTGTATGTGTAGTGAGATCCCACGCAGGAGAGGATATCCAGAGTGCCGATTGAGGGAAGGTTCCAGCTGTGCACAGGTCAAGTGGACCCCATTGATTTATAGAGGTCACGGTTTCATATAGCACTTTCCTTAACTCAAGGTACTACTGTTATACTGTCGGATTTCAATATAACTTCTGGAGTACCAAGACTCTGTATTGTGGCAATGATTTCACTAAGTACTAGACAGTCTCGATGCGGACTGTGCACTGCGGGAAATGAAGCGGGCAGATCTCCGTGTATGTTCAGGTGTGTTCGCAGTGCAGCCCTGTCTGTTTATTGGCCTGACAGTGTGGGGTTTAAAGTTCTCACAATGCAAAATGGATCTCTGTTCAGCCCCACAAAGGCTCGGAGCTATATTGTGCTCCTGCTCCCCTCGGAGCGCACATGGATCCCCCTCACAGTACAATCGTTGCACTGGGCCGTCTCCTGATTCTACTCCGGATGGGGAGTAGTATGATACAGTCCAAAGTAAAGGGCGCAGCACTTCCAGCGCGGCCCGATGTGTGCCGCCGGTCAGGCCTCTCGCACATGGTCTTGCGCACGCCTAAGCCCACCAGGCCAGAACCTGGAGCTAGATTTCTTGTGTCCCAGGTGGCGCGGTGCAACGCAGCATCACCGCACTCGCCGTAGTCTCGCTGCGCCTCTATCTCTCTCTCCAGGGAGGGCGGTGCAGTATTATAATGCTTGTTATGTATGCTCGCAAAGTATAGCACACACGCCAGTGTGTGCTGTAGCGGCTGGTACTAGGGATCGGTAGTAGCTTCAGAAGCATCACGGGCACTCAGCTGGGTCGGGTTACATCTCAACTTCAAAGGGCCCAATGCGCTCTTTGTGCATTCTTTTTAATGGGGCAGCCTCCGCACCCAAGACATTAGGCCATACGTAACAGGTGGTCATTAATTTTTTATAAAGTTCACGCTATGGCCCGATGCGTGGGTTCAACACGGTTTCCCCTTGGGTCCGCCCTCGGGAACTCTTGCGGTGGCCTCCAGGTTCGAGAAGAGCGGTGCCCAATTTACGCCAGTACTAGGTAGGGCAGCACTCACCGACACCCCAACGTGTCGCCGGCGGTCTCCGTCTTGGCCGTCGTGGGCGGTGTGCGTTATCACCGGAGGCCGCGTCTCGACCGGCACAGCCCAGGCCACAGGTCTCGGTGCCAGTTCCCCACGAGTTCAAAGACAGCAAATCAGGCATCCATAGATCAATCTAGCGAGGTCCCGAGCGGGGGGAGATTGATGCCCACCCGATGGGCAGTCGGGGAGCAATGATTACAGGATTATTTTTACGGCCGGGAGCGGAGCTGCCGTTTATGCTGCCGCTCCAGTCACCATCTTGGCCACTCCCCCAAACACTTCTAAACATAACACTATCATAGGCCTCGAGCAATGACATGAGACCACAACACAACCACAATGTCTAATCTGCATCTTAAGGAGGGGTAACTGGGCAGCCACTTTGAGAAATTTATCAATCCGGTGCATTTAGAGATGCCATGTGTAGGAAGTTGGCTCTGTATGCACTATTTCAAAGTAAGGAATAGTATGCACAGAGTCCAAGGGTTCCCCTTAGAGGTAAGATAGTGGCAAAAAGAGATAATTCTAATGCTCTATTTTGTGGTAGTGTGGTCGAGCAGTAGGCTTATCAAAGGAGTAGTGTTAAGCATTTGTTGTACACACACAGGCAATAAATGAGGAACACACACTCAGAGACAATTCCAGGCCAATAGGTTTTTGTATAGAAAAATATCTTTTCTTAGTTTATTTTAAGAACCACAGGTTCAAGATTTACATGTAATACTTCAAATGAAAGGTATTGCAGGTAGGTACTTTAGGAACTTTGAATTAGCAAAATAGCATATACAGTTTTCACATAAATCACATATAGCTATTTTAAAAGTAGACACAGTGCAATTTTCAACAGTTCCTGGAGGGAGTAAGAGTTTGTTAGTTTTTGCAGGTAAGTAAACCATCTACGGGGTTCAAGTTTGGGTCCAAGGTAGCCCACCGTTACCACACCAGCAGCTCAGGGCCGGTCAGGTGCAAAGGTCAAAGTGGTGCCCAAAACGCATAGGCTTCAATGGAGGAGGGGGTGCCCCGGTTCCAGTCTGCCAGCAGGTAAGTACCCGCGTCTTCGGAGGGCAGACCAGGGGGGTTTTGTAGGGCACCGGGGGGGGCACCAGTCCACGCAGAAAGTACACCCTCAGCGGCACGGGGGTGGCCGGGTGCAGTGTGCAAACAAGCTTCGGGTTTTCAATAGAAAGCAATGGGAGACCAAGGGGTCTCTTCAGCGATGCAGGCAGGCAAGGGGGGGGCTCCTCTGGGTAGCCACCACCTGGGCAAGGGAGAGGGCCACCTGGGGGTCGCTCCTGCACTGGAGGTCGGATCCTTCAGGTCCTGGGGGCTGCGGGTGCAGTGTCCCTACCAGGCGTCGGGTTCTTAGAAGCAGGCAGTCGCGGTCAGGGGGAACGTCGGGATTCCCTCTGCAGGCGTCGCTGTGGGGGCTCAGGGGGGGCAACTCTGGCTACTCACGGTCTCGCAGTCGCCGGGGAGTCCTCCCTGAAGTGTTTGTTCTCCACAAGTCGAGCCGGGGGCGTCGGGTGCAGAGTGCCAAGTCTCACGCTTCCGGCGGGAAACACGAGTTGTTTCAAAGTTGCTTCTTTGTTGTAAAGTTGCAATCTTTGGTGAACAGAGCCGCTGTCCTCAGGAGTTCTTGGTCCTTCTAGATGCACGGCAGTCCTCTGAGGCTTCAGAGGTCGCTGGTCCCTGTGGAAAGCGTCGCTGGAGCAGTGTCTTTAGAAGTGGGGAGACAGGCCGGTAGAGCTGGGGCCAAAGCAGTTGGTGTCTCCGTCTTCTCTGCAGGGTTTTTCAGCTTAGCAGTCCTCTTCTTCTTAGGTTGCAGGAATCTGAGTTCCTAGGATCTGGGGAGCCCCTAAATACTGAATTTAGGGGTGTGTTTAGGTCTGGGGGTTAGTAGCCAATGGCTACTAGCCCTGAGGGTGGCTACACCCTCTTTGTGCCTCCTCCCTGAGGGGAGGGGGGCACATCCCTAATCCTATTGGGGGAATCCTCCATCTGCAAGATGGAGGATTTCTAAAAGTTAGAGTCACCCCAGCTCAGGACACCTTAGGGGCTGTCCTGACTGGCCAGTGACTCCTCCTTGTTTTTCTCATTATCTCCTCCGGCCTTGCCGCCAAAAGTGGGGCCGTGGCCGGAGGGGGCGGGCAACTCCACTAGCTGGAGTGTCCTGGGGTGCTGTAACAAAGGGGGTGAGCCTTTGAGGCTCACCGCCAGGTGTTACAGTTCCTGCAGGGGGAGGTGTGAAGCACCTCCACCCAGTACAGGCTTTGTTACTAGCCACAGAGTGACAAAGGCACTCTCCCTATGTGGCCAGCAACATGTCTGGTGTGTGGCAGGCTGCTAAAACCAGTCAGCCTACACGGATAGTCGGTTAAGGTTTCAGGGGGCACCTCTAAGGTGCCCTCTGGGGTGTATGTTACAATAAAATGTACACTGGCATCAGTGTGCATTTATTGTGCTGAGAAGTTTGATACCAAACTTCACAGTCTTCAGTGTAGCCATTATGGTGCTGTGGAGTTCGTGCATGACAGACTCCCAGACCATATACTCTTATGGCTACCCTGCACTTACAATGTCTAAGGTTTTGCTTAGACACTATAGGGGCATAGTGCTCATGCACTTATGCCATCGCCTATGGTATAGTGCACCCTGCCTTAAGGCTGTAAGGCCTGCTAGAGGGGTGACTTATCTATACTGCATAGGCAGTGTGAGGTTGGCATGGCACCCTGAGGGGAGTGCCATGTCGACTTAGTCTTTTTATCCCCACTAGCACACACAAGCTGGCAAGCAGTGTGTCTGTGCTGAGTGAGGGGTCCCCAGGGTGGCATAAGATATGCTGCAGCCCTTAGAGACCTTCCATGGCATCAGGGCCCTTGGTACCAGAGGTACCAGTTACAAGGGACTTACCTGGATGCCAGGGTGTGCCAATTGTGGAAACAAAAGTACAGGTTAGGGAAAGAACACTGGTGCTGGGGCCTGGTTAGCAGGCCTCAGCACACTTTCAAATCAAAACTTAGCTTCAGCAAAGGCAAAAAGTCAGGGGGTAACCATGCCAAGGAGGCATTTCCTTACATCATGTTGCCGGTAACTCTGGAAAGGGGTTTGAACCTACATATTTGCCTCGAAGGAGGCCTTGGAGAAATTAGTAAGGCTAAAGCGACTTACACAACAACCAAACACAGATATGTTAAATGTGCGTTTATATTTATTACATCCTGGTTCCCTGCACAATAAACGCTCATGATGAGCAAGTCTGGCTTTAGGGCAAAGCAACAGGTGCAGCCACACCTGGAGCAGCTACTGGGGGAGGTGCTTTGTTTAGAAGTAACTTATTGCACCTGCTGCAGAGTTCCTTGTGTGTCCCATAGTGGTCTGACAACAACAAAATGTCAAGATAACTTTGGTGATTAATGTTCCTGCTGGAGCGAGAGTTGGAATTTTGTATAGTGGCATTTCTGACTCATCAGAAAGTAGCTCAGAGAGTTAATGTGGCTGCTGCAAAGAATGTGTGCCATGCAGATCACCATCTGTATTTTATTGTGATAGCTCAGTGGGTTAGTGCTTTTGCCACAGTGATCCATTTGTTACTTGCAGTTCATAATTACAATCCTAATACAGCAGTGTGACCTGTGAAGTGTGATCAGAGTGTTACATGCAAACTCCATAGTATAGGTCTAATTGTCTGAACGCTCTTGCAAATTGGGTGAGTGGCTGTAGCTCAAGGCCCTCTAACGCAACCTAAACCCCATTTGGCTGGTATCGTTGGTTAAAGGTGAATGACACTATTCCACAAAAAACAATATCAACATTCACAAATATGGCCAAAAAATACCAAAAATAAAAAATCTGCCCTACTGGAATCCTATACTTAAACAGTAAACACATAAATAATGATAACAAGAAATATTGTGGAAACAGATCAAATAACAAATATCGCTTACCCATTAAAATTAAGGAATTATAATAATGACCAAACATGGCGGATATTTCACCCTGAGTCCGGAGGCTCGCCCCCCAACTGTGGGGCCTATGCCACAAGTGTGGAGGCCCTTTGTGAATCAGGCCCTCAGTTTTTGAGCAGACTCGAATGATGAGAGGAAGACTCATCAATTCAACTTTTTCAATCAGGCTGCTCAATCTCTCTGCTGCATGTGATGCTGTTGATCACCCTACCATACTGTCTACATTGTCTAATCTTGGTATGAGAGATATGACTCTTTCGCTGCATCTGAACTAGTGCTTTCCTTTTCCTCGCCACCACCAGAAAGAAATCCCACAAGACTCCCCTTTTCTCTCACTGTACCTCATCCATCAGCCAAATTACAATTTCCTTCAGGGTTTCCTATAAAAAAAAAAGCCAAAATAGCTTTATCTTATCCATCTAAAGCACAGATCTCGACTTGTCTTCACAGTTTGTCCTTCTGCTGAAAGTTATCAGGTCATTTTTGCTAAACTCTTTCAAACTGGAAATTAGGTACTTCCTTACAAATTCTGCACCTTGGCTTCCCCAACACATCCTACCTCTCACACCCACAGCCAGAAATCTTGACAATATCTCTAACATGGTTCTGAACATGAAAATATTCAGAACCAATACAGCTACAGTAGCCAGATTTTAATTATTAACCACACACCAACCTTAATCCCACATAGAATTGGGCACCATTGTAAATATGTATGTATGAGATATTTGTTCATACTGGCATGCCTGGGGTAGACACCCAACACCCATCAATTCCACACTAAATCTACTTATACCCACCATCCCCAATGATAACAGCTTGTGAGACGTGTTTGCGCTCTACAGCATTCATGTCAAAAGGAGTTTTCTGCTACAATAAACAAATTCTGTAACCTGCAGTGTGAACTGTGATTTCTGCAGGCTCATTTATCAAAGTGGTTATCTTAGAAACCTACAACTTATTGTCCTCATTATGTGAATTCCGTAGTCAGTGATAAAGCTCAGCACCTGCTTTAGACATGTATGTGCCATTGGGATGACACTCCCTACCAAGGCAGATCACCTGACAACCATTGAGTCTAGTTAAAGTACCATACATGACTTTAGTGGTTAGAAGCATAGGAGACTCATGATGACGCCAATAAAAAATATATCTTCTTCTTGTTTTGTGTAGTTTCATAAGAAGTTCTTTCCCCCCAATGGGAGTAGATATTCAGGCCTGAACAAAATTTACACGATACTGTTTTTTCTGATATCTGAGCACACTCTATATTTCTGATTGCTTCCCTGGTGTCTTAAACAAGCAGTGTGGACAAGGCTGATGGCTATTTTCTACAGTCTCAGGTCTCAAAAATGTCAAG